>NC_134954.1:28638356-28938642 GCF_965638725.1 Aptenodytes patagonicus
GCTGGACCAAAGAGCACAAGCTACTGCTAAGCTGCCAGCAGACCAGGAAATTGCTTTACAGACTGTGTGTGTACATAGCAAAGTCAGTGAGTAGCAGCTGATGAACAGCATGTGTCCTGGAACTGAGGTTCTGCCTTCTGTACCTTAAATACTGGCTGTGCTTTTTGTCTAACAGATGGACCCTTCTAGTGTCCCTCTTCTGGCATGGCACTTTGTGGCTGTACAGAACTCTGTGAACCCCATGCTTGCATTTTGTCGAGGAGATGTCGTACATTTTCTTCTGGTAAGCCTTGGATGTTTTATGCTGCTTTTCAGAGAGTCACGTCTTATTCACATATTCAGTTGACTGAGCCTCTGTCTCAGTGAAAGTATGATATCTGTGCATGCTGGGGATGTCTGCAGCTTGCAACCAGCTTGGGAAAACAAACCTGTTGGTCGTTGCTTTTCATCAAGCAGTGGTGCCCTTCCCTGAGAATCTGGAGGCATGAACTTTATGCATTCCAGACGTGTTGATTTGCAGCTTATCTCATTTCTACTGGAGGTAGAAGAATGTGGATTGTTTTCAGGGAGATCACATGAATTTGAGATACCATTTTATTTTTTGCTTTAGAACATGAGTCTGGAAAAAACTTGTATAAAGCACTAAGAGACAGCAGCTTTCAGGTCCTGTTGGCATGGGACTTTAGGGCACGCTGCTCGTCCTGTTTAGGTCTGCAGAAGTTACACATGCAGATATGGTTGTTTGAAGATGATTTCATGTCTGATGTCGGTATGAGAGCAGTACCTAGGCTTCAGAAAATCTGGCATTTTGGTTTTAGAGTGCTAAGTTTTTTTCCCAGCTCTGCTACCATAGAATCATAGAATGGTTTGGATTGGAAGGGACCTTAAAGATCATCTAGTTCCAACCCCCCTGCCATGGGCAGGGACACCTTCCACTAGACCAGGTTGCTCAAAGCTCCATCCAACCTAGCCTTGAACACTTCCAGGGATGGGGCATCCACAACTTCTCTGGGCAACCTGTTCTGGTGCCTCACCACCCTCACAGTGAAAAACTTCTTCATTGTATCTAGTCTAAATCTACCCTCTTCCAGTTTAAAGCCATTACCCCTTGTCCTATCACTGCATGCCCTTCTAAAAAGTTCCTTTCCAGCTTTCATGTAGGCCCCCTTCAGGTACTGGAAGGCTGCTATACAGTCTCCCCGGAGCCTTCTCCTCCAGGCTGAACAACCCCAACTCTCTCAGCCTGTCCTCATAGGAGAGGTGCTCCAGCCCTCTGATCATCTTCGTGGCCCTCCTCTGGACCCACTCCAACAGGCCCATGTCCTTCTTATGTTGGGGGCCCCAGAGCTGAACACAGTACTCCAGGTGGGGTCTCACGAGAGCGGAGTAGAGGGGGAGGATCACCTCCCTGGACCTGCTGGTCATCACCACCCTGCCCCTTCCTAAAGAGCCTGTGTCCTTCCATTCCAACACTCCAGTCATAGGACCCATCCCACCACATCTCCATGATGCCAATAAGGTCGTAGCCCTGCAGGTGTGCGCACGTCTCTAACTCCTCTTGTTTATTCCCCACGCTACGTGCATTAGCATAGAGGCATTTAAGTTGGGCCCCCGATGAAGCTGACTTACTGTCTGGAGTGGCTGGAATTCCTTTGTGCTGCTCTTCAGGTGCCCTCCTGCTGACCTGTGATCTTTCTCCAGGCTCAATCATCTTGGACCTTAAGCTTTGCTCAAGCACCCAGACGTTGTGTTGTCTGGATTGAATCCTCTTTCTCCTCTATCTTCTCCCTTGGTAAACTTGGGGAGAAAGAAAAGGGTGTATGTTTAAGCCTGTCTTGCTGGAGATGTCTGTGCATGCAATAGCACGAGCCTCTGCACAGATTCCCAGCAGTGGCGCTGCTCTGCTTATAGGTTACTAAACAGCAGCCATGTTACCTGAATTCAGGTCCCTCTTGCTGTACTTCAAATTGTCAAAATGTAAAAAACCCCTTATTTTTATTTGCAGAATGTCTTTTTTTAATGATGATGAATTAAAGCCAGTTTCACATTAGCGTTCTGTAGTTCTGACTTTTACAAGCAGAAAGTATGGTAGTTCCTGCATGGGACAAGAGAGAACCCTTGACTGGGAGTTGTCATGCAACATCTCCCTTCAATTCAGTATTCCAGTGGGGCTGAGCCCCTTGGGAGTCAGTGAATGAGAATCAGTCCTCCTTCAGTGCTCTCTGTACAAATGCTGGAGGTTTGCACCCCTTTTAGAAACTGAATTGCCTTATATAATATGTGAAGCAGGGCAGGGGGGAACAATCCCTTGAACAGATGTAGTGCCAGCTTGTTTATGACATACAACTCATGTACTACAAATAAATGATTTAAAATTGATCCAACAGAGGGCATATATTTTTACTGCCCCCTGCTCAGAGCCTTCTGTTTCCTCACTTACATGAATGCTTTTGAAAGCGCGACATTATGCTCCATTTGAGAACCGTGTGTGCTGCTACTGCGCACTCAGTGTGCTTGTCTGAGGGGAGCTCCAGACTCCTGGAGTTGGTGTGATGCTCTCTGGGAACAGAGAGGTTGAGCTGAAGAAAGTCTTTGAGCCTTGTCCGATTTCTCTTTTAGGTAAAGAGAGATGATACTGGTGCAATACATGTCACTAAGCAGAGGCAGCTTCATCTACACTATGACCTCATCAACTTTACTGTAAGTCTCAATACTATATATAGAATGGTTAGGGTTTTTTTGCACTAGTTTTCTTGTTAAATGTATCTCGATAGCCCTTAGTTCTGTACTATTGGCTTTACAAATGTAGCATAAGAAGTGGCTGTGTTTATCTGGGGCTAACTAACTGAAAATGTCCTTAAATTTGGGACTCATTGGAAACCAGCACAAGTGAAATAGCAAGTAGTAGCTAAAGGATGAAAAATTAGTAGCATGGAGGCAGCAATACTGCCCTTTCTTGGGAAGGAGGGGTAGCCTTGTTGAGGAAATATTTTCAAGAGCTAGAGAGAATCTGGCAAGAAAGATTTTTATTCTATATTCTCACTAAAAAGAATGCAAACTTCTGTGTAATTGGCTCAGTAAAATTCTAATGTTTCCATATACGAGTGCTTGCTAAAGCACCATAATTATTTGATGCTTTCAACAAAAAAAATCGTTCAACTCTAAAACATGTTTACAGAATACAACGAGTAAAACATGAAAGGCCAAAATATCAAGATGGACATCCACATCAGCTGGAATTTGAAGTTTGTTAACAAATATGCTTGGCTTTTTAAAAAAAATACAAATATTGTAAAAGCAGCGAAAAAAAGCCTTTTTATTTCCCAGGTTTTGAACATGAAAGTAGAAGCCACAGAATATGAATGACAGGCTTTGAGTTAAACTTAGATGTACTATTTCTCTTTTTAATACCTCCTGATGCCATATTTACCTCCTAAGGGACTTGAGAACAGGTGTTGTAGTAGTCTTGTTTTTGAGACCTTTGGATAGAAAGTGTGCTAGAGCATAAACAGTGCACGAAGAGGACAAGAACTCTGCTGGATTGCCATTTGTCTACAGGTGTTTTCTGTAAAGAAGGTTCCTTGTAATTTTTCTCAGTGTTAAAGCTGATACTCCAGAAGGAGCCTCCCTATCTTTACCTTTGGAGTTATGCATGGGTGCTGTTGTGAAGTGACCGTGTATAGTAACAAAGCTACTAGCCATCCTAGAACTTCCAGTACTGATACTCAGGGATATGGCCAGAGCCTGTTTAGTTGGCCTATAATTGTGTATGCATTGCTGAAATCTGTGATTTGTTGCTTTTTCAGTGGATAAACTCACGGACAGCAGTGCTTCTGGACAGTGTGGAGAAGCTGCACGTTATAGATCGTCAGACACAGGAGGAGCTGGAGACAATAGAGATCTCCGAAGTTCAGCTAGTCTACAACAGCAGCCACTTCAAATCGCTGGCTACGGGAGGCAATGTCAGCGAAGCCCTGGTAGGCACAAATGACCTGCTTGTGTTAGCTAACTCTGTTTCAGATATGCCCTAAGTGGAAGCCTGGAGCTTTGGAAAAAAGCCTTTTTGAAGCATCTCAGAAATCATACATGGTGTTGATGTGGCCAACTAGCAGACAGTTCATGTTTCCTTTTGTGCATCGATATTTTTAGGAGCCAAGCTTTGGAATACTGTACATGTACATTGTACAGGAAAAAAGCTGATGTGCTTTATTCTTCAAGAGATTCCTACAGACTTTTCTACTTTGTATGCCACAAATACTCTGCTGTAGCAGTGCCTGTGCAGTACATGCATTCCCTGCCCTCGCCTCGTAGATTGTCATGCAGGGGTAGAGAGGATAGTACCTATGCTTGAAATTCCACAGCTGGACAATATGGTTCCTATTCAATTCTGCTATAGCCCTGTGAGACTTGCTGGCCCAAACAACTAGCAGAAGGCTCCTGTGGGTCTGTAGTTTGGATCTGCAATTTCAAGCCCAGCATATGGTCATGACTCAGTTCCAGAAGACCAAGGAGAAGTGCCTTCAATGCAGGATGGCAGGATTTCACAAAAAAGGCCTCTCTGTCATGGTTCCCTTTGAGCACCAAGGAACAGAGTGCTTCTTCCAGTCTGAATGGCCAGATCTATGAGGAGTCTTTGCAGCCTTTAGATCTACATAGCCGCTGCTTATCTGGTTTTCACTGCTTTATCTGCTTCACACTGCTAGCATTGCTGTCGTCATTTCTGCTGCAGATGCATACTGAGGAAGAAAGAGTCAGAAGGTGGAGTCTAGTCTAAGTTAGCTGATGTACTGCCTGCCACGTGATCTGGAATTGCCAGGCACAACCTCACAGAACATAGCTAGAGATTGGCACTGAGGTGGTATACGAGCTCTCCTTGCTAGGATATGTCATTATTCAGAGCCTTTCACTCAATTCCAGAAACTCTGCAGTGTCCTGTGAGGACTTCTGGTGATTACCATCAAAGCCAGAGACATGTGGCTTGAAAAACTGGTGGGCCCACATAAGTGCTGCCTGTTAAAATGCTATTGTGAGTCTAGAAAAGACCCCTACTTAATTCATAGACTGTAAGTAGCAAATGAGATCTGAAGTCTATAATGCCATTTTGAAATACTGAGGATATGGAACAGGCAGTCTCTTTCCCTGCATTTCAGTAGGAATTACAAGACAACCTATTCCAGAGCAATTGAGTCAAGGACAACTTCTGATAGGAAGCTTTTTTTTTCCCATGGCTCAGAGGATCAGAAATATACCTTTTCTTGTGTTAGTTCTGCAGACACTCTGGGAGGCAAATCTTAGATGAGACTGCTACTCCCACAAGAGATATGCTGGTTTCAGAGATGCCTGGGTTTGTGGATGAAGACTGTCAGACCCCATTCTTCTACTGCAGCATCTAAAGAAAGATGCAGGGAATATCTGCCACTTCAGCCTTAGGTTCTGTGCTGAGCAGGTTGAAGTGTTATTATGGCAGTCCCTGGAATGGACACACTTTTCAGCAGTGGGAAGAGATCCAGGAAGCTTCCCTACCTGACCAGACTGAGAAAAGTACAGGACAAACAGCTCTAGCCTGTGTAACTGTGCAGCAGAGTGGGAAGCAAGCACTGTCCATGCACTGTGGTAAAATCTCTAATTTTGATGTGGTCCTCCATTTCTCACATTGTAAATGTGCCCATATACAGCCTTTTGAACAGTAGTTACTGGCACTCAAACTTCTGTTGTAGCAACTCTCACTTCAACAATATTCTTTCCATCTGTGTCTCCTACACATTTGCTCTTGAGGAAGATTTGTGAAGAAGCAGATGGCAAAGAAAGAGCCCCCGTAACTTTTTTTGCATCTGAGGATAGACACAGAGCACTGCTTGTGGGTCCTTATGACTCCGTCATGTTTTCTGGGCAGCCAGAGCTCAGTAGCACTTTAAGCTGCATTCACAAGCAGGAAGGAGTGACAGCAGAGCTTTTTACTTACTACTGCCCAGCAATCTGTGTTGTTCTCTCCCAATCCTCATTTTGATTTCTGAATTACAAAGTGTCTCTAAAGTTCAAGTGTATGTATGTTTCTTGGGAAATTTTACAAAAACAAAAAGCGTTTTTACTTGCATGTAATTTTTCTCCCTGTAGGCATTGGTTGGAGAGAAAGCTTGTTATCAGTCCATCAGCAGCTGTGGTGGTCAGATCTTTTACCTTGGAACTAAGGTAAATGTGGGGAGTTTTTAATAAAAATACAGGGCATTCATTGTTGATGGTAGCTCATCTCCTAGAGAAGGGCAATTTTTTATTCTGTGGAGATGTGAATCAGGGATGGGTTCTTTGTGCACTTATGTTGTGGGGTTAAAGAAATGTGCAATAATTTGGTCTTAGCCAAGGTATGGGCTAGGTAAGACATTGTCATAGTTTCACAGTATCCTGGTTCATGCTGCTTCAGGGTAGACTTAGCATTACTTTACTGACATCTCCTCTGTCCTAAGCTTCAACTTTTCTGTCCTAAATGTGCGAGCGTGTAAACAGAAGAAAATAACACAGCAGGGAAAACTAAGACTCTATTGCATGGAATGATAAAAGAAATATCCTATTTGCTTTTCCTGTCCTGCAGCGCAGGCTGTCTCTGAAAAGGCAGAGAGAGGTGGCCTATGGGATGGCACGTGGAAGTAGGGGAAGAAATGAGGGATGGTATCTTGGAGCGGATGGGTTGTAAGGCCATGTACAGGATGTTTTCTGTTAAATATAAACATCCAATTTATTCCTGCCATGCCAAGCCTGAAGGTTGCTTTAGTTAGCTTCATCTGCACCAGCATGCTCTGGTGGGTCTGTGGGATACCACAGGCTGCATGAGCAACTGTAAGTAAATAACTTTTTTTTTTCTTTTCTAGTCTGTTCACGTCATGACATTGAGAAGCTGGAGAGAGGTACGCTGAGAGGAAAACTGTACAGCTTAGTATGTTCGAATTGCTTAAATGTAGCTTGAGAGGAGGGAGGGAGCATTTGTGAAGCATGTTCTGAGCACTGTGTTCAGGATCCCTGATTGCTACGCGCAGCCAGCACCGTAGGTACACTGCTTTCCATGGTGGGATGCTATGGGACTCCTGCTTGCATAAACTTGCAGGCTGAACAGAGACCTTGTTCTCCCAAGCAAGGCATTATGTCTTGCCATGTTTCAGCTTCTGTTAATAAGATAGAGTTAGTGCAATGTATGACTTTGGAGGACTGTGTAAGTGTAAGCCTTCTATCTGCCAGATAAGCATACAGGAGTGGAAGGAAATCTGGTTCACTGTATTTTGTCTCCAGCTACTCCAGGAGCTACATCATAAAATCCATCAAAGACTACCTAGAAAGTTCACTGAGTTTCAGATCCTTGTTTCTGTTGGTAGAAGATTTTTTTGGAACATCATTTCTCTGACAGCTGAAACCCTATCAATTTCCACACTCAAGTTCTTAGTGATCTATTTATGTCTATTTGTTCCTGCGTTGTTCTTTTCACTTGAGTTAAACATCAGTTTTTCCTTTCTGGATCATCACTTAGCAGTATGTTTATTCAGTGTATGCACGTTCTCTCTCAGACTTTGTTTTGCAAGGCTAAGCAAAGCTCTTTCATGATCTTTTGTGAAATTACCTTCCCATTCCTTTCTTTTTTCATAGTCACTGTTCTCTGCACCTCCTTTGTGCTCAGTTTCTTGAACACAGGTAAACACTTTGGCACATATTACTCTGGGTAGGGTCTTACAAGTGCCATGTACAATGTCACCTGTTCTTCACTGTCTTTACTAGATATGTCATTCCTCAGGCATCCTTGGGTCTCATTTTGCTGTTCCTTTGGCTACATGATGTCAGTGCCTTGTGGCATTCTGGAGATTCACCAGTACCCCATAGCCAAACTCTGATTTCTGCTGTAAGTTGCTTGTACCATTGGATTGCATCATACTTCTATTACCCAGCTTTAGGGGCGATCCTATTGTGTCTGTCTTTCTGGTCTGCTCTCTCATATCACATGTTGACAGTTGGTCATCAGCAAACTTCATTAGTGAATTCAGCTTATGCCAAGTTAGTTGACCAAATCGTTATGTAGAAGGGGGCTTCAGGGCTGATTCTCAAGGAACTCCAGTAGTCATTTCTTTCCAGTCTCGCATTTCTCCTTTAAGCAGCGACCTTCACTATTTTTCCTCTTACCTGCTTTATGGCTCTTGTACTCATCCATGATTATAAGCTCCCCCATGTGACATTGTATCAGGACCTTTAATGAAATACGAACAGTTCAGCTCTATAGAACTTTTATACAGTTGCTGCTTTTAGTTACCAAGATCACTGTCCTCTGCTAGTTTTCCCTCCAGCCATTCACTATTGTTTTTGGTTTAGTAAACTGTTAGTGAAAAGTCTCGCTTTGACCCATGATTTCATGTACTGGTTTTCCTAGAATTCAGAAGTCAATCACAACTTACATGCTCTTGTTACCATAAGTTGGCAGATGAAAAACTCTCTAAGACTCAATTTGGAGTTTTAGAAAGCAGGCATTCTTTATTGCGGTGCTGGGTGCACAGGGGATTGCTCCACCTAGTGTGCGTGCTGGGCTGCTCAACTATTGGAGTTATGTACAATCAGAATATACATATTCATTAGCTTTCCGAGACATGATTAACATATTCATGTTATTTCTTGGAACTCATTAACATATGTAAAAGTCTTTAACGCCTGCGCTCTTATGTTCATTGGTGGTCTTTCAGGGTCCTCTGGTGGTCGTCGATAGTCTTCCTCACCATGTCCACTAATTGAACTCAGTCTTTTCGCCTAGTTGCACTAGCTGATTTCAGCATAACTTCCTTATCCATTCCACCCCTGTACACAGAGCTTCAAGGATTCCTTTTATCTATGGAATGTCCAGTCTGCAGAACATTTAGCTACTTTGCTTCGACAAAGAAAACCATATGTCTCCTTAGTATTTCGGTATCGCTCTGAGCCAACCTCCTAAATTACTGTATGGTTTCTGTTGTGCTGCAGGCCTCTTTATTGTGGGGGACTTACTCAAGAGTTGTAGTTGAGTATGTGGGGGATTAGGGTGTGAAGCTGAGAGTTAGTCCTTGCTGCAGTACAGAATGCTGGTCTGAGACTCAGAATCTCTCTTTTCTCAAACAGTACTTTAACATTTTGACCTAACATACCAAGACTAGTGGTGCTTGACCTTGCGTGCTAATAATTCCTTAAAGCAGAAAATACTTGTCATCTACTTCAATCCTTGTTTACTGTGAGCTCAGGAGAAAATAAAGGGTAGGATGAGTACACCCGTATGTTGAAAACATGGCAGAGATTTTGTTGTGCTCTAAGTGATGAGGCAAGGATGGGGAATGGAAAATTTTTATTCTTTGTGATTGCATACACTTGCTGATGCTGTGGGTCTCCATCCATCAAGCATCTGACCTAAAATGTAGGCCACAGGGACTTGATGTACTGGGGCCTGACATTTCTTAGTCTTTTTCAACTGTCTGGCGGAAAATGTACATATGAGAGAATCTTTTTGAGATACTGTCCTCTACTGTAAATGTGTTGTGAGCTTCTGAGGTTTCCTGTCCCCTTGCTGTCAGGAATCATGACCCACTACTGGGAAATGCTGATCTTAAATGGGAGGGGATTGTCTCTTCTGTAATACTAAGGTCCAATATTTCTTGTTATTTTAGAGAGTTGACCACCTTCTGAAACAAGAGCGTCTCACTGATGCCCTGGCTCTAGCTTGGTCTTTTTATGAAGGTAAAGCAAAGGCTGTAGTAGGTAAGTTTGGTGTTTGTTTTTTGTTTTTAATTGAAACCACTAGGGAAGGTTTTAAACCTATGCATATACAGAAATCACTTTTTCAGGAGGAAAACAAAAAAGAGAAGAGAATTGAATTGAAGAAGAGAAAGTAGGATGTGTGCTGCTTTGGGTTTGGCAGAAACACCACCTTTATATGGATTGGTTTGATTTTTTTTTTTAGAGTCATAGTCCCTTTAGCAGCCTGCTGTTTTCAAATGAAAATCAGATTTGGTCTGTGTTCCGACTCCTATCTGTTGTCACTTTGCCATGAAGGAGGTGGATCCAGGTGTTGAATATCTAGCCTGCTAAAATATTCCTGAAAGTCATGCATGACCTGTAGGTAATTTTCAGTGTGATGTTCTGTCAGCTCTGCCAAGCAGGTACTTTCATTCAGGTCTCCTCTGACTATGCAACTGACTGAAAGAACTGCTGGGTTTTGGCACCATGTTTCCTATGAAGGAGGATGCTTTGTGAGCGCTTAGCCTGTTATGATAAACATATTAATTATGCCAGACACTGCTGCTTGAATGATCTGATTTGGACTGGACACATTGACTTTTTGGCAAATAACTTCTGATGGTTTTGACACATGAGACTCAAGTTCTAAGGATAAGATCTTCCTGCTGTGAAATTGCTAGTATATGAAGATGTGTCTTGTTTTAATGCATGGGTATAATGCAATTAAGCAGATAGTTTTTTCAGTATTCAAAGAATTACTGTCTTTCTGAGTTGACATTTAAGATTTTTTTTTTTTCTCTTATAGTGCACTTAATTCAGCTTCTTTGCATCAAGGCATCCTCCAGCAATTAGCCTCGTACACAGTCTTTTACAGCCCTTCGTTAATTGTTCTCTAAATGTTAAACAGCACTCAGATCTGTTCTTGCCATTCCTGTACTGGAACAGTCTTTACACTGGGAGAATAAGCTCTTCAGAAGAAGAGTGGGCTAAAAGTAGAACACAAAATTGTGTATTTAGATATCCTGACCTCTGCATCTCATGGGTAGTGGTTTTAGCATCTGAACTGTGGGATTTTTATATTTCCACTGGTAGCTTAGATGAGAAAAGCTTCATTTTTTTTTTTCCCCCCTCATTCTTTCTAGGCTTGTCTGGGGACACAAGCAAGCGGAAAGCAATCATTGCCGACAGAGTGAGTCACTGATCTCTTCCTAACTGGATTGTCATGTATGCTGATGTGATACTAACTGTGTTCCTGGAAGGAATGGCTTCTGCCCTCCAGAAATTAATCCAACTAACTCTAGAATGTGTACATGTGCCTCTCCTGCTAAGATTGTGAGCAGGATTTTAGAAGAGACTTGGAAATACCTTTTGGGTAAAGGTGGGGGTAAAATCTGCAGCATTAGCAAATCAAAACGTGATGTTATCATCCAGGCCTTGAGATCTCTGGTCCCCTCACAGCGGAGAGAAACCTTTTTTGTAGGTAACTCCAGAGTATCCTGACATTTGGTTGGCAAGTGTCCATCAGTATGTAACTTGCTGACGCTCAGGATGGAAACTTTGCTCCATGTATACATGGACGTGGAATAAACTCTTAACTGATCCTGTTCAGTTGTTACAGGAACCTTTTTTCTGGGAAGGGTATGTTTAAAAGACACAATTATTGCAATAATTATTCAGCTGTACTTTGTTAGTCATGTATATTTTATTTGCAGGTAAATGAGTTTTGCTGTTTAAGATACTATAACTTTAAGCTTTGGGTAAAAACATGGCCCAGATGAGCCTTGTGCTTCAGGATGTGTTCATCCATCTGAAAATTTGCTGGCAGACTGGCTGCCCAGTTTCTCGGTCAGTTAAAGTGAGCGTAGGCCTTCAGTATCTCACTGGGCCACTTCTATGCTATGTCATGCCATTGTCTCTTGGTAGCCTCTTCCCCCTTCTCCTTCCTGCCCGCAGTAGTTCATACCCAACATGGGACAACAGAGTCTACAGTGCTGTCAACCCCCAAGTCAGTCTATTAAATGTGCTACCAAGTAGGGCCTCAAGTGTAGGATTTGAATGAATTTTCTTGTTCATTGTAATTCAGATGGTTGAAATCCTTCTCCATTATGCTGATCGGACTTTGAAGAAATGTCCTGACCAAGGGAAAATCCAGGTTATGGAGCAACATTTTCAGGTATGGTGTTCCAGAGGAATCTCTTGTATAGATCTTTTGAAATTTTTAATCAGACTTTGCTTTGTTGCAAAAATTACTTGTCTATTTTTGAAAAATATTGCTGTGGTTCACCTGAACTCTCACCTCTGTTGTGTGCACTAATGAAATCAGGACTTAGTTACGGCTAGGCGGCAGAGGAGAACCCGTACGCCCTCTGTCCTCTGCAGAAGTATAACTAGAGTTTTTCTCCATATGAACCAGCATACGGGAAAACCTGTAACTGTGCCAGCTACCAGCTGATTCAAATAACTCATTGATTCTGCTCTGTATTGGCCAGGCTTCATTTTGTGCTCTGCAGGATGTGCTATTTGGCAGGGATTTTTGCAAGTCCCTACAGCTTTTTTATGTTTCTTCCGCAGGACGTGGTGCCTGTCATAGTTGATTACTGTCTCTTACTCCAGCGCATGTAAGTCTGAGTTTGCAAGCCTGTCTCCCAAGGCAGACCACCAACCCATGTAGTCCTGAGTGCTGTCTCCTATAATATCACATGGTTTAGAGGAATTGTATCACATCGTCGTATCATATATCACATCACAGTTTAGAGGAATGCTTAAAAATTTATATTAAAGTCGGGGTACTCAGTAGTCAAAGAAAAGTGTGTCTTAAATTTTCATTGATGTGTTGAGGAAGAAAAGTTTGTGTCAAACTGTTTCCCCCACACCATCCCCTTAAAGAAGCTGCCTTGATAGGTTTTCCTGTCGTCATCATTTACCCTCTAACAGCAGGTTTTTTGCTGCAACATCCATAACCGATTTATTCTGTGTAGCTGCCTGTAACTTGCATCAGTACAGGAGCTGAACGGGGCATTCAGCTCCTGAGTTTTAGAAATACAGAGAAAAATGAGTTTAATTTGGAGCCCTCAGAAAGTAGATAAGTAAGGAGATTTTAGTAAGATTATTTGATAACTAAACACTTCTTTCCTCCTAGGGATCTATTATTTAACCAGATATATGATAAGATGAGTGAGAATTCTGTAGCTAAAGGCATCTTTCTGGAGTGCTTGGAGCCATATATCTTAAGTGATAAGCTGATGGGAATCACAGCTCAAGTGATGAAAGACTTGCTGCTTCACTTCCAAGACAAGAACAGGTTGGAAAATTTGGAAGCCTGCATTGTGCATATGGATATCACCAGCTTAGACATACAGCAGGTGAGCTGTTGTACTGCATACTCTATTGAGTTCCTCTGAATAAATGACAACATCCCCTAGTCGCTGATGCAAACTTGTGCTTTTAAGCACAGCACAGAATGTGGAAAACAAGGTGTCACCTTTCAACAGGCAAGACTTACGTAGTCCAAACCATTCATGCCTTTTGGTCACTAATTTGTAACAGAACTTAGCCCTGTGTCCCTGGGATCAAATTCAATGGATGTGGGAATTATTTAGCATGGCTGTGTCCATCCTGTAACATGCATGCTCCTATAAACATGTTTTGCTCCCCCAGTTTGTGTCCTGGCATAGGTTAATGCATCAGCAGCTGAATGTGTTGGAAACTACTAGTCTGTCAGGATTAGTCTGATATTCACAATGAGTCTTTCCTGTTTTGAGTACCTCACCTAACATCAAAGGCTGCAGGGGCACAAAAAACGGAAGTTGCTTTTGTCAGTTTGATGCCTGCCAGCCTGCTCTGCTCAGGTGCTTGCTTTTGCATGACAAAGTTAGTGGAGCAAGGAGGTGTTCCTGCTGGGTAGTCCTGTTTTCCTTGGCCAGTTTTTATTCCCACAGCGTGGCTTTCCATTCCAAGGAAGGAACTGCTTGGGAACTTGACAAAATGATTCACTAACCCAACCAAAAGGCAAACTAGTGCAATGAAGGGTTTTGAGGAACTGATTTTTCTTATTCCTTAATCTCATGCAGGTTATCAATGTTAGAATCTAGACAGTTAGAGTCCATGTTTGCTGTGTGAGCAATAAGCTGGATACTCCCTTTGGAGATTTGGGGTCCTTACAGAGACTAGTTCTGCAAGTGGAAATTCTCATTCTGCTTTAAATCATACCATAGGATGATGGAAATGCAAGGACAGAGATTGTATTTGAGAGACAGGGGAATGAGAAAACTGTGAGCTAAGAGCAGCTGTATGTCTACATTGTGCTTTGTTTGCCTTGCAGGTAGTTCTTCTATGCTGGGAAAACCATCTGTATGATGCCATGATCTACGTCTACAACAGTGGGATGAATGACTTCATTAGTCCCATGGAGGTAGGAAAGATGCTCAGTGCAGTGACTTGTTATTTGTGTGTTCAGCGCACAGTCTTTCTGAGAAACAGTGTTTCAAACCCAGTGCATTGTCTTCTCATTCAGTGTGTATATATCCTTGTTCTTTTTCATTTCAAGGGAGAAATCATGTATGATATATGCAGTTTATTTGACTAGATGCAGTAGAGGAGAAAAGTAATTTGTAATCACTGTGCTTTAGAACACAAATTTCCCTGCTGAGGTAGCAATGCTCTGCAAAGTTACAGCAGGAAATTTAGTCATGTTAATAAAATAAATATAAAACAAAAGCGGCAGAAGAGAATAACATGATGACTTAAGGAGACTTTATTGCAAAACTGTCTGCTAACAGCTTTGTTGCTGGTGGTGAGCCTGGCCTATGTGGCATGACATGCTGAGAAAGCATCAACTTTCTGCACAATGGAATTAATGGGGGTGTAGGCATGAGAGGTTCTATGAACACCTCATGCTTTTTTTCCTTCATACTGTTCTTCCTCTGCTGACACAACAGTATATTAATATGTATTAAGGAGTAATGGAAGCAAAGGATGAACTTAACCTGTGTACAGAGTTCAGAAAAAAAGCTAGAAACAGTCCTTGCATTGAGGCAGGCTTTGTTCTTAGCACTTGGGTGTGATCTATCAACAGTAAACACAGGACTCGGTGTAATGCTGTAAATGAAGGCCCTGTTGATGCTGCTGCTGGTAATCCTGAAGATGTGCCTGATATACCAATTGCTCTTGAAGCCTATAGCTATAACGTCAAGATGTTTCATTATGGAAGCACTGCTGGTATTTTCTCAGTAGTGCTGAAATAGAGAGCTGGGTCTATTTGAATGTGAAAATATTAAACTGCCCAATTTTTAGCAGTTATAATCTCATTTGATTTTTCTCAGAAAGGACACTCTTCAGGTGTTCATGATTTTAAAAAGGAGTTCTGGAAACCTAGCACTAGCTGTACAAGTACAAATAACTTTTTTTGCTTCCTAGAGCTAAGTATTTAGACGAGTCCTCATTCTACATACCCAAACTGAAGGCTATTTGGTGACCCTGCTAGGTAGGCTCAAGATTTGCGTAATCTCTGGTGGCAGAAGATTCAGGAACAGGAAGTGGGGCTGGTCAGTTATGCTCTGACTACTGACCATTGCTTTTTTTAGTGTGGCCTGTGCTTAGGGTTAGATCTGATTGAATGAAGGCTGTTTTTCCATATGTCATAACATCAGCTGGGAAAAGCATCCTCTGACACACCTTGGTGTCCTCTGCACCTTTTAATTGTAAGACATGGTGAGAAAGCAGAGTTTCTGTGGGGAAGACGCCCCATTGATCTCTGCTTTAAAACCACGCAGATTCTTTGTTTTGAGCTTTTCCAGCTGCTTGAGCACTGCCTTCTTTCTTGTTACAGAAGCTGTTCAAAGTCATTGCTCCTCCACTGAATGCTGGGAAGTCTCTCACAGGTACAGAATTCTTTCCCTTTAAGGGTTTCTGGTTTTGATATTTAATGTTTTGAATATCTGTAGTCACTTCCAACAGAGGGATGCAAAAAGGAAATATATACCCAAGATAAGGGTCTTGGAGAACAGAAAAGTGTTTAGTACTATTTACTGTGTGTAAAGCTGCTCAACTTACTGTGTGTAAAACTCTGCCTGTGTGTCAGATGAGATGTTTTGCTAACAGCTGGGAAAAAGAATTGCATTTCTGTATGTTGTCTTGTGAAGAAAAGGTGACAAATAATTTTTGTTTTGTAGATGAGCAGGTGGTAATGGGCAACAAGCTGCTTGTATATATAAGGTAAGGTCCTTTAGAAAGTGTGTGAGGTGTTGCCTAGTGGCGGCACCAGATTTTTAACTCACTATAGTTGCATAATCTTAGAGTGTGTTTCAAGGTCTGAGGGACTGCATAATAGAGCAATGGCTACTTTGCACAGCTGACTTAAAGTTACAATGCCTTCTTGTTACACATCATGTGAGTAGATAGGTAGGATAAAGTTAGAGACTTAGAGCTCAGGTTACTGCTGATATGCCAAGACCATGTCTTTATCTTTAGAATTTAGTTAGAGTGAGTTCTTTGTCCTGTGTGAGACACAGTGCTCCTTGAACAAGGACCCCATAGCCTGAAAAGCTGTATTTTAGCCCTTTCTGCCATGTCTTTTGGGATAGCTGTGCTCAGTTGCTGCTTACTCATTTGCAGGAGGTCATTCAGAGATTGCACAGTAATGATTAATTAGTGAATTCCTCTTTCTGGAATCTATTCAAGATCATGAACATTAGGTTCTGCATTACTCCTGCTTCCTAAAATGCAAGAGTAAAGATTTTTGTGAGAAATACTGAGTTTCCCAGTTACTTTTCTGCTGTGGAATGGCATACCTTGAATGCAAATTCATGCAGTGCATGTGCTTATTATGTAGTGCTGTCTGCCGTGTAGTGCTGTCTGCCGTGCTTGCTTTCATGATTTACAAAATGAATTTCTTTTGGCTTGTTTTAAGAGCATCCTGAAAACCAACTCAAAAAATAAACTGTTCTCCTCAATTTGTTTAATGTCAGGACATATTAAAAATGCCTTTCCCCTCCTTTTCCATAGCTGCTGCTTGGCAGGCCGTGCATATCCATTGGGTGATATTCCTGAAGATCTGGTACCTTTGGTTAAAAATCAGGTGAGCAGCCTTTCGGAAGAAAACTTTCCCATATGAGGTTTTTAGAAGAAGCTGCGTATGTCTCATTTCATGGGTTTCTGATAGAAAACTATTATCAATCTGATAGCTGTATCCTTGTGATATGAGTATATACCACTGTAAATACTAAATAAATTTTTAAAGAATGAAATCAAACAGTTGTTGCAATCTGAACATTTAAGCTTAATATTTTTCTTTCAACTGTAAATTAGGGTGTGGGAACATAGAGTTCTTATTTCCCCCCCTTATTCTTTACCACAAAGTTACCAGAAATTTGTAGCTGTCTTCTCTTTTATGATTTTATGTTCATAATTATATTAGTGTGTGTTCATGCTCATCTCTGCTCATCAAGACATTGTATTTGCTGAAGATAAATTTCCAGCCTTGTGATAACTGCAGGTATCCAGGTGAGGTCAAAAGCGCATTGTAATCAAGTGCTCCAGACTGCATCCTTGTACCCCTGGCTTCCGGGGTCAGCCAGCTACCTGTTTCAGTGGTGGCTGCTCCTCTGCCACTTCACACAGTCATATGTGGGCAATTGTTTGCCAGAGCTACTTAATAGGTTCAGGGGGCTGCAACACATCTGTCCTTAGGCTTATCTCAGGAACCCCTCTTGAGAGCCTCCTTTGGCAGGAAGGAGGTTCTGGAGGCCACAGAACTGGGAAAGGGTTTAACATTAGATGTCTTTTGGTACTTGGACAGAAAGGAGGATGCTGTCAGTTCTGAACTTAAACTGCTGTATCCTAGCATTTGATTCCAGTTGATGTGATTCCAGTTTTTTGTATGGGTATTTTTGGGTTGGCCTACAGCTTACGTTCCTGTTGTCCCTAATGTCTATGACTATATCAGAGGTTTGGAGCTGAGGTGAATCTGTGATGGCTGTGAGGTCTGTGATTCAGGTTGTTTGACAACTCTTCCCCTTATGTCCTTATTACTGCCTCCTGCCCACAGCATGGAAGGGAAGAGGCTTTCCCAAAAGACTATTCCACAGTGATGGTGTTTGGAAAGACAGTTTCCCTTTTCTGATAGTCAGCGCCACTTTGAGACAACTTAAAAGGTAGCCAGTTTCTTCCTTCTCTTGAGAAAAGGCATAAAGCAACCCATGGCTTGACATTTTCCAGTCTTGTGGTGACTCTGTTAAGATCGTCTGCTTTCTCAGTCTGTTCCAGCTCTGGTTAGGAGGCAATAGGCTGGTACTACATTCCTCTTCATCCACACATCTTGGCCATCCTTAGTTTGGGAGAGTTGGCCCTGAGCATGTCCAGCCATTCTGCTTATAAGGCAGGATCTTAGCTGCTTCAGAAAAGTCTATACCTATGTTTATAGGCTCTGAAGCTGCTTGTTTTAGACCCTGTGGGCTGAGCACAGGCTGACTACCCATCTCTCATTCTTTTGTTGTTCTGCCTAGTCCCTCTAGGAAGAACTGTGGCCTAATATCTAAATCATCTTCCCAGGGCACTTTAGGAACAGCAGCTGATGCCTTAAGTCTTCTGTGTGCTGCCATTATCCTGTGACAGTGCAGGCTTGTCCCACTGTCCTCCTTTTGGGACAAGGTTTGATTCTTGAGCTGCATCTCTTCATGTTGTTCTTTGCCGCCCTGTTCAGTGGACCATCTTTGGCTGGCCGGATTCATCACACTGTTCCGAGTCTGCAACAGTAGCTCTCACATTGGGAGAAATGTGAAATCAAATTCCATCTTGATTGCCCAAGAGATTGGCAGGTTGTTTCAAGGCAACAAGTACTATTGCATGTGCCTTATATATTTGTTCAGGACAGGTGTGAGCATGTTTTTAATGGTTTCATCGTAGGGAGAGAGTACCTAGCTAAAATCACAGTGAACTTATGCCAAAAGTATGACTAGACATGCAGATTACATGTTATGAAAGTTGGCTTGGTCACTGCCAAGTAAATCTGCTTTCCTTATTCATTATTTCCATCAGAGCCCTCAAGCTGACTATTTCTTTCTCTTTAAGCTGTGTCTGAAGTTTGACCTAGGGCAAAGCTTAAATCCTTTGGAGTCATCTCTGACAATTTCTTAAAACAGAGGATGCTCCTGATCATCATTTTGTGCTCATAAAACTCTTTCCTGAGTTTCTGGCCTGTTTTACTGCAAACATTTTTTTGGGGGTCTCTAGCATTTCACTATTTTTGGGTTTCAGTAAGAGGAAGTGCTTTCTGTTTTGCATTTTCTCTTTGCGGTACAATGGAACAGATATTTTTTGGTTGTTGGGTGGGATTTTTTTGGTGGTTTTTTGTTTTATTTTGTTTTTTTTGTGCTAATCCAGAGCTTGTAACTATATGTATGTGGTAGCTCTGGGTTACTGTAAATCCTTTTCTCACAGGGTGTGCAAACCAGTCTGTTCCCCTTTGCTGGATCAAGCACTAGGCTGTTGCTCTCTCCCATGGTCCTTATCAAGTTGTCCCCTGCACACACTAGAGCTGGCACAGCAACAGACTGTGGCTCGAGGTCTGAGGGGAAGTGATAGCCCAGCCAGCAGCAGTAGCTCTGGGGAGGAGCCGTCAACCTTTCCTTTTTATGACCTCTGAGAGTGTTTCTGAGCGCTTGGCTTAAGTAACACCTTTCTGTCTGGATACTTAAATCCACTCTAGCTACAGTCTGGGTTTTTTTGTTTTGTTTTGTTTTCTTAAGAGTTCCCAGCTGGCAGGTGGGTATCAGGTTCAAGGAGGCCACAGGGAAGGTTGTGGGTCTGAAAGTCAAGCTGCTAACTCCTCCTGGCTTCACTGCCACTGTGGTAACAGGAAAATTAACTCTGAATAGGAGTAAATGAGAGAACGTGGCATTTCCTGAGGATGGCTGGGCGAGTGTATCGCCTGTCAGTTCTCCATGGGATCCCAGTGTGTATCTTAATACGTACTCATGAGTGCTAGCCAGTCTGCAGCAGTCTGCTCTCTTTCTGCCGGTAGTCAGATCTGTTATGAGCGTGTTTGAGACACCTGGAGCTGTCACTGCCCTGTTGGTTCCATAGGAGGGTCTGGACACCCCTGTCAGTGGTTCAATAAAGGGAGTTGCCTTAATTTTGAAAGACATGGTCAAATTTCAGGAACTAGAAAGTCAGTGGAAGAGATAGAGTTGAATAGCACCTAAGTCAGTCTTTGCAGCGCCAAAAGCTTTATGCCTCAAAGTGAGGGGGCAGATTGACTGGCTCTTCCCAAGGGAACTGCTGACAAGGAGAGGACCTGTGGCTTGGATAAGGAGGAGTTGCACAGCTTCTCAGGAGAGCTGCCAGGAAGGGGAGGGAGTTCTCTAATTTCACATGCTTCAGTCTGCAAGTATAAGCCTTAATTTTTGCTTGATCTTAAATTTTGATTGGTCTTAAATTGGTTGGCGAGTCTAAGGAGAGGGAATTTTTTTCCTGCTAACAAGCAGCAGAAAACATCATTCAAGTAAGAACACTGATGGACTCCTAAGGTGCTTTAAAGCTTAAGTGCAAAGCAGGTAACAATGCTGCTTTCCCATGTGCTTGTGCTATCAGTTATCTGAAATCCATAGGAAATCTGCTGTGTGTGTTTGAATTTTCATTGCAGGTCTTTGAATTTCTCATCCGGCTGCATTCAACTGAGGGATCTGTGGATGAAGAGGTCTACCCTTATGTTCGTACGTTGCTGCACTTTGATACTCGGGAATTCCTTAATGTTCTTGCTCTGGTAAGAGATTGTTGATCTCCTCCAAGAGAAAAATGCAACACCAGTTCTTCCATCATCTATGTCATGTTTGCATGATCTGCAAGATTCCTGTTAAAAAGTTCATGCTTTGGCTAAACCAGTAGTTACTGGCTTGATGCAGGAACAGTTTTGATGTGTGTTCTATAAGATATCAGAGGAGATCATAGTAGTCCTTTATGTCCTTAAATATAAATTGATGAACATGACATTATACAGTGAAGACTCTGGTAACAGAGGCCACCTTTAAAGCACAGGTAAAACAAGAATAATGTATTTGTAAAGAGTATTTTAGTATCTACATCTTTCTCCTGCATAAAGATTCATCTTTCTTCCTTTCCAAATTTCTTGAATTTCTTCTGTCTATTTGGACCTGTTACTTTTACCTGAATAAGTAAGAACCATTTTGGTAGTTACAAAAGAGCAAATTGTATCTTGGAACCTGCTGCTTAGGTGATATGCACAGAAAGGACTTAAAAGCATTGACAGCTTTGTGATGTGTCTGCTTCTTTGTGTTTGCTTGTATTTCTGGGGTTGGCAGTGGAGAGCATTCTTCTCAAGGTGTCAGTGTTTTGCCTCATGCAGACTTTTGAAGACTTTAAGAATGACAAGCAAGCTGTGGAATATCAACAGAGAATTGTGGACATACTTCTGAAAGTGAGTGTGCCTAAAAATTAACCTCTGTGTTTACATCTGACTGATTGTATACAACACTGTGCAGTAAAGCCTGTAATTTGAATGAGGTGTTTCCAGTCCTGTCCTGGATGACACCTCTGAGAAGGTGGTGGGCTGGAGCGTGGATTCATCTCAACCAAGGCTGTCGGTTGGATGTTCGGAAGTGATGCTTCATGCACATTAAGTATGGTGACAGAGAGGTCTCCTTTGCTGTCTGTGATTTCACCTGGGTTGTACTTTGTTGTCAAATTTCTCCTCTCTGCACTGTTAAGTTTCTTTTTATCTGCTTCTCATTGATTCCACTCCCTGATTCCTTCTGAGGAGGAAAAAAGGTCCCAGGAATCCTGTGGTTGGCAGGGTGCCAACGCTCTTCTGATAAAACCCTGTTCCCTGTATCTGTAAATGCTGTGTTTGGGATGTAACATACCCAGAATGACAGGCCTATCTTTAGTAAATGGGAGAGAAGAGGAATGTCAGAGTTATCAGCCTGGTGCTCTAGAAATCACTTGTCATTTGCAGACCGTGTTCCTTAACAATGAATGTTCTCATTAAAAGCTATCACTGCCAAATGCCGTTTGCTTTCCCCTTCAAAGCTGTCAGCATTAATAATGAGTAACTCCACTTGGAAGCTGTTTATGTATAAACATATCATAAGCAGTGTTTCCCTGTCACTGTCATCATTGATAGATGAGAGCAAGGGCAGCAGTGAGTGAATTCAGTGACAGCGCTGCTGCAGTAGGCTGTGTTGGAGGGTCTGAGATAATGTCACCGTGAGGGAACTTTTGTGAGCCTGCCTGGATGTTGCTGTTAGGATGTTAGTCAGCCCTGTGTTGTGTTAGACTATGCTTTTTTGTGTCTTTAGCTGCCATCAGCAGGAGGTGGCACACTGCAGCTGTGCTCTGGAGCTACTGTGGGATGTGTTCCTGTGGCACGGCGTAGGCTGGATCGAGCTGTTTACAGCCCTACTCTGTGCTGCTGGCCACATAGCAAATGTCCACCACAACAGAATTCAACCCTGCTCTTGGAGGGGAAAAGGAGGGTAATTGTGAGAAGTGCTGCAGGATTAAATGCATCTGCAGGCAAACAATTTGGTGTTACGAAAACTGTCAGTCCCTTGGTCTGGAATCTGCTCTCCTTTTGGATTAAAAAAAAAAAACAAACTTGGAACTTTTTATTTAAATTTATCATTGGCAAAAAAAAACCACTTAGGAAATAGCTGCACTTTTAAAATAGTTTGGTCAACGTAGATGTTCTGCTAATGCTGATCTAAACTTGGACAAATATATTGTCTTTTAGAAAGTCCACGTGGTTAGCCTGCGGCCTCTGTAAGGTTGCTCTGTTTCAGAGGCACAGTATTTTCAACTTCACATGGACTGATGAGGACCCAGTTTGTGAAAAACAAAGCTAAAATGAATAAAACACTCCTATTGTTTTAGTGAGCCATATTTTTAATGCTATTAGCTAATGCCATCTGACTAGGCTCCTGTATGAAATAGCCTTTTTAAACAGAAAATGAAGATTAAAAAAGAATGATAGCATTAGCTGATATTTCAAGCAGAGCTCTACTTGATTCGTTAATGTGTCTTACCTGTCTGCCTCTGCTTGTGTAAGATAACCATTAGCATCTCATGGGGATCTGGAACTCCGGGTCGCTTTAAGAAATCAATTCTATCTCCCAAGCTTAGACTGAATGAGGTTATAAACTGTGAGGTGCTCTGTGTCTAGGCTTTGCTAGAGCAATTCTTAGACATTAGCTGAGAGAGTTGTTCAGGTGATGGATTTCCTCCCAACTAAACCCACTGCTCTTAGCGGGGGACTCTCCAAACAGGGGCATTTCACTTTCCCTTAATGTTTAGGATTTTTTTAGAAGCGTGAGACACCAAGTCAGGACACATCATGCTCGTTTTTTATATGCCAGACAAGCACTTCTCAGGTTTCAAATCCCTTTTGTAGTGACTCTTAGGTATTCCAGTTTTCTGTAATTTCAAGTCAAGTCAGCACAGCCACAAGTTTCTCAAAATATTCATAGACTAACAGCTAATTTAATGCAAGAAAAGAAACTTTTCCCAAAACCTACCGTTGTTTCTTAGTCATTTGATCAGTTCTGCATACCACAATTGAAGTGGTGAGTGCCTGGGGCTTGAAGTCATATGTATTTTTTTTCCTATAATTATTAATTTTATCTCTTTTCCTCATGTGACAACATTTCTCTGCTCAGAAGCTCTGTTACACGTCCAGTGATCAGCACAGACTACAGAGATGGAGATAAACGTGGGTTTGGAGCCCCCTCACACCTGAAAATCAGGGACATGCAAGAATACTTACCTTGAGTATATGGCAGAGAGGTTGAGCCTCTTCAGCTTTAGGACAGAGGTGATTTAGCAAGGACACATCCACTGTCTGTGTCTTCAGGTGACACAGTTAAATGCCATGGAAGGTGGCTTATCTTTTGACCTTCAGGATGGACTAGCACCAGGAGATTGTGTAGATGTCTGGGGTAGGAGGAGACATGATGGCTGTACAGGGATTTCTTGTTGCAGTGTCCTGATTGCTTTCCTAAAGGCAGTTGCAGAATCAATCACTTGTGTTTTTATTTTTCTCTTTTCTCTCTAATGCTTCTCAGGTCATGGTAGAGAATTCTGACTTTACCCCATCGCAGGTTGGCTGTCTCTTTACCTTCCTTGCCCGTCAGCTCGCCAAGCCCAACAATACATTGTTTGTGAACAGGACGCTTTTTGACCAGGCAAGTATTTCTTTGTGAGGGGTGGAAAAATTCCAAACAGGGTGCAGCACCACAGAAGGTGTGGCTAGTGCTGTGGACTGAAGCAATTCTGGAAGGACTGTTGCATTATAAAACAGGTAGCATCTGGGACTTTGTTGTGGTTTCAAAGAAGCAGAGTAGGAGAGACCACAGAAGCACAGTCAGCTCCATATTTCAGCTTGCCTGCTGGAATTGTGTGAGAAATAGGGTCAGGTCCTAGGAGATGGAACAGCCTCTGCTCCTCTCCATGGAATGGCAGATTCCTGTGGTCACTAGTGTGTCAGGAGAGGGAAAGCAAAGACCCATAAGGGCTGGAACCAAGCTGTTTATCTTTAAGCCCCAGTGAGCATTTTGGTGGCTCTGTTGTCACTTGTTATGTGTATGAAGATGCCAAGATAGGGAGATAAAGGATGCCAACTAAAATGACGCTAGCGAGCTCATAGAGCTTGTATACATAGCTGGTAATTTCTAGTTTGCATGGCCACCATCCTTCTCTGCTGTTTGAAATAGGCTGATATGCACCAATGCATGCCTAAAGCTTGCATGGGTTAAGTTTATATCCCAGTCTAAGTCCCAGAAATTCCTGGGACTGAGGTGGCGTCTTCAATGGCTACAGCAGTTGTGCTTTGATGATGATATGGGTATATGAACACTAATAAAAAACGGGTTAGAAAATATATGTCCTTTGTCATAATTTAAGACCAAAGAAGTCTGTGGAGGCTATGTGGATTTGGATTAAACATTGTAATTGCAGATATATTAAATTTTATGAATTACATGATTTCCTGTTTTTCTGGCAGAGATGGCACAGTCCAGGAGAGAAGTTGAAAGGGTCAGCGTAGTGGTTCCAGCTGTTTGGTGTGTGGTCCAAGGCAGGGTCATGGGGTCCCCTGAGTTCTTCTATATTCCCTGGGTTTCCCAAAGTTTGGTTCTAGATCCTGGTTGCAGAGTCATGGGTTTCCCTCGCTGGAGTCTTTCAGCAGTTCTTGGTTACTCCAGTATTCTTAAGTCTCCTTAGTTATAGGACCAAGTAGAGAATACCTCACGGATGAATAGTACATTCAAATTGCACTGTTGTGTTCTGATTTGCTGTTGCCATTATTGGTGCTCACAATCTGCTTGTTAGATTTATGCTAACAGCTACACTAACTAGGCTTAACTCATGCTAACCTCTACATCCTTGCACAGGTCCTTGAATTTCTGTGCAGTCCGGATGATGACTCCCGCCATTCAGAGAGGCAACAGGTAACAGCCTTCAAGGGAACATTTCTTTAAGCACCAGGTATGACCAGACTGTAGAGCAAAGTTCAGCCTCATTGGGAACTTATGCTGGCTGAAGGTCGTATGCTAAAGCAGTCACCTAGCGTAGGAATGGTGGCCAGCACGGAAGAATTGGGCAGTGCTGTACACAGCAGGAGTGAAGGAGGATCCTACCCCAGTATTGCCCTCAGGAAAGGTTTGACAGCAGTAAGAACAGAGGCAGGAGAAGTTCTGGATAAGCACGTGACCTTCATAGTTAAT
The DNA here is from genome assembly GCF_965638725.1 of Aptenodytes patagonicus. NCBI lineage: Eukaryota > Metazoa > Chordata > Aves > Sphenisciformes > Spheniscidae > Aptenodytes > Aptenodytes patagonicus. Next base: position 28,663,814 of record NC_134954.1, read on the forward strand.
GGACGATCAATTAAAAAAATCTGTAAAATAAGTCCTGTGTTAATACAATGTTTAATGGAGCAGGAACTGTACTTTTGAATGGCACTGGCTGTCCAGCTACTACTGCAACTTAAACAACTGGCCTTCAATATCTGCAGGTCCTTTTGGAATTGCTCCAGGCAGGAGGGATCGTACAGTTTGAAGAGAACCGTCTTATCCAAATGGCAGAAAAAGCAGAATTGTAAGTTGCCATGTGCAATATATAAATACTGCATTTAAATCTCCTCCAAAGGTTTTTTCCTCCACATTTCTTGTTCCTACTTTGCAGCTGTGTTTGCGATTATTTTCCCTATGCATTCACATATGCTTCATTTAATATGTTCTTATTTAGTCCCAGTTTTTCTATCTTATCTCTATGGGGTGTTCTTACAGAAAGCATCGTTAAGATAAGAGGGGGTAGAGCTGTGGAAACCCTTCAGAATGAAACCCTGTGGGGCTTGATGAGTTTTGGCACTTCCTATCCTAGAGCCCAGGCTTTGTTTAAAGGTATAGTTGTATATTTGAATGCTCTACCACTGACAGATGGAGATGACTCGTTCGGGTGAGACCCACAGGTGGATTTAAAAGCACGAAGGGGTCTGAAGCCACCCCCATGGTACTCATTTTAGAATTGAGTAGGAGAGACAAACACAGTGTCTGGAAAGGCTAAAAATTTCCACCATCTCCTTTAGATGCTTTACACTTCCAGAAAGAGTCTGTCATGCCTGAACAGAGTCAGCCAGGGCGGGGCATCTTCATCAAAGTCTTGAATTTGGATGTTATGTGAATTAATCCACCATACTACAAAGGACCAGAGGGATAGAAGTGCAGTGGTGGGGTATGCCATGCCTGTTTTTCTGCGTGCCCTAGAAGGATTTACTCAACCAAATTTTTCAGACTCAAGAAATGCAATTTTTCTCCTTGCTTCAGAGAGTTTGACAGCCAGAACCACCAGCTCAGCCACTTCCATCAGAGCTAAAAGACCTATAGTGTAATGTTATTTAGCAGACTTTTCATTTGTTTTGCCTCAGTTGCATCTGTTTTTATCTAAAGTCTCAAAATATTAAAGGTGTTTATTAAAATCTGAAGGTAGGAAGCTGTGTCATAACACATTATTGAGTCATGTTCAGTATATTTCTTCAAATTAGTATTGTGGATCAGCCTAGTTTAGAGCTGAGTGTGTTACGGAAGTAAGGAGGATGATCTATGAACAGCAGAACCTGTGAAACCTGATTTCTTTAAGGATTTTCGTCCTCTGTCCCTTGCCTCTCACCTTAGTAACTCTGGTTTTCTCTGTTCTGTATGATAACTTCCCAAAAAGAGGGAGGTTGATAGGCCTGTGGCTGATACTAAATGGCATATGTAAACTGGAGCCACCCAACCTGTGTGCTGAAAACCTTAATGTAGGATACTTCCAAATGCTTTTTGTAAAACATGCTGTATTTTCTTCTGAGTGCTGCCAAACTGTGCTAGATCTGAGCTACCTACTTCTATTCTGCTGACTCAGCTGAGTGGGTGTGTTTTTCCTAATGTGGAAAGTATTTTTCATTTTAGCTATCAGATTTGCGAGTTCATGTATGAACGAGAGCTTCGCTATGACAAAATAATTGGCTGTTACTTGCGTGATCCAGTGAGAAAGGTGAGTAAATCTGGTGCTTCTGGCCTTTCTTCTTCATAGCAGTGCAGCCTGTCCTGCCTGTCCTGCTGGCCGGAGTGTGAATGGGCACAACAGCCCTGTTCTTCTGTCATACTTCTCTATCTTAAAAAGTATCCTCCTTTTACAGTTGAGTTTTCTTAGTTATAGTCAGGCTTTTTGTGTTTGTGTGTGTGTTGGAGAGGAGTTGATTTTTTTTAAAGCTTCAGAGTTTTTAATTTCATTTTAAATTTAAACAATGCTAATACATAAAACCTGAGTGCAAGGTGGGATTTATTGCAAATGTTACTAACTGCAATACTTTGTTTCTGCCATCAGTCCCCTCTTTTCTCCCCCTGGATGGAGTCTCTCTGCCCTTACTATCTCTTTGCAATTACCTTCTGCATGTGCATAAGTTGCATATCTGCCACAGTTTTTTGAGGTATTCTCTTCCCTACCACCAGCAGAAGTTGGGAGGAGCATCTGGCAAATTTGATCTCACCAGCTCCTTATGAAACCACTGTGCTGAAAGTTGTGTGGGTGAAGGAGTCAGAAGAGATAGGTTGTGATAGTGAGACAGTCAAAAACTATGGTACAGGAGAGCATCTGAGCTGAGGACAGTGCAGGAGAACGTGGGGGAGAGGCTAATGTTGAAAAGGAATTCAGGAATATGCTGGGAAAACTGACCTACCTTCTGGTAGAGCATTCTTTTCTCTGCTTATGCTCCTAGCTAAAGAGTGATGTCCTGTCCTTTTTCCCTGTGAGCAAGAGGGGGACATTTCTAATAGTGGAAGAAAAATTCTCTTTTGACCTCAGTGCTTAACATATTTAGCATCAATTCTGTTCCCCTTGGCTTTTTTTTCCTGGCAGTTCTTCAGGAACTATTTAGGGACATATAATCTCGCCTGCAGATAACTTATCCTGACTTGCTAAGAGAGGACTAGCCCTGAGGTCATCCTAAGACTGTTTGAAATGCTCTCCCTTAGCAAAATCTAATGCTGTTAGTGGCGCTGCAGAACATACGATACCATTTATGGGTTTATGCCTTACAGGAAGAAGTTTTCAACTATATTCACAATATCCTGTCCATGCCTGGCTACAGTGCTGAAGAAAAGCAGTTGGTGTGGCAGAAAGCTTTGGAACATATAGAGGTACAGTGTATCCTAAACCCATGGTACCTGAGCTACTGCTAACTCCTGTTGGATAGGCCGAGTGCTGTTCTGTAAGCAGAAATGACACAGTTTCGAATCAGAACTGTTTAGGAAGCTCTGACTTTAAGGTTTTGTGGTCTCATATATTAATATAAGTGCATCTCTCAGATTCAGGCTGGCCTCCTTGGTTTGCTGGTTTCAAGTATTGCTGTCTGGATAATGGGACCTTATCAGGGGATGATGGCTAGTGAGTGCTGTGTAGCAGGTAACGGAAACATTAGCAAGTCTTTCATCTCTTGAGCTTGCAGCAGCAGCAAGGTCAGGACATTGACATCACTGACCTCACAGTCTGGTATCACATTCCTCGTCTTACAATGGTAATAGCATTCAACCTTGGTACCCTGGCACTTCTAACCTGTGGGAAGATGGGGTCATGACTTCTACTGTATGATACGGACTGTTGCTAGACTTCTCTAGCTAATAACTTTTCCCATCTCTGCAATCTCTCTTTGCTTCAGGGGATGGAGATAGATGTGTCTGAAATAATTGTCCAGTCAGTAGATATGGGGAATCCATAATATCTCTAGTTCCTACAAGGTGGTGTCAGTCCCCTCCAGGGTTATCTGGAGATAAGCCAGGAAAATAACTCTGTCTATAAAACAAGCAGTCATGCACTTGCCTAGACTACTTTAGCAGAAAACAGCCACAGAAGTCTGTGTCCTGTGAGGTGGACAAAAAAGTACTAGGTACATTTGAAAGATACAGAATACTTTCAGTCCCTACCAGCATCTGCAAGTAGTGCGTGACTAATGAGAAAATGGACCAAGAGGGAAAATGATTTGAAAGACAATAAACAACGAAATGCTGTGAATCCAGCTGTATGACATGCAGCTCACTGAGCTCACGCCCACTCTCCAGATGCACTTTCAGAGCCTATGGGAATTGTTGGTGGTGATGGTTGTGCTGTGGCTGAGCGGGCCTGGCTCATTACTGCCTTATCAGAGCAACTGTGGTTCCACACTGGACTTTCCCAGTTGAGCAAACTGCTGTCTACTTTGCTGCTTCCTTGTGTCTGCTTCATTCTTCCCCTACTGCATCCCTTGTCTCTGCTTGTATTGGTATATACAGCCCAAATTGTTTGGCATTATGAGTGAGTCAGCCTCCCTCTATAAGCCCTATTTTGTGACTTTATCAAATCACAGGTATTTGCTTGGTCAAATCCTTGCTGGGTCTCTTCAGCCTGAGGCCTTTACAATTGCTGTTCCATGCTTGGGTGTCTCAGGATAAATCAGAAATGTCCTGGGTTGCCCTTCCTGATGTTTCTCACTGTGTTGTACTGGTTTTGATAAGCTTGTTGTAGGCTAAGACTGCCAGCTTTTCGTATTGAGTCGTTTGTTTATGTTTTCTCAGTCTGGTGGAGCCACTTCTTGATTATTGTACAGCATCAGAAGTGCCCAGTGGCCAACTTGTCAGAACTGCATACTTTTCTGAAGTTGGCAAACAACAGAAAAAACTCCTCTCAACTTGTCCATGGCCATCCTTAAAAACAGTGCTTCTTGCACGGTTCCACCAGCCTTGCAGGTAACTGCTGGCTGCTTTTACCTGTGCTTTTTGCAGCTTCCTCCAAAAAGCTGCTGGGCAGATTATCAGTTCTGTAGGTCACCTTTCTTGGGTGCTGTCATTGAGATCAACTCCCTCTTCCCTTTCGGCATCTCTTTTCCCAGCATTGGTGAACAATATACACAATTTCATGTGGCTTAAGAGCTTATTGGCTGCTATGGGTTTTTGGGTTTTTTTTGTTGTATTAATCCTGCTCTCAGACATTCAGAAGACTTAAAATAGTAAATAACATTTTACTAGGATGACACTGTGATTTCAGGTCTTTGTACAACTGTCCTTTCATCTGCTTAGGTATGAAAGTAGCAAACCAGCCTCTTCAGTTGAAACTAGCAGTGTCTAGAGAGGCTTTCCTGGTGATCGTATTACAGAAAGTGGGGTTTGTGATCAGTGCCACTTCTTATTTTCACCATCATCCTACATACCTGTTGTTCCTTGATGTTTATCTTGAAAATAAAGCCTAAGGCTTCTCTTCAATCATAGTTCTGTTTGTGGTGGTCACTTTCTGTCCTCAGACCCACGTGCCTTGTGTCAGTACTGTCTCCTCAAGGGCTGTCTACCTAAGAAGTACCATGTTTGCAAATCGCTCAAACCTGGGAGAGGATGAAAACCCAAGCCCAAAACCTTTTGCTTGGGTGTAAGCTACGAAGGTCACACTGATCCAAGAGCTGCAGTCAGTTACAGGGAGGCTGGGCCATCTCCCTCTAGCCAGTCAGTCCTATCTTCAGCAGTCCTGAAGACTCCCAGGGAGGGTTTTTCCAGAGAGAGAAACAAATGAAGGCAGTCACACTACATCCTTTCTGCATTCCTCTGCACTCCTGTGGTTAAGATCTTCTGGGTCCTTTGGATTGCCTGGGCTTGTGAGCTGAAGGTGTTGTGCTCCTGGGCGCTGGGGAAGCAACTAAGAGCTGTGGCTCATGCAGTAAAGCTGTGGGGTCAAACACCGCAGAGCTGCATTATGTACAATATGGTAGGCAAATTTTGCTTTGGAAACCTCACAAAATGCATCCTTTATGATAGCTCTTCTTTAAAGAGCTTGTGGAGTAGTCACATTCTTTCTTGTTACTTCCTTTCTTCCCCTCACCCTGGTCTGTTGCTGACACTGACTGCATTTGGTGGCTGCTACATCTATCTGGAGACCAAGCTAGTGCTAAGTAACTTTTTCAAGTTTTTTTCTTTTTCTTCTAGATGTATGTTTATGAAATTTTCCTTTCTTTATCACTGTAACAGTTTAGTAAAGCAATGTTTTCTCCTTTGTAGGCTTAGCAGGGGCTTTTGGGAAGGGTTACCAGGTACCCAATATTGGTTTGAAGCAGTTGCTTTTCATTTGTTTGGAAGCATGGATGCATTTTGAAACATTAGGAGCAAAAAACCTCATGTTCTGGGTTGTGTAAACTTCTATGATATGAAGCCTTTTAGATCAAGGTTGACAGGATGCAAACCCACAGGCATCTTAAAGAATTTTTTCCTTTTATTACAGTAAAGAAATTATTCTGGTTTTTTCAGGCCTGGACAGGTATCAGGTACCGTTAACAGTTACAGGAAACCTGCTTTTAAACCTGTGGTTCAGTTCAAGCCAGTTAAACACTGTTTCCATTTGACTGAGAAATTCCCTAGGGTCAATTGAGGGCTTTGTTTCCTCTCTACTGCTGGTTCCTAGTTGGCACTAGCTGGTCTTGTTGGCAGGGGGTAAAAGGCAGTTGTCAGAAAACCTGATGAAATAATTTCCTTGCCTTAGGACTGAGAATGTGGTCTCACTGGTGTGAAGAGTTTTGCATTCTTACAATGCCTGTTGGGTAGTAAAATCATCAACTTTCAAAAATGCCTTTTTACAAACTACCCTTTCTTCTAATTTTTTTCAAAATCACTTTTTGTGCAATGGTATTCATTATTTTACAGCTTTCATCTAGGCAAAGATGCAGTTACAATGTGAATGGACTCAGTGAAACGGCATAATTATATTGCCTATGAACTTAAAAGTAATTATTTTTGTTGTGTTTCCCTCTCCGAAGGAGTTGCTGTTGCTGAGCCCATGTAAAGCAGCCGACTTGGTAGCCATTCACTTCAGTGAGCAGATTGAGAGCATCATTACAAACCTCCAGGTGAAGTGTCAAACTTCATTGATGTTGGTGCTTCTTTACAGTGGGGTTGCCATTCTTGTAAGAAATAATTGCTAAGAGTAATAGTAAGTTGTCACTGTGTCATAAATGGAAGAAAAATAGCTTGATAGTTACTCAGCTGCAGGAATTGCTACATTTAAATTATTTGGCCTGTTTGTAGAGTTCTGGCCGTAAAAATGTATGATCTCTGAGGTGCTGGTTGCATCACTTGATAACGCAGTTTTCAGTTTGGAGTTCAGTATGGCTTGCACGCAGAGATCAGACAGAGCTGTTGTCAGTAAACATATCCTCTGAGTATTTACGCAAGACAAATGCCTAAACCAACTTCTTCATCAGGCACCAGCTGTGAACAGCATTTTCTTCAATGGATATAGTTCAGGAACCACTGGTTTATAGCACATTATTTAAAATAGTAATACTCTGTCTCCTTCTGTTGTACAGGACCAGTTTTTACTCTTCCAGTTTCTGAGGAGTCTCCTTGATCCGAGGTATGTAAGAAAATTAGACCATTTGCAAACTACAGCTTGAAAACATGGGTTAAAATAAATTCCTTTGAAACAGTCTACAACCAAGTTTAGGGCTTGGAAAAGGTGACTTGCTCTTCAAACTGCACAAAGTTGAGAAGGATAGCACAGAAATAAGTGTTCTGGGAAGTATCCTTTAGCAGAGCCCATGCCAGCTTCCTAACTGGGAAGTGGTGTGGGTTCCAGTATGTGCAGTGTGATGCCTCCCCCACACTGGTGGGAGTTTGGGCATTGCTGTAACAGCTTCTTTGAGAAGGCTGTGAAATGGTTACCTGTGACTGAAACTGCCATTTCTGTTCTCAGAAATGGCAGTTTCTGTTCTCAACCCACTGATTGATTACTTGACCAAGGTGCCCAAGTTTAACATAAATAGAAAAGCATTTTGGTCTATTGGCATTTTTCATTTCTATCTTATTTCAGAATTGCTGCCGCATTTCATTGCAAACTTCTCTTTAACTACTTGCTTGCTCCATCTGCTTCTGGTCTTTCAGTACTTCAGCACTGAGTGTTCTCTTTCTGTTGAATCAGTTTCAAATGCTACAAGACCTTGATTTTATTTATTTAATTTGTAAGACATTTATATATGCACAGCTCCAATTGCCTTCAAGCGATTATTAATGCAATTTAAGGCAAGATCTTGTTTTGTCAATTAGCTACAAATTAATTGTCTTTATGAGGAGGAGTACTAGGAAAAGGTAATATTATCTAAATTCAAGTGTCAATGTTTCAGTTCTTCTTGAAGTGGAAGAAGAAGCATGCTTTGGAAGCTAGAACCTGGAATTAATCACTTTTTTGGATTTTGTTAGGATGTAAATTAAAAATTAAAAAAAAGACATGTTTTTTTATTTCCTGAGTTTTACAGCCATGTTTGTATGGAAGGTGTGAACCTCCACACCTATTTTGTTTCTTAGAAGTCAACATAAAATCAGCATTTTGCCAAGAAAATATCTTGGTTGGGTTTTACAGGAGAGAAATTAGATTATTTAGTTAATAAATTAATAATTTTAAGAAGAAAATTGAATAGTTAAGCAGAAATGATACCCAGCTGGATGTTAAGTAGGACTTTGTTTATGCTGTGATATCACTTGCAGGAAGTGAGACCAATGAATGTAGTAATTAACCTGGATTTTAATCTCAGGCATAGAGTAGCTTCCATAATCTCTGAGTAATAAACATATCTAATTTAGCTCTACCATAATTAGAACTAAATACAACCATTTCTCCTGTATTTATCTTCTAATCAAAAGCAACACATGATGTGTTCAAACCAGCAATAGGAAGCAACTTTCTGTATCTGATCTTTCAAAAGATCTCTGCTTTTCCCTCCAAGGCTGGTGTTCAGCAAGGTGCAGTAGGCCACATGGCTTGTCACGTTGTGCCGTGTGTCCCTTAGGAAAGCTTATGAACAGTTCCTTTTCCCTCTCTGTTTCAAAGCCCACTAATTCTCTGCACTGCAGTAAGATGTTCAGCATCCCAAGTAATGGAGATAAACTGTGTACTGACTGGATTGTTGTAGCCAGAATACTCAATAAGCAAAAGATAAGTGGGACAGTTATGCAGAAAAATGAACAAAATAGTACTAAATACTTTGGATTCACATGTGCTAGTGACTGACCGTAAAGCAGGTCTGCAAGTCCAAGGTTTAACCTATTGTTATTAAACTATGTTGTCAGTAAGAAGTGTTCTCTAGAGGTCCTAGATTGCTGGAGGGGCTTTTTTTTTTTTTTTTTTTTAATAACAGTCAAGGTCCTGTGGTCTGTTTTCAGTGCTATGAGGTTGTCTGCTTCTAAGACCTATCGAAATGAGCTGAACTGTATCCTGAGAGAGGTGGGGAAGGAGGGAAAAATCTTGCTATGCAAGACCTAATCTGCAGATATACCTATACTTTGTTAGTATATCTATGCATAAAATAGTGATTAAGTTCTTCTGAAAACATCTGTCTCTTTTCAGTCAATCTAAATGTTTATATGCTTTTTTTGAGCAAAATTCTTATTAAAATAAAGACTCTTAAGCAGTAAATGAGCTTTTAATGTCGCAAATATGATTGGTTGCTTGATCATAAGGGGACAAGACTCATCATGCTAGTGTAACTATCCTAGTTGGTGGAATTGCATTAGGGATTAACTTGGCCCATTTAATTTAGCCAGAGATTTATTTTAAAGGAGGTGGAAGGGGGAAGGGAGGAAACAGGGTTAACAGAAATTGCCTGGAGAAATTAAAACCGAATGTCTGTATGTTTTTATCTTATAAGCAGCCACAGAAAACAGAGAATGTAGTGTGTATTGCTCAGCTCATTAATCACAGCCTTTGCTACATTTCCATTTTAATTTCTTAAGTTTTTTCCTCTAAAAAAACCAATGCAGTGAAACATGTCTGTTTGCAGCATGTGTTTGTGTATTATACCAACAATATTAACTTATTTAGCAATACAGTGTTCTGGGTCTATAAATATATTAACAGATACCTAAACTTTTAGGTTCTGTTACAATGGCTGTTCTCACTGACCACCTATCTGTGACACTCGCAAGGCTCGCTTGTGCCACGTTTTGTGAGAAACCAAGGATTATCTCTTCCTTTTAGGAAAGAGCATGTAGGGTATGGCAGAGGAGATGTTTGGCATGCTTATATTGAAGATGAACCTTATCACACTGAGCTGAGCAGGACCTGCAAGTCTCAAGTCTGTTGCTTAGTTTTTAACATTATCAAAATCCAGCTTTCTTTCTGTTCTCTCTTCTCTGCATTTCTTAAGTAAAATGGTTAAGGAAGAGGTCAGCTTGCTCATGAAGTCATGAATACTAGGTGCCAGAGTTATTTGCAGCCTAGAAGTTTGTTCTCATACTAAAAATGTATGACTTGCCATTTTTCCCATTTTGGTAGATAGATCATCTTAGATAGAAAGTGCTGCTTTATTTTAGTCTAGTAGCAAAAAGAGTAGAACACTCACTCCCTTACAGGCATGGGGGAGTTTATAGGGTGTGTGTTGTGGGAGGAGTGGATGGTGAATGCAGGAGGCCAGAATTTAGGGTTCTTGTTTGGTCCTTCAAAAGTCCATTCTTTATTTGATGTCAGAACACAATAGTTTGGATACCAATTTTTGTACAACTGTGTCCATACTTTGGACACTGTGATCAGTACCTGCGTGAGGCTTTCACTTCTGTGCAAATATCGTTTATAATCGAGTGATTAACATTGTAATCACAGTCAGCTTCTTTTGGCTTGCTAGGGGCACAGAGTTCTCCTGGCCTTTCTTGGATGATAATAATCCTGTTAGCTCTTGTAGCTCCCAGGAAATATAGGATCATATTGTATATCAGACCTTTTCCATCCCATGGTGGTAGGGTTTGCACATCAACTCATCTTCTGCTGATTAGGAATTTCCATTCAGAAAGATAACAAAACTAAATACATACCTTTATCTGTTTTCTTTCCTAGCAGGAGCTTCAGAACAGGTTTAAGAGCCCTGTTTCCTAGACAGGTTAAACTTCTGCTGTTTCTCTGCATGATGCATCATCTAGAACTGCCACATGAAGTTTAACCTACAGTGGTGGAGAACTGCTGTTCATTTTGAAGGGTTGCAGGTGCTATATCTATATCTAGGAAAGTATCATCCTTTCCATCCTAACTCTTTGAAATCTCTTGCTTCATGTTGCTCTTTTTAAAAACAAGATCAGTAGAAAAACAGTCAGGACACAGGGACAGTCATGGGCACGGCAAGCAATTCTGTTCTCTGTTTTGTTTCCCCCACTTTTGGAGTTTACTTAATAATAAGCCAAGGGATTAGAAAATGGCCACTGCACGAACCACTGCAGTGCCAGCAGCTGCTGCTGGAAAGAAATTGGAGAAATCTTTTTTACAGGGACATCTTTATTAAATGAGTTTAATTGTACTCTGAGCTTCACCTGCAGAAATTACCTCAGCTAGAATCAGAAGGGAAGTCCTAGTTTGGCCTCCTGAACGGCTCAGGCCAGGCAGCATTATCCACGGCCCTAACCAGAAGAGAAGTGTCAGGTCTGCACTGCTGAGTGCCTGACCATCATGGCAGTGTTGCTTGTGATAGGTCAGAGGAGGTCAGGGAGATAACAAGGGCAGGAAACACAGCAGAGGTTGGAGACTTCACCTGCCTGTGTTGATTGAGCAGATCCCATGCTGGGAGATGAGGTAGTTGTCTTTAGTTCCTGCTGAATATGGTTCTGTAGTGCAGCTGGTTGCAAAACCCTTGAGAGACAATGCAGCCTTTGGCTGAACAATATGCAGGGTCTGGTTCAAAACCTTACAGTTGGTGATCTGCTCTACCAATGACCATAAAGTGCATAGAGTTATTGCCTCTGCAAGAACAAAACCCAATTCACTATTTTTCTTCTGTCTGAGAAGAGGAACTAAATAAAAATGGGGATGTTTCCCTAAGAGAAGCATGAAGTCATATCTCAGTGAGGTAGATAAAAGGGATCATATTCTAGCAGATGAAACATTAAAATGTGATAAAGCAGGTCAAAGAAGAATTTCAGGAGCAATAAGCAAAAAGCAACAAAATATTTCTTCAAACACATGCAGAGAAGGTCTATAGGACAAATAGATGATCAGCATACCAGAGCTGATCCACTCAGAGACCATAAGGTTTCATTGAAGAAATTAGGTGAGTTCTCTGTACCTCTTTGCCATAGAATTGCTGAAGAGGTGTCTGTGCTGGAATCTTTCTTCACCAGGGGTCTTTGATATTCTACTGATGCCTCAGTATAAATTAGACTATGTTGTAGAACAGATGAAATGCCTACTAACAGACCTCCAGCACCAGTAACTAGTAGAAACAGCATAATTTTTCTCTTAAAACCAGATTTTTTACTTCTGTATTAAGGATAAAAGACAACACATAATTGAATAAGAAACTTCTTTCCAGCCAAACTTCTGGGCTAGAATTTGACTTGAGTCTCCTGTGCCTTTTTTATTCCAGAGAAGGCATTAACCAAGACCTGATACACTTACCGCCCTGCATCACTGAGCATTTCATTGAGCTGCTGTGTCAGTACAGCCCAGACCAGGTTTTGGAGATGCTTAAAGTTCTGGAATTCTGCAGACTGGAAGAAACCATCCAGGTAGGAAAGACATGTATAAGGACAGGGGCTAGGGGAAGCATTCAAATCAGCTCCTACCTCTTTAAAGTACTGTAAAAGTACTTTCGCCTAGGTTGTGGATTAGTGCCTGGATACTCTTCCAATCCATTTCCTACACTGTTTGTCCCCCCCTGCTAAACTGCTCTCCTGCAGCATGGTTAGCTATATTTAATGTACTGGTTCTCAATTTAGTCTCAGGGCTAATAAGAAAAGGCCATTAGTGCGCTAAAGCTACTGAGTAACTGCAGAATGCAGATTGGCTGTGTTAATGTTGATTAGTATGTTGAAGGTATATGCAATCATGGGCCTGGGGTTTTTGGAAAGCAACGCTGCCAAAATTTGGCTAGCGCTGGGAGAGAAATTATTTCTTCCCTTTATGAAAATTTTAACAATAGTCTGTCCTTGATCTTGATTTATAGGTGGTTTTGGTTTTTTTTTTAGAAAGATTTTAATGCTGGTGGTGGCAATACTGCAAGTTGAGAAACAAAGGCAGTATAGCTGGGGGGAGGAGGGGGGAGAAGTAGGAGTGCTCAGACTTGGGTAACGTGCCTGTGACCACATGGAGACACAATCCTTTCTGACCATCTGGTCATCATTGTCTTGTGGAGTAAACAAACACTGGCAGATTTCTTAAGATAGACGTTAACCTTTTTTTTTTTTTTTTTTCTCTTTTAACTCAGATAACCCAGAAACATCAGCTCCATGAAGCTTCTTCATATTTACTGGAGAAGAAGGGAGATATCCATGGTGCCTTTCTGGTTATGCTTGAGGTGCAGTACACTGAAATCCTGAATGTGGCATTTTTGCCATCCCAGCATGGCATGACATGCCATCAGCATGATGGCATATGTTACGGTTTGATATTGTCATTGCTTCCCAATTTGTTTCCACTAGAATCCATGGAAGCATTTAGCTTCTGTCAAATAACAGTATGTTGTCTGCGGACTCGGCAGATCAGTGTATTCTTCCAGCATGTCTACAAACATCTAGTAGATACTAGATGCTGAAATTTGTTTTTCTTAATCAAAAATAATCTTTCAGCTCCTGTTTTCCTTTCCATATTTGGAAAGACATTTATGCTATGTTAGTCATTTTGGGGAAGAAAATGAGGGTAAGCCTTTGTTAACCATACCTTTTAAAAACCACTTCTATCAAGATTCTGCAAGTTTGCTGTTCTGAGTTCTCTCTTTTGTTTCAGCGATTGCAGAGCAAGTTGCTGATGCTTACACAAGATGATGAAAGTAAGAGTTATCAAGTTAAATTCCATTTTCTATTAAAAAGAGATAAACACAAAAATGTGAAGTGCATATGTCTGACACCTGGCATAATGAGATCCTCTTTCAGGTTTCTAGATATTGCAGTGACATTTTTTAAATTTATATTCACATGGCTGTGGTAGTTATTCTGATGACACTTCCTTACCTCTAGCAAGATCAGAGTAAACAAAATGTGATGGTTTTTCGTGTGTGTGGTCATCTGCCCTGTTAGCTCTTTTGATTGTGATTGTTACTCTTACTGGCTTACCAGACACGTTTCCTATGTTAGAATCCATTCAGACTCATTACTGAGCTTTAGCAGGCCTTATATATGAACAGTGATGAGAGACATCTGGAAGTAGCTTTTTTTTTTGAAGCAAACTTCTCAGAGAAGCAAGAATGTTCTGCCTACAGAAAATGAGTATATGCACAGGTGTACTGTTCACTAGCCCAAGGACTCATGGGCACCTAATTAAATGCAGTGCCCATATTTGTTACATAATTGTATCCTAAACCACAGCTAAGATCTTCCTTATTCAATTACACAAAATGTTTTATATGCCCAATTTATTGTGCTATTCAGGAAAAGTGCCAAAAATCAGGACCTGTCTTTATAATTTAGTTGCTCACTGTAGTGAACAGATTTTAGAAGAACAGCATGATTTTATTTTGCAGAATGATTGAGTTAACATATCTAATGGTTTTTATAATTGCAATTTGTTTTTTCCCAAAAAAACTTAGGCTCAGCCGAACTCCTCTTGCTAGAAAACATTGAAGATACTTTAATGAAAACAATTGCCCTTTGCCAGAGGAATTCACACAATTTAGACCAGCAACAGCGAGAGGTAAGGTAATAAAAAAATGTATCACTAAAATCAACAAAGACCTCTGCATCTCCTGAAACGTTCTCTTCATGTGCTTCTTCCTTTCCCTGTCTATTGGATACTGATATGTCTCAAGCAGTCATTGTTTTCCTCTGCCTTGTGTTCTTGCAGTGGTTCAGGTTTCAGACCCAAAAGAGAGAAATCCTCACTTGTAAGGATGGAGCACAAAATAAAGTGCATATCAGCAGTGGAGAAGCAGTGAGACAACATCCTTTCCCCCATTTTTAGCTCCAGTTGAAATTTTGGCTTGAATGTCAATCAGACACTAAAGAAGGCATAGTAAGGTTTGAGCCAGCTTTATGGTGGCACAAAGCTGATGCTGCTGTCACTGTGGCTGCAGAATATTGCTGTTCTGAATATGTTCACAAATCCTGAATTTAATGTCAGCCTGGCCTTTGAGGGGTGGAGACAACACAGCTTGCTTGAGCTCTTGCAGAGAGAACTGGGTTTGCCTGTCTCCTTGTACTGAGGTTGCATTTCCATTTTGCCAACATCAGTGACACAGAAGGCATCTTTACTCCTAAGATTATGCATAACTTACATAACTGAACTCAAAACTGAGAACGTTGTTCCTGTGTCTGAAGAGGTGGCATGTCTGGAAGTCAAGAATTCTGTAATTTCTTCTGAGCACTGTCCAGTGTATGAGGTGACCTGCTCAGTTTCTTCTCTTAAATGATCTTATTGTGCAACAGATAGCTGCTGTGTTTTATTGAAGAGGTGTCTGTGTGCACACCCTGAGTGCTTATGGCCTGCCTGCCTGCCTAGTTGGATAGATTTGAGTTAGTGTTTGCTCTCACTCTGGGTCCTGTTCCACCTGCTGGAATTGCTTTGTTGATGCCCAAGTAAGATTTGACTCTGGTCACCAAATGAAGGACCAGTTTCCCCAGTACAATATTATGCAAATTTTCACAACTCCTGTATACTGCCTGGGGAATTTAGATGCCCCTTTCCAGTTGGGATCCATTTATTGTGCTACCTGTTATGTAAGCAATCCCTACACCAGAGAGTTTGCATCTCACATGGAGAAGTAGTTGGGGACTGAATGAAGTAAACGTAAATTTCTTATGTTGTCACAATTCCAGTAAAGAAACAGGTGGGAATGGAGAAGAGGGAACAACAGGAGCCAAAGGTCTTCTGTGCTCAGACCCCAATGAAATAGTATCTTAATCTAAGATATGAGCAATTTAGACTGAAAACAGATCCCTAAGTGCTTTGCTCTGAAGTTATTTTAACATGTTTCAGTTCTGTTCCACTGCAGTCATGAGAAATGTAGTTCTGTTCTTCAGAATGTGGAAGTGAGTCTTTGGAAATAGACTCTGACATTGCTCACAGCTCATTTTTAGTAGTCGTGTTCTTACTGGTTTTCTCCTCACATTCAATTATTTCAGGCCCTCTGGTTTCCCCTGCTGGAGGCTATGATGTCCCCACAGAAATTATCTGGTTCTTCACAGTGTCGATACTCCGAATGTAAGTATTTTGGCCTTTGTGACCCCAAATATTAATCAAAATCTGTGTGCTGTCTCTCCTCCTCTATTGAATGAATAGAAGAAAAGCAGTTTTATTACTCAATTCCTAAATTTGCTGCTCCTGCAGTAGATCTGAACTGCAGTGGCTGTAGGACTGAGCTCAGGTTGGGCATTTGGTAGGCTACAGCAGTCAGATCCTTTCTTTTTAGTCCTGAGTGGAAGAGGAACCCTGCCACAGCCTCTGCTCATAATCTGGTTCCATTGAGGATGGTCTCTATGAAAAAGCCAAGGTGCACAGCGCATACAAAGGTTTTCTAGGTTGTAAGTAGGTTGCAGTCTGCACTTTGGGAACTTCTGACATAATACACTGTCATCTTCCATGCCTAGCCTTTTTGTATGCTTATCCCTGCACCTGTCTATTGTATATAAAATCAGTAGAACTTGAATACACCAGCTAAATT
Source organism: Aptenodytes patagonicus (assembly GCF_965638725.1). Lineage (NCBI taxonomy): Eukaryota > Metazoa > Chordata > Aves > Sphenisciformes > Spheniscidae > Aptenodytes > Aptenodytes patagonicus. Next base: position 28,680,052 of record NC_134954.1, read on the forward strand.
CTCTACTCCAGTTCTAGTGCCCTGAATCTGTTGTGGGTGTCAGCAGCACATCTTGAAAAGCCTCCCTTTATGGGAGACTTAAGGCTAGTTAAAAAGGGGTTTAGATACTGTGGTCTTGGGACAGAATAATGTCTTTTGATCCACTCCAGCCCTGTGGTCCACAGTGATTGTAGTTGTGTGTGGTTAAGGATCACAACATAGTACAAGCAAGTGTGGTGGTGATCATGCTGTCTGTCCTCCCTCTCTTTCTTTCCTTCCAGTGACTGCTCTGGACTCCTGGGGATAGTCTTGCAGAGATCAGTAACCCAAAAATATAAACCACCTCTCTTCCCTCAACTCATCTTTTCCTCTAAATTCAGAATGTCCCCTAGATTATCCATTTTTGGGAGCTAATGCCTGCAGAAAAGTAATCATCTGATGTGATAACAGAAATGATGAGAGGATAATGCACTTGGATCCTGCATAACTATTTTGTTTTCGTTCCTAATGTGCATACTTCCCAAACTGCTCTAACTAGCTAATTATCCCCACAAAGAAGCTGAATTGCTGGGTCCGTGCATATCTCAATATTGACTCTTACTTTGGGCAACTGCGGATCAAGAACAAGTTTCATGCAAAGGTTAATGTTAGGAAGTTTTAGAGGCTATGGGACTATAACATGCACAAGGCATCCAAATTAGTTTTCGGTAGCAGTAGGAAAAGTGAATGACAGTGCTACAAAGTAAGTCTCAAAATGTGAACATTTACTGTAGGTAGGGTGTGGGAGGGGAAGGGAGAGGCATCGTGGTGTCGAAAACTTTTAAATACACTTTCTGATACAAAAAGCTGTGTGTGCTTAGTGCAAAACATGTACAGAAGAAAAAATGTATATAACAACCATTTTCAAACTAGAAAACATGAACTGAAATAAAACTCTCCTAATCTGAAACATTGATCTCTCATTACTCCTTGAATCCCAATGAACTGGGATGGCTTTTATGTTTGATATTTCAGCTTTGAAGAGTTTGACAATGCAAGTGCTGAACAACATGGCTGCATTTATCGCTCTTCCTTCAATCCTGCAGAGAATTCTACAGGTGAGTTTCTGAAGAGAAGAAGCTTTTACCAAGCTGTGCTGCTCAGTTATTGGGAAGAGCTGAACACGTTCCTGATGTGATAGCAATTTCCATGTCTTTAAAGATCAGATTAGCTAATTGTCTGGTTCAAAGTATTTCAGTAAAAGTTCAGCTGGTGAGCTATAAGTTGGAAAAGCTGATAGAATGACCTGGAAGACTTGACACTCTGAGGAGACGTGTGAGAACACATAGACCTGTGAGAAGATAATTGAGGTAATTTCTGCAAACCAAATAAAATATCTCAAAGGTTGCAATTACTTTGAACTGAAACTTAGCAGTTTTAGGGGCAAAGCCACTATGAATTTCTCAAAACTTGGAACTAAATTTGTTGAAAGCTATTTAGCTAAGGCTCTAAGGAAGGGATGGACAGTTGTGAAAACACTACAGCAAAATTTGTAGGCTGTTAAGAGATTAAGACTGCACCGTTTTGATTGATGGTGCAATGTATTATTTTAGAGATGTTTGTTAGTGAGCAGCAAACATCTTGTAGAAGAGTTGATTTCAAAACGGGATCATGGGTTGAGTGATCACAGGCAGATATGATTTGTTAATTTGCAAAACAGACGAAAGATGAGGTTGGGATTTAATAGCAAACCTTGAGAAATGCAGAAAATGAATTAGAGAAATTGTCTGCATTGTGGAGTGGAATGATTGAAGGGTTGAGAAAGTGTTGAATTACTCTTCAGGGTTTCTATTCCAGATGAAAGAAGAAAATGTAGGAAAGGGCTTACAGGCTTCACAGGGTGAACACACACCTCTAGCAACCTATTAGTTTGATCTTAATATTATGCACAATCTTGGATTTTGGAAAAAATCATAAAGACAGTGAAAAATGTTGTAGAAGAGTAGATAGAAAGCGTGATTAATGAAATATGGTTTTATCAAAGGTAGAAAGTGTCGAGCAAACTTAATGCCTCTTCAATAACTTACTTTGTCTAGTTTTAACTGGGGCATTAGATATAGTTTCCTATTGAGCTTTGTTTGATGTTTAATGTAGGCAGGAAATGATACAGAAGCTGTGAATGAGTAAGTGGGGACGTTGACAAGGGAAGCTTTCCTGGGTTGTGTTGAGAATTACCAGAATGGGGCGAGAGGCAAACCAGCGACCACTGTGAAGATAACACAACCGGGAGGTGTTACAGTGTGGAGGAAGATCCTGTTCTCCCTTGGGAAGAATAGAAATTCTTGTTTGCAGTCTTCAAATATTTCATCCCATTTCTGTTCTTACAGACTCTTTTAGCAGAAACAGAAAAACCCTTTTCTAGAGGCTGGCATTCATGTCCTGGAGGCGACAGATGAGTGAAATGTATTTGTCACTTGTACAGGGAAGTGGTTGGTGTGATGGCACTATTGCAAAGGATAATGGGATGCTTATGGTGCATCAGGTGAAGTAGTTTTACTAGGGACAGAAATGTGTAAGGCATTATTTAAAGCAGCATGTGCAACTCTGGTCACTGGGTTTGGAGGCAGGGGGAAATTGCTCCTGCTCTTTCCATTTCTCTGGCCAGCCTTACAAATTCAGTCTGACAAAACAGCGATTTAAAAAGGCAGATGTTTTTGTACAACTAGAGCAAAAAATGGGGAGAGATGGTGACTTCTTAAAATGCATTCAGAGAGAAGGTCTGAATTCCAAGTAAAGAACATTAGCATCAGAACTTCATAAAATAGGAGTAGTCATTGGTATCTTGTAGCTCAGAAACAGGTGTAGGGAAAATAGTGTTGTAAAACTCATTAGAAGATCCTATGGAAGGGAAGGTGGTATTTATTTACAGGATCTCTAAATAAGCTGACTTTGCCTCTTAACAGTCATTCTTTTATAGATTTCATTCACTCACTCGCACTCACGTGTTTGCAAACACATAAGATGTACGGGAATGAGAGATCTTACCAGGATCATTTGTGGGCAGTAGAGAGGGTGTCAGCCCCTTACTGCATCTCTGGGGTTCCTCTGATTGATGATGACAGATGTCCTTTAGACGTTGCTAGCTGTTACAAGGTGGATTTTTGCCTCTGAATCTCACTTAAGCTTCCATAAATCATAGGCCAGGTTGCTGCACATTTTGTTTCCCCTTGTTTGGAACCTAGGTTTGAAATACATGTCTATAGTCTGTTCTCCTGTTGAGCTAACAGAAAAATGGTGCGTGATATTCTGCAACTTGTCGTCCTCCTCATGTTAGGAGATCGGGTCTTGCATTGCTAACTTGTCTGTGCTGGGCTCTTATCAGTCTGCTGCCTTCAGTGCTTGACACCCTCCTCAGCTTTGCAGCTGGGAACAGTGTCCTTTGTTACCAAGACAGACCATTCATTTAACCCTTTATTCTTGTGCTTAAAACCACACATTTCCATTCACACTGTGTTCACACCAACCTTGATTTCTGGGATTACATTGCTCTAGGTCACTTTTGCTTGTGTGTTTGTAGCTGTGTTGTATTAAACTATTGCTTCAGGGCTTGCACCAGATGCCTGTGGGAGGTTTTTTCTTTGGGTTTTTTTTTGGTGCACAGCTTGGCCCTTGGAAGAATGTTGCTTTGAATTCAGCTGGGAAGATGATGTTTGGAATAGTGATGACTATGTCTTACTGTGTGGCCATGTCTTTGAGTGCCCAGCTCAAATGTTCAGGGGTTCTGAACCCTTGCCATGTTTGGGATCAGGAAAGAAAACTCCCCCTGTGTTAGACAGCAGGGAGCACTGGATTTTTTGCCCCCTGAGTAGTGTGACCTGTCATCTGCTTCCTTGGATTATCTGGGAATGCCATTTAAGTGCCCTGCGGGGAAGAATCGCAACGTGGCATGCATACATGGTGTTTCCCCAGAACACTCTGTCTCAACAGCTTTCTTAGCTAGAAAGATCTCTATTTTGTTAGCCCTGGGTGGGTATTCCTTTTGCAAAGCTGTGTTGTTGCTCTTTGAAGCTATGTAAAATGCTAAATCCTGGTGCCAAACGATACTGCTCTGAGCAGTATGTAGGGCCTTGTTCAAAACGTTATTGACGTGTCACTTCAACTGTGACCATAAGTAAATTCTTAAACTAGCTTTTCTGGGCCCTGGAGAACATACAGCCTTTTCCAAGCCCTCAAAATATTTCTGTGAAACCCAGAATTATAAGCAGTGCTTGTCTGCAAATGCCCTCAAAAGCTGTTCCAACAGAGGTGAAGTCTTGGTGGTAGAGCATAGATGCACTGGAGTCGCAGGTCTGGAAGGTAGAACAGCTGCCCAGGAATTAACTGGGGGATTTTTTTGTAAGGTGAATGACATCAATAAACTGAGGTAGATTATCTTGCCTTTTCTGAAAAGGAATTACAGTATTCCAATTTTAGTGGACTGTTTTTCTTCCTCTTCTGGGCTTAACTGCTTACAGATTATACCTTATGCAAATGTTAACTTTGCAACCAAAATGCTTTGCTAAAGGGCACCTTGCAAAGGGCTATGACCAGGCTCCACAGCTTTCACAGAAAATAGGTAGGCTACTGGCATCTGCCTATTACAGCATATTGATTGAACTTTATATAATTGAAGTCATATGAAATGACGATTGATATATTTATGTTCTTGCTCATCTTTAATAATGTTGTAAAGTTATTTATTAAATAGGAAGTCAGAAATAACTGTATTAAGAGAGGTACTAGAGGAACCTGTTGAGCATTAAGAAAAATTCCATGTCATTAAGGATGTGAATGCTGTCTGAAGAGGGCTGAAAGGTTAAGTCTTAATTCCCTTACAGAGCTGTAATCCTTCATGCATGTTTTGTAAGCAGATGCAGCTGATGCATCCTATAAAATGGAGAACTGGAGAAGCCAGAAATTTAAAATCTACCTGTAGGAACCCCAAAGTGAGGAAGGAAGGAATCTCTAAAAACTGTTCCAGAATGGAAGCAGAAAGATCCAGAAAGCATTTGCTGGAATTTTTTCCATCCCTGCTTAGGGCTCTGCCTGTGTTTCTCTTTCCAGTCCTGAAAGTCAACGCTGGGATTAGTTTTATGTACAACAGTTGCTCTGTCCCCTTGCAGATGGGACAAGCCACAAGTGAATCCATTTTCTGAATTCATAGTGCATTTATTAGCACAGTTCTGTGAGTGCTGTTAGCAAAGAAAGTGCTGTTTCCTGGAGCTGGGAAGAAATTGGAAATGGAGGAGACAGAACTGGCTGAAAGGCTGCATGAGCATCTCTGGCTTGCATCTGGATACCTGCCAGCTTTTCCTGATCTGTTTGTTGGTAGCGGCACTGGGCAGTGAGTTTGGCTTCGGCTTACCATGCTGAGCATTGCCATATCCCCAGGGAAATACCAGCCTGGAAACAGTAGCTGTGATCTGTTCCTGACTTGGTGCAACTGACTGTTATTAATGTGCCATCCTGTATAGTGTATTTGGAGCATGCATACGTTCCAGACTGAGACAAATTTTATAAGGTGGAATTAATGAAACATATTCCTCCATAAAAGTAATTGATCCCACAAGGGTCTTGTGACTGTAAATTTTGTGGGGGCTGAAACCAGCAAATTGGAAGAAAGCATTATAACTTGCTGGAAAAGTGAAATTACAGCTCTGGATTTCATGCTTAAGGCAGGTAGACAGCTGCAACCCAGGCCTGTAAAGCACTGTCTTCAATGGCTGCTGGTAGGACATATGCATGAACTTCACTGCTTGCACTTGACTACCAGGCTTGGGATAAGGTTTGCTAGACCACATGGCTCCTCTTTGGAGAAAAGTCAGTTCTCTTCCTACCTGCCATTTTTTTAGAGATCATCGGGTGTGACCTGAGAAAAAATGAGCAACTGAAAGTTGGCCCTCAGACTCACGTTCCTCCTCTGCAAAGCTGTAGGTGGCTATTTTATTCTTCTCTCTTCTTCGTAGCTCTTCTTATTCCTCTCTCTCTATGCAGATAAGAAACAAGTTGCTTTGAAAGTCTCTAATTGCAGCTTGGGAAGTTTGAGTTGCTACATGTAAATGGTTGCATCTGTCCAGTTTGTGAGTTACCTGTTTGGGTTTCCTTGGCCATGTACTTGAGTGCTTTAGAAAAGTGAGTATCTGGCAGATACAAAAATAACTTGCTCTATGTTATGGATCATGTACATGCTGCGTTAGAAGTCCTGAGTTCCCTGTTGCTCTCTATAATTCATATGGTGACTCAGTGTAGTGTACTTTCTATGCTGTTGCTTTTAAATTACGCATGCAGAAAGAAAACTTAGTGTTGTTTGAGGCTGTGCTGTTCACTTAGCAAAAAAGTAGCCTCTGCAGCATGTTGAGCTCTTCTGTATATTCCAAATCTACAGCCGGTTTTGACTCAAGTGCTATTACTCAGTGCTGGTTTTATTTAGGCTTGAATGTTGGTGTTTCTGCCTGTCACATTTCCTCTGAAGACTGTTGTTCAAAAATTGCCTGACTTGCTTTCTATAACTGTTTTGGTGATATCTCTGGGTATCTTGCAGTGTAACTTCCATGCTACTTTAGTCATCTTTGTCAACTTGCTTTTTCACTCTTGATTCTCCTTTCTCTCTCTCGCTCTCAGTCCCAGCATGGAATCAGCCTTGCTCCTACTCCTTTTCTTACTCATCTCATCCAGAGCTTGTTCATCCAGCTTCTTCTGTTCCTGTTTCCACTGTGTCTCCATCATTTTTCTACTCTCTAGGTTAGTTTCCTTTTCACATCTTGCCAGGCTATCTGTTTTTGCCAATGTCTTGTCCATTCCACCAGTCAGCTTCTCTCAGCTTCCAGCAGGCTTACCCCAGTATCCTTCCACTGCCTCCAAGCAGGGCAAAATGCTTTTTTCCAGGTCCAATTCAATGACTCTCTGTCAGCCTCGGGGATTTGTGTGTTACACAAAGATGATTTCCCCTGATCCTCTTTTGAGGCATTCCTGAATAGACTTGTTCTGATTACAGGCATGTGTGTGCCTCATTGGTGCCAGTTTGGGGTGAGGAGGGCACAGCCTTGCTCTTTTGCAGGTCAGACTGTCCAGGCCACAGGGATAGAATGATGCTGGGCTGCACGGTGTGGATCACACCGCTGCAGTAGCCAGTAGTGGATCCTACTACTAACCTGACTCCTCTTCCTTGCTTTCCATTCATGTTAAAGACACAAAGACTGACTGGATCCCAGCTGGTTAGCCAACATCTTGCAGGGCATCTTCTTTAGCAAAATATCACTGTTGCATTCTAGTCTGATCTTGCTGCTGCTGCAAAGACATGTAGGAGGAAGTTGTGTTCCTGGCATGTGTGTGTTGGAAGTGGTGCCGTGTTACATGTTGGTAGGGGACAGGGCACCTCTGCAATTACATGGAGAGATCTTTCAGGGTCAGTTCTGCCCAGGAGACACTAGTGCTGGTGGCTGCTAGTGCTTGTGGCCACTAGGAGCTGTCAGCAAACTCTCACCATGCTGGTTGTTGGGCAGAGGTATTTCCTGGCATGGTCCAGTGTGCCCGTGAGCGGGAGCCTGCTCTCTTGTTGTGCAACAGGGCCCGGCAGGAGGGAAGGGCATTGCAGAAGTCTCTCCCCTCTTCCACTGCTTTGTCCATCTCTGCCTGTTTGAGAGGCTGTACACTGTCATGGAGAGCAGCTCTCAAAGGGCTCCTTGCTAAGCTCACCCCAGAACAGGGAGGTGCATCTTAGACCAGGGTTCCTGTCCTGCACTGAGCAATGCTTCAGAGGGTCCCAGAGTGGCTGTGGAGGAGAAGGGGATGTTTGGTTTGGAGCAGGCCTAAGGAAGGTGGTTGAGATGCACCAGGGCAATGACTTGTGCCACAACCCTTCACTTGTGCTGCTGGGATACAGAAATAAAGCTGCTCAGGGCACGTGGAAATCATCCCTGCAGCAACAGAAGAGCCCCAGGTCCCTGTTCCCTAGATGATGTTCTGTCATCTAGGATGCGAGACCAGGATTGCTCAGGATTCCTGCACACTCCACAGGATTGCCCAGGATTCCTGCATACTGCTGTGCAGCTGCACAGCCCACTGGATCTGTGCGCTTTCAACCAGCAGCTTGAGGGGGTGTTGAATGAGCTTGGGGGTCACCTGTGGATGCACAGAGACTGAGGAGTGAATTACCCTCTGACCTGGGCAAAAGCACACTGGCAGCATGGGGCCTGGAGCCCTGCAGGCAGCCCTGGAGCTCGCTGACCAGCAGACACCTGTAGCAGTCGGTGCCAAGCGGCAGCACGGACGGAGTCGATTCCTCCTGTGTCACTGCAGGGTGTTTTCTGCTGTTTTCTTCGATATTCCTCAAATGCATTCTCCAGTCAGCTCTTGCAACTCGCGAATGAAATTTCCAAGGTCACATTTAAAGTCTTTTGACCCAAGCACGGTAATTAGTATTGATGTTGTCATCTACTCAGTTTTGCTAATTACCAATTTTCCCATCAATACATAGGATTATTCTGCTGTCCTTGTGCATGTACAGCGTCTTTAAATCTGGAGTCATAACTTCCATTTGCAATGCCAATCTGGAGGAAAAAAAGATTAAAAAAATAGCCAGAATGGTCATATCCTGTGATTCAGCTGCGGCTTTTCATTTCTTCATACAGGGTCCAGTTTATGGAAAAGGGAAACTTGGAGAAATTCAAGGACTTGTCCTGGGAATGCTGGACACTTTTAACTATGAACAAGTAAGTTGCATGCATTTCTTTTCTGTCCGCTGCTGTATACGGGGATTACTTTTAGCTATCTAGGCTACTACTCTCTCTATCATTTGTCATTTCTCTCTGCAGGACAAAGTAAATGGACATGCAAGTGATTTATATTTGTGTGATTGGGGAAAGGGGAATGAGTTTGTATTGCTCACAGACATTGCAAGTGAAGGGACTGGCAGGTACATGGTGATGTGAACACCTGTGTAGTTCAGTTTTATGTTAAATGTACTGGAAGGATAACATCTGCTTTTTCTCCAGCTCTTCCTGCAGTTAGGGATTCAGAGGCGCAAAACCAGCATGTTTTGTCTTTTTACGGGGTTTTAAATAAGTGCCTTTTTGATTAGGCTGTTTTGCCACTTCCCAATGGTAATGCTGCGGTTCCTTTGTCACCTGATGAGATTTCACCTTATCTCACTCCTGCCTTTCTCTGTCCAGTCTCAAATCCCAGGCAGTCTCCAAACTTCAACAGTTTTCTAAAACTCATTTCCCCCAAAACAGAATGCGTAGTCTTCCTCCAAACTCACCCTCCCTCGTTCTGCCTACCATATGGCACTACCACCCTAGCTACTGCTCAGGCCTCCATGCAGCAGCATCCAATTTAAAAATAAAATGGAAAATAGCTTTACTGTAGAGGCCTGAACATAAAGAGCCATCTCTGTTCGGGTTCTTGGTAAAGGTCTGCTCTGAGCACCACAGGTCCTCTGTCATTGCCTGGCAGTTGTCTGGTACAGGCTGGATGTCACATCTGGACTAGGCCAGATGTGAACCACTGGTGCAACCTCTGCAGCCTTTTGTGAGTTTCTGCTACAGAGCTTTGATAGATCATGGACCAGAGCACCTATGCCTGTTACCTGTTGTTGCTGAAAGAAGCACTGACGGCTAAAAACTAAGAGTATTTTGCTTTTGGCTCTTCAGAAATGGAAATCTCAGTTGGGAAGAACTAGCAGATGAGAAGTTCAGTGTGTTTTTCATATTTTAATTGTGATAGTGCATTTGGGCTTTGATTTTTATCAGCACGTTTCTCCTAAAATGGGGGATGTAAGCAGTAGCTTACCAGGTAGAGAGAAAAAAAGGGGGGTCTGGTATGGAAGATGACAAAATGAGCCTACCATGTCTCTTTTAATGCTCTTTGACAAAAATCAATAAAGGACTTATCTATTTAAGAGTGAAAAGGTATTGTCTCCATTAACATGTGATGAAAGGGTAAGTATTTTGAGGGCAGTGGCTAGAAAACATATAAAGGGAAGCAATTTTGTTGGGTTGGTTTTGCTCTTAGTAATCTGCTAAGCTGCTTGTTACGAAGAATTGATCAGTATGGAGTTTCTGCAGTCTGGAGATGACAAAATGACCTAGTTATTCTGTATATTGTCTTCCACACAGACCCTTCTAGAGACAACTACGAATCTTTTAAACCATGATCTCCACTGGTCCCTGTGTAACCTAAGAGCTTCTGTCACTAGAGGGCTTACCCCAAAGCAGGATTACTGCTGCATTTGTCTACAGCAGTACAAAAGAAGGCAAGAAACTGCTGATGAAATAATTGTTTTCAGGTAAAGTTAAGGGTAGGGTCACAGCTGTGATCATGTTAGTAGTTTCAAAAGGAAAAAAAAGAAAAAAAAAAGCTACTGGTCTTTAGCTTGCACAAGTAATCATAATGTATTCCTGTGAGCATGTGTCCCTGCTCTCTTGCACGGTAAAAGGGCTGGCTAATTAAACCCATCAGAGCCAGCCTTCTTTGCATGCAGCCAGCTCTGTCTCGGCTGGAAAGAATTGCCTTACAATTCTGTGAAAGCTGTTCAGTAAGCTGTCAGTTTATCTGTCATCTCTCCCGGCAATGCAGTTTGTGCAACTGCAGCACCCTGGGTTCATTTGCCTGTATTTGTACATCTCGGATCTACTGCAGCCCTGACTACGTACTCTGTTGGCATCTCTGATATTCCTGTCTGTGAGCAGGTGGCTGTAAAATAAGACAAGATCGTTATTACCTTAGTATTATGATCGGTAGCTGTATTAGCAAATGGGCATCTATTGTTATTTTTGCAAGTGTAGAAATACTACAGGAGGGTGTGGAGGTATGAAGGGAGTGTATACTCTGCTGATCTGTATTTACAGATAAGCAGCCTTGTTTTCCATTGACCAGCGATTTCCCCTCCAAAGTACAGAGCTGTCAGGCTGCGTTACCCTGCTTCCGAGCACCTAGCAGAGTTCTCTTCTCTTTACAGCTGTGGCCACTTGTACCATTCGCTGTGTCTGCTGAGTAAAGAGTGTGGGACAGTAACCAAAGGCCTGATGAGGTGGATGTGCTATAAATGCAACTCAAGTAACAAGGGAGGAAAACTGAGCGAGAACTTCTCAGAGCTAAAAAAAGGAAGTGGAGAATCCTTGGCACAGGTAAGGTTTGTGAGGCGGTTTCTCTTCAAGTAAACTTCGAGCAGTGCTTATAGACTTCATCACTTTGTTCTCGTGTCTGTCTTTGCTTCCAGACAAGCCCATGATCAGTAACTGTCAAACAGTATCAGCAGCTAACTAGTCATGTTTATGAATGTAATTTTGTTTCGGCGTGGGTATACAGAGCTGTGGAAGTAATGGAAATGTGTTCATCCAGAAGGCCTGGGAACTGCTAGCCAGCGTGAGGGGAAGCTGGATGCTTGCAGCTGATTGCCCGCTAGATGCATCCACCGCTTTGTCTTGTTTGTGAGAGCCTGGGATGGGCCACTGGGGACAGTTCCTTTCAAACTATTTTTAGGTGTGTTTTATATAAAACTTGTATTAAAAGCTGGCATGTTCCTTGTCGCTGGATCGTGGAGCTTCCGTTCTACCTTCCTAACAGATAACCTGGCTCTGGGTAAAAGATCTGGAATTGATTTGACTCGCTAAGTGCTTGCACAATGTTTTAAGAAGCTTGCGTGTAAACAAGACCGATGCAGCTGGATTTGGGTGAGAGAACAGATAATTAGTTTGTATTTATTGTCAGTATTTGTGTGCAAGAAGTTTCATCATCCCTAATTCAAACAGAAGTCCAGTCTCAATATGCATGCTTCTGTCTTTTCCCTGGCATGGTACTGTGGATTGTAAGCAAAAATGGCAGGTAGCTTGTTGGGATGTCTTTTAGGGATATTGCACCGTGGGGAGCTGAACTCTGCTGCCCCGTGTTCCAGCGAAGGCGGTCACTGATGAGGGTTTGTTCCTAGATGCCTCAAGGTACTTTGTGCATTTGTCACCGCACAGATGCATGCAAAGCAACGTTTTTCCACTTCTGAAACCAAAGTAATTCAATCTTGGAGTACGTTTTTATAGTAGTACTTTAGTTTTCTTCTAGAAGATTATTTCAATTTCTGCCAAATCAATTCCGATCAAAAGATAGCTAACAGCATTAGTCAACTTCCATCAGCTTCTGTATTAACAAAAAAAGAAGCATCCTGCTTGAAGGGAGACTTGGGGGAAAAGTAATGTATGGAGCACAATGCAATCTTTGCAGTCAAATTGTGTTAGTTTCTTATATGGTGACAGAAAGAAAAGCTTTCCCAGGAGATTGTAAATCGACTGTGGTCCAAACAGTCTGCTTACAAATGCTTGTCATTTTGTGTACTGTCCTGCTACAGTGAAATATGGATACTGGCTCTAAAGTTAGGCAGATTCAGCAGCCCCATATTTTACCCTCTACACTTCTGCTCCAAAGGCTTGTGTGCAAATGGGTGTCAGAGATCAGGTTTAACTTTAAAAGCTAAAGGCAAAATTAAGTACTAAAACCACATTAATCATTAAAGTGCCTGACATTTTATACCAGTGCCTTATAACTTGGTTATCACTGGATTTCTCATGGGCTAGTCAGTCAGAGAACCCCTGTGTCTCCCCTTTAATACCAGTCTGGACATACCACGTAGCAGAATGAAGCAGAAAATGCTCCAGATGACATGGGAATGATCGGGGCAGGGAGGAGAAGATGCTTCCCTTTATTTAACTGATCCATCTGTAAAAGTGAGGGGCTGGCTGGGACTCAGGGCTTAAAGGGAGATGTGGAGAGACTGGATGGGGAAGAAAAGGGGTTACAGCACGGATCATCTAGCGCTAGCTAGAAAATGTCCGTGCCAGACCATCTGAGAGTGCTGGATGCTTCCCTGCTGTCTGTCATGTGCTCTTGGCAGAGGAGTCCATCGCTTCCTGCTCCGCACACAGACGGCCCAGCAGAGCTTGGCTCTGGCTCATCAGAGCCTGAGCACTGCTTCAAGCCCCCCCACCTCCTCCTCCTGATGTCCCAGATCCTCTCCAAGTTTGTGATGTTCCTCATATATTTAAATTATAATATTTAACTGTTGTACTTGCATGTGATTAAACCGTTGCACAGTCAGATCTTTAAAAAGCTGAATATATTTAGACTTGGCAAAAGACTGTAAAATCTCTAGCTTCTCCAGGAAGTTTGTTTGCTTAACAATTGCCGCTCAATAGTGTTAATTAACCCTGTGAGGTAATGATTCATCTGGCCAGGCAGTAGTCTGAGTTACAGAACAGACTTTTTCTTCTGGGGGAAGTGCTGAGAATGCAAAGTGGAGGAGATGGATGTGCGTATTGCCTGGCTCCACTGGACCCAAAAGCAGAAGGGCAAGGAGCGTTACCTGGAGTACAGAAGCGCTTGCTGGAGGGAGGCTGGTGTATTGCCGGTATGGCAGGGTTTGGTCTTGTGCAGCCTCAAGTAAATTTAAGCAGAGAATTAAGCTAAGCTCCCCATGCTTGTTTTGACATGACACTGGTCTCTGCAGAACTGAGGTCTGTTTGAAAGGTGCATCTTCTACAGTAGCCTGGTGGATGATGCACGATACTGGAGAGGAGGTGCAGGCAAGCAAAGGGACTGAAGGAAAGGGGAGACTTGCAGGGCTCCCCCCCACCCTGAGCCACATTCTTGTGTTCACAAGGGTCATTCTCAGCCTGGGTCCAAGATAGCAGTGGTCACTGGTCTCTGGTGCCACCCCAGGGGCAGAAGGTATTTATTTCTGTTTGTCACAAGGTTTGTTCAGCCTTTTGGTGCTGCAATTCTCTGGTGAAGGGCTTCTCTGCGTTCCCCCTCAACTCCGCTGACACCAGGCAGACCCAGAGGTCTGTGTTGGCCAAGCTGCTCTTGCTTCCACAGATGGTGTTTCTGCAAACAACGAACAGGAAATCCCAGAGGGAGTTTACGCTAACACAGTTGTGCTTCCAGCCCTGCCTTCCCTTGACCCCGGAGAGCCAGCTCCGAAGCTTCTGGGACATTTTGTGTATAGATCTGTGGGGAGGGTATTTCTTTGCAACCACGTTGAAGACCCTGAAAGCTTAGTCCATCTCTTGGCAAAATCTAATGTGTTTTTTTTTTCCATAGTGAAATCTTCAGTTTAGGTATTTATTTTCTTAGCAAGCCTTGAATTAGGAATACATTCATACTGAGAAACGCCACTGAGCATCTGGAGTGCATTTCATAGTACCAATTCTGCTCTGTTGAAACAAAGACTGTCAGTTTGAATTTTGCAACATTGTTGAGATTTATATGTGAAATGACAGCCCAACAGACAGTGTTTTCTCTGTCCCTGCTTTGCATGCATGACTTCTGTAGCAATTGCCTTGAAATTGGGGGAGGTGGAGAGATGCCACAAGCCAGCACTGAACCGTTACTGAATCTGGTGATAGCACTTATTTCAATGGAGCCTTGCTGTGATGAGGGCTTGAGGCATTCTGCCCTAGTGAAAGGGAATAGTGAGAGAAGGGCAAAGGGGCTTTTCCTCCGGTTTTGCTACCAAAAGTTTGTGCTTTCTGTGTTATCCCCTAAACCTTGCTGTCTTCCCGAGGGTAATCTTCTGTGTCTAAACTGATCATCTTTCCTGTCCTCCTTACCTTATATCATACCATAAATGAGTGTTAAAAGAAATGAAAGCTTGTGTGTTTGTGGTGGTTTTTTAATCTGATTTAAAACTTGCAATGCTTTTTTGCATTGTGGTGTTTGAAGTTAACTGAGGCATATTAGGTGAAAGCACAGTAGCTGGGCTTCTACCTAAATACATAAATGAAATAGTCCTGATATCTTAGTCATTGATCTCCAAAACTAATTTGCCTTGTTACAGTGAGCTAGTTTGTGTTTTCCATTTATTCTGCCAGCCTGTGTACTAGGGATCGGGGAGAGGAACACAGCCTTGACTCTTGGGCCATAAGCTCTGCAGAAAACGCCATGAAACCCTAAGCTGACAAGCTCTGGTTATTCCGTGTTTGAGAATGTGCCCGAGTTCTAAGGGCACCGTTGTTAGAGCTGTCCAGATGGCAAATGTGTTTTATTCAGGAGTTTAATCCTGTCAAGTCACACCAGGACAGACAACGAATGTGATCCATAGTTTATCCAGTTTGTCAGACTCTACCTTTGAGCTCTGTTCTGCAGCTTGCCACCAGCGTCCCTCTTTGCAACACAGCCTTCCATCCAACTCGGAGCTTCTTGACCGACTTCCACCTGTGAAGTGTTGGTACCGTACTGTATCACTTAATTGAGATGTTAAACGTCCCTCTGCAGCATGTCTGTGTGCTTTCTATTGGGTAAGAACGAAGGTTTAGGACATTTTTTTCGCCAATGCTTATTTTAGAGCTAGACAAATGTTACATGACCTCCATCAATCAGTAGACAGAGCCAATTTTACTGTTTTCAGTGTAATGGTGACCATCAGTTATTAGCTTGACTCCCAGCAATATCAAAATTTTCCAAGGGCTTTATAACTGAAAATATCCAGGCGTGATTTTTTCCCCCCAAAAGACACCAAGCAGATAATTAGCATTTTATACAGTTACAAGATTGTGCATTCTCCTCTGTAGAGAATATTCCCACGTACGTATTAACTGAGAAAATGCCCAGTCCTTTAGCTTTGGAGTTGGGTTTGGTGGTAGATTCCTTAACTTCTTCAACAATGCGTAGGAAATCCATATGAGGAAGGAACTGGAGACACTTTGTACCATTGGCTTCTCATCAGCAGAACATCTGTGTTTTAAGATTTCTTGTAATATATTGGAAACAAAAGTGATTCAGCTAGAAGAAAACCCAGTGTGGGAGTCTTAACTAGCAGCTAGAGGAGGACTGGCACCAAAGCTAAAATTGAAAATAAAATACAAATTTAAAACCACTCATTTCAAAAACATAATTATCCTTTAGCAGTTTTTAAATAAAAATTGACTATTTTCTTGGACTTTTCATAGGTTAGTTTATTCTGTTGGGGTTTTATTTGAGAAAATCAGACTGAATTGTAATTGTTTCCCCTGGCCTTCATATATAGGAATCTGTAGCCTGGCAGAAGTTTCCTCTTACTGCCTGCAATCCGAAGTCTTGCACTCTAGGACCTGTGAGAGGCTAACAAAGCAGAGACAGCTGACTTTCAGACTGCCTAAAGCGAAGACCAGTGAGACTGGTCTGTGTTCCTAGGACCACTTGGGGAAGTGTTGTGTCCTGGTTAAGAGAAAAGATGGCAAAACTTCAGTGGGTAATCTTTGCTTTACTTCACATCTCAATTTCAAAGAAACTATTCTTATGGTTTGGTGAAAATCTCCTCCCTTTTAATAAAACATTTCATATCTAGGAGGATCTGTAGAACAGACTCATTTAAATACAGTGACAGATGCTGGACTGTTGCAACTTGTTGATATTCCCACAAACTGCATCAGTCCCTGTTGCCAATAGTTATGTGTAGTTTAGCACAGTGCTTGACAGTCATATATCTGTCCTCCAAGGAACCAGCACAGCTCGTTACATACATCTTTGCTGTGAAATTGCGAGCTTTCAGTCTGTCTTCGCAGATCTGTCTTGGAGCACAGGCAGGAAAGAAAGCATGTGACTTTCAATCTGCTAGGAGAGGCTGCTTTTCCAGACCCAGCGCAGGCTGGAGAGTCAGTGCGCTGCACTGCCAGTAACCTCTGCCTGTGGTGCTGTGCTTGCTGCTGCTGCTGGAGGGCGCGATTGCTGCTCTCCTCTGTGGTTTGCACTCATTCCAAGCTGAGAAATAACCAAAAGACCAAAGGGTTAAGAAGGGTGCAGATGACTCCTTTCTTCTGATGTTCCTCTGAAGGAGGGGAGCAAAATAAATAGAAGCTGAGGTTTTGGTTCAGTCTGTAGTCCCCAGATGGGAGGGTATGAGAAGGAATTATGGCTGGTTCAATGGTGTTTGCTGTAGCCGAGGGCATCATTGGCTGTTCTGGAGGTCGGCTTTCAGAAATGCAGGTGGCAGATGTCAGGTGTCAGGAGCTACGAAGGGGACAGAGAGCAGAGGCATCCACTTGAGTTTTCTGTAAGGTTTGGGGTCATGTTATCAATGAGCCTCTGGCAGGAGGGGTCACTAATCCTTCTTACACCAAGTAGGACTTCTTCCTTCTTCTACATGTCTTTACCTTCCCTTTCTCTCCCCAGACTCCTGCCGTTGAGAGAACACTGCACCTCTTGAGCCTTCTGTGGTTGGCTCTTGTGGGATGCTGTTTAACAGCCTCTTAGCTCATGTTTAGAAAATGAATTATTTGCCTTCATGCATGATGCTTCTGTCCTCTTGGGTTCAGGCACTGAATTGAGATCAGCCTGAGCACAGGTCTGTTGTGCATCATCTTTATATAATGTTTAATCCATGTGCTGCCATGCTTCCCTCGAAGCCTGCTACATTATAGATAAATATCTCATCTGCTGGGCCATAGAGTCCAGTGAAGATATGTGTTTTTTGTGTTTATCTAATTAATCCTGAACACCATTATTGCTCCTTTGGCTGAAGGCACCAGAGGAAGTCCAAGGGAATATTCCAACAGTGCCTGGTGTAAGCATGAGCTGCTAAACAGACCAGCTAGCAGAGGGAGAATGGAGGTATGCCAGTGTGTTTCTAGATATTTAATAGCGGCAGTTCTCCTTCCTCCTCTCTCCTCAGTCACTGCAGTATCTCACGTTGCAGCAGCAGTGAGTCTATTAGAGCACAAATAAGCCTGTCCTCTCCCTTGCCTTGAGTGGGAGGTTTGCTCCTTAAGTTCAGCTAAGTTCAACTGGAAAAAAGAGACATCTGCCTTTCCCATTCTGCTCCTGAAGAGATCAGAGGACAGAGCTGTAGCGCAGACCTGTGTGACAGATTGCTTCTGCTGTAGCAGTGCTGAGGGAAGGCTGCTCTGCGATGGGCTTTGGTGAGTCAGTGCTGCTGTTTACTTGCAGACAGCAGGTCCTGGTTTGCCTGCCACTGCCAGCCCCAGTGGTACCGACTGCCACTGCATCCAAACAGGAGCAGGCAAGGCCTGGCCTGCTGCCAGGGGTTTCGCTCCTGGGTGCGCTAGCAGAGGTAAGTGGTGAAACACTGTGGAGGCTGGTCAGAGGCTGGTCTTGAAGCAGGATGTTCTGCTGCCATAGTGCAGCTACAGTGGCTCTGGGACTTCCTCCCAGCAAAGGTTTGCCCACTTGCCGCATTGCCCAGAGTGACTTGCAAGACTCCGTTTCCACCTCCTCAGTGTTCAGCCGGTCTGCGTCTGTCCCGTAGCAGTGGTGCATTACTCTGCAGTAGCTCTGCAGAGGTCTGCAGCAGCACGCTTTTGTTCTATGAGGGATGTCCTGAGGTTTTCCGAAGTTCATTAAAAATTTTGTCATCTTAGTGTCATTCTAGTGACTTTGGGTCAGAGCAGCTGCCTGCCTTGCTCTCTTTTTGGTCGATTGTTCCAGGTTCCTGGGAGTACCATGAAAACAGCAGGTCCTTATCCTGCGGAAGAGAAGTAGATTTACTTATTTTTACACTAACTGGCTCCGCTGTCACTAAATAACTGAATACCTTTTTGTAAGGCTACTTGAGCCATGGTGAAGTGAGTGTCCAGCTGCAGGGGAGGAATGGCAGAAGGTGGACTTGGTCTCCATTGCCTGTGGATTTGGCTCTGTAAACAAGGGAGGTGGGTGTTGCTTTTGTTCCTAGGAATCCCAAAACCTTCCCCAGGACTTCTGGCTGCCTCTGCCCTGTGTTACGGAGCAGGCCCCTGGGGTAATGTGGTGCTCTGATGCTCTAACTGATGTAGCAATATCTTTTGTGGAAGGTATGGCTCTGAGAGGCAGCACTTAGATGGATCTCTTGGTGTGACTATTAACGGTGCCTCTGCTTACAACTGCTGTATGATCTGCTTTGCTTAGGCACTAGCTGATGATGGATTTCGTAGCTGTTAAATTAAAGATAATTGCAGGCTTAGGAGGGCTGTGTGGTGACTACCAGAGGGGGGTGGAATATGTGCAAGCAAAATGTGCAACAGAGATTAGCATTATAGTGGTGGGATCTATGAGAACTGCAAAACAAAAAGGAACCTCTCTTCTGCTTGCTGGCCCAGATCTTCAAGGGGATAAATTGCGTCTCTTGGGTTCTGCATCTAGTCTGAGGCCCTTTTGAAGGGGCATAAGGATTTGGCTGGAAATGGCTCGGAGGTACCGAACCGCTTCGTACTGATCTAGACAATAATGAGCTGGCTGGCCCTGCAGTAGCACTGGAGGCAGAAGCTGTGTTGTGGGGTGAGCGAGTGAGCAGAGTGTTTTCCACTAATGCCTGAGTGCTGATGCTGGACTCTGAGAGCCTCCCTGTAGCTCTTGAATGAAAACATGCCTTTAGTGACACGGTTAAAAAAGGAAAAGGCCTGACAGCAGTTGTTTCCATGACAACAGAAAGAATTGCCTGCAATATTTCAGCTCATCAGCCTGGAGAACAGTCGAATTGATAGTTACATACACATGGTAGAAAGATAGCAGAAGAGGGGAGGCCAATTATATTGCATTTTCCTTGTCCTTGAATGCCTGTGGCCACAGCAACTGTGGAGGGCAGTTTTTCCTTGCTTTTTGTTGTTTTTTCCCAAGTGAGAATGACCTGCATGTCCCTTGGAAGCGCCTGTACAACCTGCCAGCTGCGGATACGTGACCCTCACTGTCATAGGCTCTCTGGTTCAAAGCCCATGCCATGTGTGCAGGGAATATGGACATTTGGCTCCTTGACTGGTGATTAGCAAATAGTTATTTACAATACAAAGAATATCTTGGAGGGGGAAAGAAGTGAGTTTGAGCACATGCTTCCCACATAAGTGATCTGCACTCGGGACACTCCTCTCTTCTCAGACTGTCTGATGAACGTCTCAAAGGCAAGATGCACTTGGCTTCAGGAGAGTAATGGAACGATTCAGGCTTCAGGAAACCCATGGTGGGTTCAGTGCATCTTCCCCCAGAGCACTCCTGGGCTCGTCAGCTCTGAGCCATCTCTGGGACATTCACATGATGAAGGACTGCGTGGCCAGATTCTGCCCTGGCTGTGCTTTGCTCAGAGCTGAGTAGGAAGGGGAGCATGTGATGGAGGAGCTGCCAGAAGAGAGGGACAGGTAAAGGTGCTGTGGGAGAACATGAGAAGACAAACCCAAGGGTCTGGGTGAAGCATTCCCAGATCAAGAGTTTTGCTGAGGTCTGGGGACAACATGGCTCTCAGGTGGAGCAGGAGGCCCTGCCAGTGCAGAGCGGTGGGCTGCTGCTGGTAGGGAGCGCTGTGTCGCCTGGGGAAGCCAAGGCTGGTGCCAGTGCTGGTGCTCTGCGTGGTAGCATACGCAGAGTTTGTGCTCCGGGTTTTGTCCACAGTAACTTTCTTTCAAGGCAGCTCACGTTAGTTGATTTTCATTGCACGGTTGCCAGCAGGGTTTCCCTTTTTCCTTGGGTAGTGATTAAAAATTGAGTCAAAGACTAAGACAGTGTGATCTCTGGAAAGATGTTTTTTCCCTCTGCCCCCAGACCTTACCCATTGCAGACTGCAGCTCGTCATCCACTTTGGGCAGGGCTGCTCAGAAGGAGCCGTGTCCAAGAGGCCCTTAGCTCTTCCTGGGACATAGGGCACTTTTCTGGGGCCGTGAGACAGAGCTGTAATGCAGACTGCAGCCCCCCCCCGGGCAGCAGCAGCCCCAAGCTGTACCTTAAACCTGGATGGCAGTGTACCCCAAGCTTAGGATAATTGCAGGCTCAGGATAATGATCAGACTGTGCTCTCTAGGGTGTTTGCCAAGTCTTGCTGGCTCTTGTGAAGGGCTGATGGTGAGCTCTTCCAGACAAGCTTGGGAGCCAGCATGCTGTGCCCCGCACAGCACCATGTTGCTGTAGCATGCACTTATTTCCCCAAATCAGGCTGGGAGTCATCTTCACAGAGCTTTTGAACATGCTCTTTAAACACACTATAAAGCATGAGAAGTACAAAACAAGCTGGTGTTGCAGCGAATGTGCTGCAGCCCCAAAGGAGAATGCCTGCCCTGGGAGAAGGGCCTCGCTGCTGGTAGGAGCCTGTAAGTGCAGAGAGGAGCACACTTGTGCCTGACCGGGAACGGTCCCAACTCCTGGTTGACCCTGCCCGACTCTAAAGGAACAGTGAAGCCCCCTCTGCCTTTGTGGGGCCAGGAGTTCAGCCTTAATTCCAGCTGATCGCACTCCTTGAAGGCAGTGATACTAGTTCTTCACGTTCAGCTTGATCCATTGCCAAAGAGAGTTTAAAGTAAATGCAACTTCAGTCAGTACCCACTGGTAGGACTGTAGCATTTTGGGTTAATGGCCCTCGGGAAATGTATTTTGGGGAAAATATTTGAGAATGAACATTGAATGTTCCCTTAAAAATAGATCCCCAGAGAAAACAGATGCCACATTGCTGCTCATGAGGGAGGCTGTTCGCCCTGGCTCCTGTTGTAGTTTCTTGATGATGCTTTTGCTTTGGAATATGAGCAGAAACATTCAAAATAGAAACATTGTGATGTGATAAAATGGAACAAACTTACAGGAATCTGTGATGCTCTGTCATCTCTCCCTGGGATATGTAAATGATGCCTTTTAAAGCAGTTTGAGTATGTATGCAGCCCTCCTTGTGTTAATGCTCTTGTTGCAGGCTGTGGTCCCTCTATTTGCAATTCTGTTTGCTCTTACCTGCAACTCTGTAACTGCCCTGGCACTGCTGGTGTGACACGTACCCTTGTACCCAACTGCTTGTACCCTGCAAATGCTGATACTGCTGGGCAGTACTGTGAAGTCTGTTGTGTCCGGTTTCTCAGGGGACGTGGCTGCCACTGATGTGTGAGTTGCCTTGCCTCCCCCCACCCCTTTTCACCCCTCATTTCCTAGCTTTTAGTCTGTAACATCCTACTAGGGAAAAAAATGGACCTTAGGAGAGATACCATTAGTAGATAATAGTGATTGGCACAGTAATCATTCCCCATAATAGCCACGCACAATCTGCGCCCGGTCACAGCGTGCTGCAGTCTGCACTGTGTCAGGACCCAGTAGGGAGGCTGAGCGGGGCTGGGGGAGACTATCAGGAGATGACGAGAAAGGACTGGGGGGAGCTGCTGCTGCCTGGGAAGGAGCCCAGGAGAGGCTGCTTGTCTGCAGAGACCCATGACTTCTCTTCCCAGCTGGCTGCGGGGAAGTTTTCCAATCCCTTTTATTTCTTTTTCTGCCTGTCCTTTTACTTTTTTTTTCCTCCTTCCCCCAAAGGTAACTTAGTACTGTTTGTCTGCCATCAGCTACAGACCCCAACAATAAGTCATTGTGGATGTAAAGGTATCTCTGTCCTTTGTGCAACAATAGGATTCTTTTTTCCAAAACGAAGGTGCATACAGTGGCCTCAAGCCAGAGGCAAGATGGCTAAAAAAAGCCCCCTGAACAGGCTGTGGACTGGCTGCTCCAGGCCCAAGGACAGGGGCAGGGATGAATTTCTGTGTATATGAACTTGACATCTTGTTGTGTGTTGTTTCTGTAACCTTCTCACTCTCTTTATCAGACAAGTTCAGAGTCTCTGTTGGATCCTCAGCAAATCCAAGCTTTTGACCAACTCTGCCGACTCAACCGAGGAACCTCCAGAGTACGTATCACCTGTTTTCCTTTCAGTTTTAAATTGGTGAAGGGTATTTTGCATGTTGTCAAGCCAGATATTAGTACTGGCAGCGTAGGCTTTGGCTTGCCTCTTGGGTTTCATTTAGTGCTGGCAATTTACTGTGCGCAGAGCTGGCTGTTTCACATCACAAGGCAGCCACGCTGCCTCTGACAGAGCTGGGGAATTCACTGGCAGTTAAACCATGGAAATGCCTCTGGCTTTGGGGCTGGGCCTGAAAAGTGTCCATGGTGTGAGGTTTCTCAGATTCTTTTTAGATTTGCAAATAACCTCCCCTCCAGACACTGTGTGGCTCCCGCGATCGCACAGAAGGCTCCCGCCAACTGCCTTCCATGTTGTCCCAAAGAGAGTGCAGCTCCCTCTGTCCCTTGCATTTTCCTTGTGCCTCCTGCCTGTTTTAGCTGCAGTTGTTGGCACTTGCAGCTCTTTCTGGGATTTTCAATTATGTAACTTTAAAACAACCTAAAGACACCTGGAAAGTTGTTTAGTTCAGGACTGTTGTCCTGCACTGAGCTCTGTAGGGTCACTACGTACCATATATACCCTTTTCTTTACATGTGTTAAGGTTTTTCTAATTGCTGCAGGAAAAAGGTGAGCCCCCATGAGCACTTTGTCTTTCTGCACCTTGCACAAGTGCTTCTAGGCGGTCTGCCCAGGCTGCCAGACAGTGATCTGTCTGGGTTTTCTCTTGCAGCTAGCTCTCCTGACAGAACTGTCTCGCGGCCATGGTGGTGAAAAGCACGGGCTGCTCAGCGTTTCCCACGGTGACCCGGCCACCAGCAGTGTCTTCCAGAACGAGAACTTCCAGCTCCATCTGGCCCCCCCTCCGCTGGCTGAAGACTAGCACTCCGGCCTCCAGCCCCGGCTGTGGCAAGGCCACGGTTGGTTTCAGGTCTTGGTGCTGGGAAGCCTTTCCATCACAACACTAGACTTTCCCCCGCTCCGCCGCCTTTCCCAGAACCCTCTGTGCTGTGTTGAGTCTTGCTGGGCGCTGGTGGGTTTGTAGCAGCGGGTGATCTTCCAGCTCTGCTGCCGCCTCTCACTAAACTGAGGCAGCCATGGGGCAGCGGGGCTGGAAGCTGTGAACTCTGGGGGCAAAACCAAGCGTGCTGAAGCACTGCACAGTACTGGGCTACCTGCACTGACCCGGAGGCTCACGGCAGCAGTGGTAACTTTGCCAAATAACCGAGTCAGCTCCACTCCACTGGAGGAGCGTGGCCTGTCCTGTGCCCAGAGCCTGCGTTTCACGGTGGTGTGTTGTTTCTGTGGATGGGTACCATACCTGAGTTTTAATTGTAGTACTAGTAAAAGCAGTCATTTTGCCAAGGCCTGGCCCACTGTCTCATGGCAGCAGCCGTGGCGTCTGAGGACACAGAACAGGCAAACCTGGAAGAGGCTGAAGAATGCAGAAAACGATGCATGTGTGAGCAAACTAACCTGTGCACAGTGTGTTCTTACAAACTTCCATTAAAAAGGCCCTTGGCTGAACTTTCCTGCGTGAGCTGTGCACACGGGGAGTGGGTAAGAGGGCTGCTGGTCTGGCAGCGCTGCTGGCTGCCATTTTGTTAGTACAATTGCCACTGAACTCTGGTAGAGAAAGATGCATCTTGTCACTGTGGGTGAAGCACAAATCTTCCCTCTTGCCTTGTGGTACCTATGTTGGGGGGGCGGGGGGGAGTGTCTGTGTAAAAAGGTGCTGCAGGCCCTTGGGGGCTGCAAAGGGGAGAGGATCGGTGTGATGGGCACTGATGGTCAGAGAGGTTTGTCACGACTAAGCTCAACCCACTGTTTTGCAATACCAAACTGGGCAGTGTCCCTTCCCAGCGGCACCTTTATCACTCTACTCACACAGCTGCAACCTAATAGCAGTGGTGTTTCTATACTGTCACCTCTGGCTTGTGAAATGCACTCCAGATCCTGCCCTAACAATGTGTGTTATTGGTCTGGTGATCATTATCTCACCTCTTCCCCCTGTTCATTTTGTCACTAGCACTTGCATGTTTTGGGGTACCATACCTTCAGGGTCCCAGCCACCCCCAGGAAGAATACAGCACCAGGTGGGTGTTGCTCTCCACACACACAGAACTAATGCACAGAGCTGTGTGGCTGGTCCATGCAGAGCTCACGCTGGATGGCAGGAACATGGGGCAGCACTGCTGCCTCCAAGGAACACGAAAGTGCCAGCTGTTGTGCAGAGCCCACCTGGTTGGGGAGCAGTGCCAGCACCATGCGCCCTGGGGCCTGGCATGCCCAGTGTGCTCACCTTCTTCCCACTGGCATTAAGAACTACAAAATGGTGCCCCAGACTGATGTTTCCAGGCTGCAGCCACCTGTGAACCTGGTCAGAGGGAAGTCAAGGGGCTACAGCCAGCTGAACTCTCCCAGACGTCAGCCTGGGCTTGCAGCTCTTTTCCCCGCTGTCCTCCCCCCTGACTGGGGCAGCTCTTCTTTTACAGGCAAGTGAGAACTGGGCTGTGAGGTTGCCCAGCAGCCCCAGTACTTACCACGTGCCCAAACCCAGGTGGGGCTGGGCCTGGTGCACTCCACCTGGTTATTACATTTCTCTGCCTAGCACTGGGTGTGTGTTTCAGGTGCTGCCATCTGAAGCCCTTCCTTTGCTGGAAATATCAGAATGTTTCACTGTAGTATGGAAAATACACAGTTAGTTAGGACAAGCAGAACTTCAGTTGTTTAGTATTTTATTAAAGAGGAAATATACACACCTCTCCCTGGCAGAATGGAGCAACAAGCCCAGGGCACGTCTCTTACAGCACGTCTACACCAGTGTTTGTGCGAAGAAAAGAAATCACGTTTCTGTGAAGAGCGTGTTTCTGAACTGGGGTGCGTGATGGAGCACAGTGAGAAACCTCCCACTGTGCTGGCTGCTGAAACGCTTTCCAGAACTAGCCCTGTCCCACACCAGGCTGCTCCACTGACGTTTTACGGGTACAACAGAAGGAAGAGGCAGCTTATTGTGCTTAAGACATCTGAACAAATCCTGGGTAGGAGACACTCACAGCTTGTCAATATTGCTAATTACTTACAGTTAAGAAAGAATGTATCTTGACGACAGTGATATGAACCTGCAAGACCTCAGGATCTTACAGTAAGTCTTGGTCATAAATACCCAACTGAATTTCACTATACTCACAGCCGGTGCCCCTTAACAGCAGGAGGAGGTGGCTCCTGCTTGCTTGCAAACAAGGCGAGCTCATGCCAAGTCAGAGGGTCCTGGTAACCTTTCCTGTGCCTGGTGCCCACAGCGAGAGCTGGCGAGGAGCACCTTGTCCTCAGGAAAGGCCCCACTGCCGCTAGTCCCTTGGGAGGATGCATCTGTCAGCCCACCCCGTCTTCCCGGGAAGGAGAAGCCGCCTCTGGGAAGAAAGCTCAGGCAGGCCAGGCACAAGAGTAAGCTTTTTCAGCTCTCCACTCAGATTACAATTGAAAGATTAAATACGAATAAATGCTGTAGGTTTATACATAATGCTTCCTTCTACCTATGGAATGTGTCTGAATGGTCAAAAGACACTAAAATGTTGTTAGAAACCTTAGTTAACCAAGAAAGACAACCCCGCCCTTAAAAAATTAATAAATCCTATTTACTTTTACTACGGCCTTCATTTAAATGCCCTCAGAAAAACAGAATATTTTCAGGTGCCTTGTGAGAATGTATCTGTTCATGCAATGGCCCAAGTTCCTCATTTAACAAGCATTGCACTTTTTAATGTAAATCATCAAAACTATAAAACCTATTATTTTTGTCTGAAAGTGTTAGTCTAAAAAGTACAGTATTACTTTATAACCTTTTATGGTAAACTCCTAGCACAGGCGCATGTGCACATACACACACTGTTGCCTAAACGTTTTCTAAAGATACTGATTACAAAGTGTATAAAATTAGTAGTACATTGTCAGGATACAGTGAGAGAGGTGAGCCATCCTATAACACAGACTATAATCTAGTATCAGTCACTAAACTGTACACATTTATACAGCCTTATATTCACCAATGACTTTTGAAACGTAAACAGCAAATACACAAAGAAATTCAGTAATGCTGTTGAAAACACAGTTATTACTGACTCCAACTGATTCAAGCTGACTGAAATCTTCTGAAAATGACATTTTTGTTTCATCAAGCAGGGCTGAAACCAAACCACCAGCGAGACAGCTCGCTCTTACCAGCTATTTGAGGAAACCCCTGTTCAGAATCCGCTCTTGAACTGGGTGCAAAGGAGCAGGAGCCAAAGCTTCCTCTCTCTGCTAGAATGATCTTAGGCTGTATTTTAACAAGCACACACACTACCGAGCCCATGGGCCATCTCCCACGAGCACCTCCACGCTGTCCCCGAGCTCTGCCGACACAGTGGTGTGGCTGATAAACTTTTTTTTTAAATTTTGTTATTCTTCAGGCAAATGCAGGCCCTGGGGCCATTTGGTCCTGAGTGCACGTGTCCGGCACCAAACAGCACAGGAGGAAGCAGCAGGCAAAGCCGAGGGCGGGTTTTGTGTCTTTGGAGGTAGTCACTTCCTTCGCCTATCATTTTACCCCCCAGTCTAGCATGGTATTGGTTAGACGGCCACGCTTCATCTCTGCCTGCTCCCCCTCCTGCTGAGCTGCAAAGCCAGATCCCTTTCCCGAGATCCATGCAGAGAAAAGGGACCAGCTGGATCCAGGCAACAGATCCCCCTCCGGAGCAACAGTTGCCTTCTCAGGAGATTTCAGAGCCTGACTAAACTCAGCAGATGCTCGGTGCATAGCCTGGAGAAAAGTTGGAGGCACTTTGTGCATTCTCTAGCCTGCCATACCAACCTGCTGGAAGAGTGGTGCCGACAGCCTTCAAGAAGGGTCGCACCAGCACTAGAGAAAAGGATGGACAATGCGCAAGGACAGACAGAGACGGAAAGAGCCTCTTGTCGCCACACCTCGCGTAGCTGTTTGAGAAAGAATAAGGGCAACTCGGTTTT
The DNA here is from genome assembly GCF_965638725.1 of Aptenodytes patagonicus. NCBI lineage: Eukaryota > Metazoa > Chordata > Aves > Sphenisciformes > Spheniscidae > Aptenodytes > Aptenodytes patagonicus. The sequence goes on from NC_134954.1 coordinate 28,707,631, forward strand.
GCTGCTTGCAGCTGTGCTGCACCAGCTCACCCTCTGTGCTTTGAAGGCCCACTGCAAACATCCTGACAGATGGAAACATCTCGAGTGGCACATCCTTGTATGAGCAGTACATGATGTAACCCAGACCAAGAAAAGGGCCTATTTCAGCTACAGAAGTCTTAAGATTTATCACTACCTTACGTGCAGACATGGGAGATCTGATCAGGCTGAGAACATGTTAAAATTGCTCAGGCTGCTGCTAGTTCACCAATATGCAAATCCTGTGACCGCACTCCCATGAGGAATCTGAAATATCAAGTGCACTGGAAAAAAGGGATTGTCAGAAAAAACAGAAAATATAAATACTACAAAAGCAACATTGCTGAGTGGGAACTGGACTGATCTGATACCAACTTGACGGATCACACAGTGGTTTCTATAGTCTCAATCACTTCCATTTCGCACTGCGAGGGTGACAAGAGCGGGCATTCATCTGGTTCCCAGCTGCTATCCGGGCTGTAATCTTCTTCTGAACTTAGCTCGGCCACCCCCTCCGTGTCCTCGTCACACGACTCCATGTAATGAACCCCCACCGCATTGATCCCGGAGTCCTCAGAGCTGGAAGGGGACGAGCAGTGATCTGTTTTTGGTGTATTGCTCTCTTTTGTGATTAAGGCATTGCGAACAGGGACTTCCTCGGGCTTTATCTTGTGGGGCATGGGGGGAGGCTGCCTCTGCACATAGCACATCTTCCCGTTGATGCATTTCACGCGATAATTGTCAATGAAAAGGTCTGCGATTGTGCAGAACTGCGGGGAGTCGGGGGGCAGAGGGGGCTGGAAGACGGGCGCAAACTTCAAAAAGTGTTCGGTGAGCGAAACGGAGATCTGGATTGTGTTTGTAGACTCCCGAGGGCGAACGGGTATTTCGGTGCTGGGAAGCTGCTCTACAGGTGTCATGGGCTGATAGACATATTTACCTGTGGGGAAAACAGAAAAGCAACATTTAAAGACCATTAGCTTTAAGTTAGAAACAAACTGATGACATGATGCTTGCCCTTGGCTGTTAATAATAACCAACAGTCAGCAGCCACTGTTTTCAATGGCCTCAAGGTGTTTAGTCCTCTCCTGGTACAGAATCTCTGATGCTTAATATTGTAGGTAAGCATTACCTTCCTTACCCCAGTCCTGCTCCTTTCCCTGCCCCTGCTTCGAAGACATCTGTAGGACATCACTAACTCTAGAAAATTAACTCCAGGGGCACAACTCTGTAGCTAAGAAGCGGGACAGATGACAAGTCTGCCTGCACCCCTTTCTGGGGGAAAGAAAACTGAAAAGATGCTGAGAGACTTTTTTTTTTTTCACTGAACACAGAGCAGTTCTAGCTTACATCTTTGCTACAATGATCTAAATTTTATTATATTATTATTATTCCAAATTACAGTGAGTCTCCCTGCATGTGCTTCCATGTTCTTTTTTTCTGGGGACTAAATTGTGTTTTTCTATATTATAAACCAGAGGTTCATACATGACTGCAATTAGAATTTTAAGGCAGAAAAGAAGGGAATTCCCAAGCCATAGAAATGCTTTTGGCATCTTGATTATCTGGTTAAATAGTAACAAAATAGGATTATGTTGGTTATACAGAGCTGAACCAAGTGTGAACTGCAGATCTTTACTAAAAGAAATAAATAAAAGAGCAGAAAATCAGTACTTTGTTAGGAAAAACTGAGAAACTTGAGGCTATGCCTAAGACTGTACAATGCTGCATTTTATTTGCATGAAGCCTCTGAAAGATTCATGTCTCCCGTGGGGTTCATACACCATGAAAGCACAAATTTCCAGAAGACTTGCAAGTAGCAGGGCTCTCGGAGAGTTTTGATTCACGAGTTGCAAATACTGCTTTGCAAAGGCAGAAAAAGTATCAAAGCACTGAAGGACTGTTCTGATGCTTGAAGCTCTCCAGGTAAGGAGCAGAAAGCCACCAAAGTCTCGCTGCATTAATGAATCTGGCTGTGCTGTAATGAGATCTGCCACATGTTTTTGTGTCTGTGGCTCAGAGGTAGGTGCAGCCCTTCTCCCCCGAGTTACCCATTCCTTTGGAAAAATCGGAGCAGTGATTGCGTTTCTGCTCAGGGAAGCTGAGCAGGGCCTAGGCCAGTGGCAGGAGAGAAGGGCTTTCCTCTCCCCGAGGAAGGGCTCGCTCCCCCTGCCATGCCTCTCGGCAGTAAAAAATCCCATCCTCAGTCTGGGAATCCTTCCCAGACATGGGAAGAGCTCTGACTGCAACAAGTTCCCAGCCAGCGTGGCAGTCGGTGCCCCAGCCACCTGTTGAAAGCACTGGCAACAGGGTGGGCTGAGAGATCCTAACTCTTGGCTGCAGCAGCCTCTGGGGCGTTCACTGCCTCTACCAGCCCTGACAAACCAGGGCCCACACACAGGCTGTGCTTTGCCAGCCCAGCTCCAGCACATCACCAGGAAAAACCTTGAGCACTGGAGAAGGCTCTTCCCACCCCTGCTGCACTGTTGGTATTGGATGGGAAATGGCTCATGTGAAAGTTGGCTGTGCTCCTCCGCTGGGACTTCAAACCCCCACTGTCGAAGGACAGGGAGAACAGAGGAAACGCCACAAAGAGCACAGAGCCAAAGGAAGAGCTCAGGGGAGCACTGGAGCGTGGGAGAGGCACATTGCGAGGCCAGCACATGCAGAAAGCAGCTCAGAGGAACGAGCGCCAGATACGCTGAAGAGAAGCCCACCCCTGTTGTGCCATGGGAGGAGAACAGCTAGCCGAGCCAGACTGAGAGCAGCAAGACGGTGGCAGCGGGTGGGCAAGGGAAAAGAACATTTTGTCAATAGATTTGACCAGCTCCCCTCGAATACCTCATCAAGCAGTTTTTTCCTACAATCTGTGGAATGATAGTTGTTAACAGAGCCACTGGAAAAACTCAGTGAAAATAAAACAAGCTTTTTTCCCTCCAGTTTGATTATGGCTGGATGGCAGAAAATACAAAGACATCCTCTCCACTTGCCATCTTTTTAACATACCATGGTCTAGTTTCTAAACTTGCTGTGACTCAGAGGAATTAAGTGCTAGCATCAAACAACTGAACACTTCAACCACAGGCTCTTACTCCTTCGGTGCCCTGAGGAGCAGCAGCACAGATATTTTGGTTCTGGCAGTCACTGAGGGATGGGGTCTCTCAGGCATTTTTCAAATCTTGCTGACACAACTTCTCTGTGAAGCTCTCCGGGTCAGGTGGGCAGACCTCACCTTCACAACCTGCCGTAGCAACAGCAGCCCATGGCTTCCTGCCATCCACTGTTCTCCAGAAATCCTTCTTTGAAATTAGTGAACATTTAAATATGCTATTGTCTTGCAAAGCAACACAGATGCCCGATTAGTGTGCTGCTGGTTGGAACAGTGTCTGATAAAATTCAGCTCATGGAAACTGAAATGCAGCCTACCCTTGCCTGAAACCACAATGCGGTGTATATTCATGTATTTGGAGTGCTTCTGTGTGGGCTTCTATTCCATTCCATTGACAACCAATGATGAAAAACAGGTACTAGTGAAAAAAAATTTCTCAACTCAATTTTGTGCCACCTCTATTTGAAGTGTCCAAGGAAGGCCCTGGTGAAGATTTTAACAGGATCAAGAAAAAAGGTATCTGCACAACAGGGCTATATTTTTCCACTTAAAATAGCCACCACGTGCTAGAAGGCTGGGGGACGTTGGGAGAAGAAAGCAAGAGGATTTAAGCCAAGGTAGCTTACAGCACGGACATTGAATGATGAATCTTTGATTCACCAGTTTGACCTTTTTTTTTTTCCCTCTCTTCCCCCCCCCACCCCCCCCCCCCAAAAAAAAAAAAAGTGGCGGCAGGGGGAGATGAGGTGTTACCTGCGAGCTCAGCTGGTTGTTTTACCATTGCAGCAGCATGTGGTAATTCTCTGCATGTTTCAAAACTGCCCTGCTGGCACTAATTCCAGGGTAGAAGAAAACAGTGGCTATTCTGTTAACAGAGGATTTCAGATCCCCATTTGTGTGACCGTACAGTGGCTGAAACCATTTCCTCACGTTCCAAGGACAAGCTCTGCCAGGGTAAAGCAGGAATCGCCGAACAGAAAAAAGAGAACTTTCTACATGAACCGATTTCTACATTTCTTTAGAATTCTGGTACAAGTTTGTTAATATTCAGCTATTTTTAGGGACAAGTTTGTTTATTTTAGACAGGTTAAACTTCTGTTTTAAAACATGATCAGGTCCCTCTTTAAGGGATGCTGGTGCACACAGCTGGGACTGTCAGACTGGATCACGGCCAAAGCTGTGGTTACAGCCTCAGTTACAACTCCTTACCCTACACAAGGCATGTAAGCACATCAGCCATGATACATCCTATGAAAAATAAATGCAGAAATTTAAAAATAAGGTCGGCCCCCACCCCTGCAGCTTGCAAGATCGGCAGGGATGTCTTTTTCACAGAAAATTATCCCAAACGCACAAGTCCCCAAGTTCTCTTATAATACATCTTGGATTGAGCAAACTCCCACTGAAATAAACAGCAATATTTTTGCTGACTTTAAACAGCTGGCGAAAGTCTATGATAAAAGAGTATTTTGAGCACCTATTCTGATACATTTCTTTTAATATGCTAGCACGTAATTTATTGCTTATTTATTCCAACGAAGTCAGTTGAAGAGCTCTGCAATTGGGCTGTGCTGATGAATGCTCCTGTAAATTACAGTGTTTTGCACAAATACAGATGCCAGACTAGACACTGCATCGCAAGTTGTTTCCTGGGTCACTTGCCACCGCTGCCTACGCGGAAGACGGTAATTCAGTGAAGGAAAAATACTGCACATGCCGAACACATGTCCAAAAATCAAACTCTAAATTCTGTGAAAAGCAGTTTGCTGCATTTGCAGAAGTTTGGGAAGCTCTCAAGCACTGTAATAGCTGCTATGGAGAAGCGTCGCTGTTCTGGCTCTGTAGTTCCACCACCATGGCAAAAGGGCTCAGGGGAAACAAGAGCCCGTTCCTCTCCTGGGTGTTTAACAGGAAATGTGTGAAACTAGGCTCTGCCAAAATTATTTTAATGATAAGTCTCAATTATCCATGACAGCCATATGCTAACAGATGATACGATGAAATGCGACACAATGAGAGACTTCAGAAGTAGGTATGTAGGCTACGCTTAACTATGTCACAACCAAAAGCCTGCACCAGTACCTACACTTTCTGCTGCTACATGCTCGCAAAGCGTTATCCTCCATAAACACTGCACCTCTTTGTCTGATCCCAGTCACACAGTGACAGCAGTTTGTGCACAACTAAAAAGGACTGATTGTTTTTCCATTTCTTCATTATTCAACTGACCCTTGTGAAAGCCTAAAAAACAAATCCTCCAGAGAATTAGCACACACTAAAGCCGATACTCAACTGCAAAGCAACTATTCCAAACGTGTCCAAGGTGGTAAGTACTGGGCATTGCTCTTCTCCCTGCTTCTCTGTTCACAGAAATATGATTTTTATTGCCAAATTGGATGGATGCTGTTCACCAAAGCCTTGGCTCCACGCCTCCAGTGACACCTGCCAGCAGGTTAAGGCAGAATCCAGCAGAGCAGTGAGCTCTATCATGACATGCAGATCTTGAGCAAACTCATGCAACTTGGAAAATTTTTTATCCCTAAAAGTAGACACACACTTCCATATAATATATATATATATATATAAAGTCTGTTTGTGGCACTGATTACCAGAACTATGTGGTTGATTGATTGGAAGCTGTATTATAGTGTCTCCTGCTTACAAAAAAACAAATACAAGCCTTTAGAAGCAAACCATGAGGTAATTTCTTTCTGATTTTTTGCTAATTGAGCAGTCTGCATGCATCCTCCCCGAACAGACACAGCAGCAATTTCCGTAGCTAATACAAAATAACTTAGCCATGAAATAAGCAGAGGTGCTGGTTAAACATTTTATTCTCCACTTCCCTTCGTCCCAGCATTCTAGTTTACCTCTGACACTCATTAACGTGCTTGGCATATTAAAAAAAAAGAATCCATCTTTCAGCAGTGAGGTTTCTCATAACAAATTCTCAAGTTCTACCCTCTCAAAATGCTACCTTGAAGGATTTTTTTTCCTAATAAACAGCAACAGGAATTGCAATGCACTTCAGAAAATAATAAAAGATTGCTGTGGATCTTACAAGTTTAAGTCAGCGATACATACTGTGTATATTTTTTTGCATGCAAGACATTTAGACACCTTTAACTGAAACATAAAAGCTTTTTTCATATGTATTCTTTCCCCTGCAGCTGCTTGGACAAAGATCTCTACACTGTCCAATCTGCCAGCTCATCTACTCTCTAAAAATCAGCAGGGTTAATGAAGACCTGCTAACCATACACTATTTAACCATAACCTGGCTCAATTTAACACATACAGCTTAGGAACTGCTCCCAGGCGCCTAAGCTGGCTGAGCGCTTGTGGTGAAAGCACCTAGCCGAGGTGCGCTGGAGGAGAACCAGCTCTGATCTCACCAGAGATTTCAGTGCCTTTGGCTGTGACATACGAGTCAGGGAGGCTGAAGCAGTGACCTCAACCATAGGGCAAAGCACACGGGCTGACCTTTAGGCAGCTGTGTGTTCCCACCAAATAAGGGTGCGCAAAGGGTGTGTGCAGTTGGTGTCCATGGTTTAACAGCAGAGAGCCGCTCTTTAAGTGTTGGTGACTTGTTTCTGCTTGAACCTATACCTTTGTAACAGCACCAGTGATCTTTGGTTGCCAAGTCAGCTGGGATTCTCACTCCAGCCATGCAAGGCTCTCCTATTGCCGCACACAACCCTGCCAAAAAAATCAGCTTACGTGGGAGGGAAATTGGTCCCACTATGAAGAACGTTAAAAAAAAAAAATTCTAATTAAATACCGCACCGCTTTGAAGGAGTGAAGGCAAAGCAAGTATTCATAATGCATATGTAACAGAAGACAGTATTAGCTTGGAGGGATTCTGCATTAGTCTAAGGAGAGTTCACAACACGGGGGCTCTTCCACATCTCTCTGCATGGGGAAACCTTGGAGATCAGCGTCTCAAGCACTGTCTTTCTTCCTAGCAAAAGATGGAGAACTACCAAGCATTCTTCCCATGGGACTTGTTTCATATCTCACCAGTGTGGTAGGAGAGACAAGTCTGCCTCTTCAGGAAGAGCTAACTGGATGCACACCTCTCTGACGTCTAAATGAAGTTGTCTTGCAGGTGATGACAGCTACAAGCTGGAGTAGTGTGTTGCTGCCTGGATTGGCACAGTAGCCCAAGGACAACTTATAAACTGTCAAACACCTAGCTGGTTCTCCACGATCCCCTGGGGCGGTGGGTGGCACAGGTGGCAGACAGCTCTGCTGTAACAGACTGGCCCGCGGTCGGCCCCAGCCCGTGCACAGGAAAGAACTGGGTATCGTTTCACCACTGACAAAGCAGAAAGTCTGGGCAGATGGAGGGTCTTCCTCCTTTACAGACTAAAGCAAAGCTCACTGCCCACAATCTGGAGGTGTATATTGAAGGGAACTCAGCACCCTAAGCCTGCTTGAGATACCCACCACACCTTTTTTTCAGAAGCGTTCAGCAGAGTAGAAGGGTCATCTGAAAGTGTGATACTGGTCTGAGCACCTACATGGGGCTGCCTTCCAGCCCCGCAGGATGCAACAGCGGACAAAATGACTGCCTCTGGCCTTCCTCCTTCTTTCTCTCTCCAGTTATATGCACAGCTTGGGACAACAAACCTTTGCAAACAAAGATTGCCCTAACCATAAATATTCACCAAGGACTATAATAGCTGCAAATTACACTTTGCTTAGAGCACAGTAATAGCTTTTCCAGAGGGGTGAGAACAAATGGAAGAAGAAACCCAGAGTATGTTTACAGATGGCACATGTAAAAAAACCGCTGCTAACCCAGTTTCCATTTCTTTGTATCGTATGGAATAGCCATCATGTCGTACCTAGCAAAACATCATGGGCTGGGTTGGGAACGTGAGACATGGAATAAGCCACCAGAGGAAATGAAAAATATTTCAGGGCACTAAGGCACTGTCAGATTTATAGTACAAGCTCAAGTAGAGCTGAACTGTGCTATTAGTTGTTATAATGAAGCATAACTAAAATGCTTGTCGACATTGAAGGAGTCTCATAGATAAAGATATGCAACACCTTAATGCAAGTGATACTTTCATCCTGAGCTTCTTCCAAACAACTTTGAAAAAGCAGTGAGATTGTTCAAACAAATTTCTAGTGCGGGGAATGCAAACAGAGCATCCTGCACATTTCCAGTACTTCTGGCATAGCTAGAAGGCACAATAAGGGATCATAAAAGAGATTCCAAGGACACAAGCCAACTCTGCAAAGGAACACCAGTTACCTCAACACCACCATAAAAGAAAAAGAAGTCATGCAACAGGACCTTAGCAGTCTGGAAATACACCAGGAAACATTAGCAGGCTCTGACTTAACAGAAGTGTATCATTACAAACAGCACCTTCTTACAGAAGCACCTACATCAGAGCACTAACAAATCCGTCCCATTCCCAACCTCATCCAAGCACAGAAAAGAACTGGTCTAGCACTGTTTCTACAGTGATAGAATTTTCATTCCATAGATTCATTCCAGCAGTGATTTTGTACAGTTGCCAGTTCTCTTCCCAAGTGAAGGAGAGGTGTTCCCTCTCATTGCTGTATAGCGAGAGACAGCTGTGACAGCCCTTGCCTTGATGAACCATAAGCTTTTCACAGGAAACCAAGAAAGAGGGGGGGAAAAATCAGCAAGTTTTTCTTCATCAAATTTGTATTTTAATGTTGTTTTGTCTCAATTTGTTTTAAATACAAAAGGGATCATGATTGTACATGCTATGAGCTGTCTAAGCCTTTCAGGGTGTTCTGTGCATGTCTGCTTAAGAGCAGGTAACTCTTAAATGCAAACAGGCCCTGGAGCTTCCTTCTATCATCCCTGCTCTTTCCTCTCATTTCTTACATGGATTTACCAGACTTCAAGAAGTAGCAACCCTGGAGGCTTGAGAAATGTTTCATGCAGCCATAAACCCTCTTAAAGGGCCATATTTGCTTACTAGCTATTGTAAGGGAACAGAATATCAACACCCAAAAAAGCAACGAACAACAATGCACACCACATGTGCGTTCTGAAAGGAGCTCTTTCCTTTCAGTACCTGTGAGAAGTGTCAGACTTCTACTTACCTACCCACAGGTACTACTAATCCCAGCCCTGGCACAGCCCCACGCTGGGTTACAAGAACACACACACACACCACAGCGCAGGCATGAAAAGCGTAGCAGTCACTCTCAGGTACCTCCACAAGCACAGCTTACCATGAGCACAGCAGCTAAGCACTGGCTATCACAACCCGAGCTCTGAACCCAAGATATTTGCCTTCCAACATCCCTTTATAAAGCTACCCCCAAAGGGGAGAACAGCCACTCTTTGCACACTTCCCTGAAAAATTTTATCCACCAACTTACACTAGGTATTTTTTAAATTCAGTAGAGAAGATAGCAAAAATGGCTTAGTGCTAAATATTTATTCTACAAAACCATCCCTGTGCACCATCTGCTCAAGCTTCAGCATCCCATCATTTTCATGCAGACAGTCAGTGTGCTGATATGGTAACAAAGAAGGATAAGCACAGATCAGTGTCAGAAGCTACCTAGAAAATGAAGGCATTTCCTGGTGTAGAGAAATCACAGGCACAGTGTGAGAGACAGAGAGACAAGTTACAGTCTTCTTCCAGGTGCATAGTACATGCTGCAGGGGGGCACCCATGAGCCCCTGTATGCAATGGGAATGTTTTCCTGTGAATTCTCAAATAAGCAGAACAGCTCATGGGTTCTTGACTGGAAAATCCGCTCCAAAGGACTGTACTATGCAAGAAAGACGTGCACTCTGTACCCACAGAAGACAGCCCGGACGGACAGCTGAGGCAGGAGGGTTTTTTTGGTAACTTGGAATAGACGCATCTTTATGGCTACAACCTGTTTTCCTGGTGGGCTGACAGGAGAAACAATGGCATATGCGATGTGCTGTACCTGTGCTGCTCCCTTCCTGTTGTCAGAGTACAGGGTCTCCTGCTGACAAGTCATCTGTGTGGTGGCCTTACCAGAGCGCGAGCCTTCTGGGCTTGACAAACACATTCTTCAACTTCATTGCGGGGAACAGTGTCTTTATTATCAATACAGGCCATTCTTTTAACCCTTGTCCTATTGGTTCTTCTGGTGCCTATCTACATGCATTTCCATTCATACTTCATTCAAACCAATCTTTGTATTTCTATTACAAGCCTCTACCGAACCCATTTCTGGAGAATTTAAAGGACTACTCTCCCTGCTTACACCCAGAATATGTCACCACGTGGAGCTGAAGTGTGTAGGTATGGGTGCCAACCCTTCCCTCGGAGGGGTGTGGGATCCAGCAATGCTCTGCATGAAAAAATAAAAGACCGAGTACCACCCTTGCAGGCGGAGGAGGTGGGCCATCACATCACACAGTGCCACTGCGGGCAAATGGCTCAGAGCAGCTGGACAATGTAGGTGGGACCAAACTCAGCACTTGCTGCTGTGGCAGGGTAAGCGAATGCTGGTAGAGAGGTAAAAGCATCGCCCTCAGTTTCACACCAAGAGGGCCAAGATCCCACAGCACCAGCTGGGGAACGCTGAGATCAGTGGCACAGGGTAGGAAAAACAAAGAAAAAGGTGAGTGTCTCCTTTTGCCTGCCCTGCCTACGGACGGGCTAATGCTGGTGAACTGCAGAAGACTGCAAGAGCTGATCAGTCCACCCTCACACAACTGATGGTGTCCAAGCCTTTCACCAGGGACAAGAGGCACTTGTGAGTGAGTGCAAACACCTGGAATGTGGCTCAGGATGAGCAAAGCACTGAAATCCAAACAACACAGGCAGCCACACAGCATGAAGTGTGAAGCAGCCAAGCACCCTGCCTGAAATGGCTGCAGGTGTGCTCCAGCACCAGCATCACACATCGAGCAGCAAGAGGGATGACAGCAGAGCATGCTCTCACTGGGCACAGCAGGGAAAAGGTTTCAGGGCTGGGTGCAAGTACACAAGCAAAACAAGCAGTTTTGAGAGTATGCGTGTGGGCTCTCAAGCTCTGCAGCCACCAGTGAGAACAAGAATACAAATGAATGCCTCTTGAAATTGTTTTACAACATAGGTTATATATAAATTCCAACTGTTACATTGCCTAAATTAAAGTATGGGTATATTAAAAACAAGGCCCAGTTGCCAAGCAATCAGATTTTACTTTCCCAGTAGGTTTTTGACTTCCATCTATGTGAATATACTCAACTATTGGCAAAAACATCTCTAAATTGCACCAACTGCACTTCTTGAATTCTGTGATCAGTAACTACATAAAAATTGATTAGTGGAAGAATCAAAGCCATTATGAAAACATACTCTGTATCTTGTGGACAGATAAATTCATGAAGGTGCTGGAATAAAAACCACAACACACTAAAACAGGGTTACTTTATATACAGAGAGAGAGAGAGAGAGAGAGAGATACGCACTACCTGGAATCCAATCTACTGTCAACTAGCTTTTTACGTTAGTATAAGCTTGTGCCATCCATCAACAGCTAAACCCACACTGTCACAGCTATCATTCTGGAACATCTTACAATGTTTGTGAGTAAAGCATTTTGTTTTTTGCCCCTTACAGAAACAAGAATTTCTGGTATAGCCTTACCAATGTGCAGAACTAAGCTACCAAGGCTTGAAGTGAGTCATGAAGGCAGCGTTGGTTAAACTGAGAGCCATTACATAAAAACACCCCAAGATGTCCATTCTCTACAAGCCCAGCTCTCGTGGTTGCATCCACATGAGCAGCGACAAAACAAATTCTTGATGAGCGCACAGGTGCTGCCAGGAAATTTGAGGTCCTGTGCCAAGTACCTGAAAGCCCTCTTCAGTGCTTCCATCAAACCTGAGCACACAGTCAGCTCTGCAGACCTGCATGATAGAAACCATGAAGATGACAATCTCATGACTCAGTTTGTCTCATAGGGCAATGCAAGGATATGACCATCGGCTGCAGTTTAAGACACACAAAACATCCATCAGCAACCACAAGAGTAAGGATAATGTGTTAGAAGGCACTGCAATCATACACTTTTGCATTTAGGCGCTCGGAGTAAGCACGCTTGCAGATTCAAGCTGGTAAACAGATTTCCTCACCTGCAGAGTCCAGGAAGGAAGCCACACACTTGCCACAGGCACTGCACTCCAGTACAAATTTTACCTTTGAGCTGTTACTCTGCAGTGAGAAAAGTGCCTGAAGCCCTTTACCGGAGTGAAGACCTCTGAGCAGGAGCAGAGGCTCAGTCTTCACCATGAAGCCATTCATAACATCCTGAATTCACAGACAATCGCACCAGCTGACGGGACACAACGTTAATGAACTTTTCCTTCGGAAGTACTTGCTTCTGGTAGGAAACATCCACACCCTCATCACTTCAGGCTGGTCCTGAGCAGGCTTCATGAAAACAGCAGGTTAACCCTTCAAGCAGCTACAGAGGAGAGGTGTCATTTATCTGCAACAATCAGAGGCTCTTACTAGCAGACCATTGAGTTTTGCGCAAGCAGGCATAATTCTTTGTGAATCACGCTCATCAGATGGATGGACAGATTACAAAACACAGCCTCATAGTCATGCATGACAAACAAGAGGTTTTGTCTGGCAGAAAGCATTTTGGTACACAAGGCCCCTTTTTCTCAGGACTTTTGGAGAAAGAAGTGAAGTGATTTCTATTCAATCCTGTACGAGGCATAGAAGAGAGTCCTACAAGATGTACTTACAGCAAGTAACTTGAATTCAAAGATTTTCCTGTGGTCTATTCCTGTTAAGTGATATCAGGGGTTTTGTTAATAATAATAATAGAACATGCATGTCTCTAAACATAACTGCATTGTAGTAAGGATTTCAAAATGAATGCCAGCAGGTTCTTTCAAAGGCACTGATGTTCCCACAGGGTATGATGAATCTACACATGTGGGTTCTCTTTCTGAGACACAGCATCAATAGTATATTCATACTGTGATTTGAGGATTATAACTAAAACCAGAGCAACACAATGCAATCCAGGTCCAGCATGGTGCACCCAAAAAAACTGGTGGTAAGTGTTTTCCCTTTACACTTCAGAATATATTAAGCTGACATTCTTTCCTTCGTTGTGTACAGCTTAGTGAAATGAAGCTAGAATATCATAGCTCTTCAAAATACAGGTGAAGAGAAGATCTTGCACAGCCACAAGCATCAAATCCTCATTAAAAGTCTTTTCCCATTACAAGCTGAAAAATCCACCTTTCTGTGGCTCTTGTATGGTGCTCAGCATAATGTCTCGCTTGAGCACAAACATTTTGTTCAGATACACGGACGTAAACTGGATGGATATTCAAATCCTCTTCACAGCAAAAGCAAATGAAAAATGCCTATTTCTCCTAGGATTTGTAATCATCCTCCCACCAAGACAAGCCATGTTTTCAGAGAACACCCAGCCCCAGAATTCCTAGCCCCACTGCTCCATTCCTGTTTAGACAGAGCTTTCCACAAAGAAAAATATATGAGCTACTCCAAATATTCAGTCTCAGAATTTAAAACATAAGCATGTTACAACTCCCTTTCCATGTTTATCCAACAACTCAATCATCAGCACGTAGTTTTGCCCTGCAGAACAGCACTGCTGGAAATTCAAGTTACCATCACTAGTGCCAGGCTGGCTACTTCCAGTAAGCTCCAATCTACATCACCTTTCGCAGAGAGATACACGTAAAGCACTGGTACGCTACTGCCCTTTTGCTCTCTCCTGGATGTGACGAAGAGTTTCGTAGCCACCAAAAAACAACGCAAAGAAAACCCACCAGAACAAAAGCAAGGCTTTTGGAGATCTACAGTGTATGCAATGCTGCAGAGCACCCCAGGGCTTATTTTAGGATCCCCTGCAGGGCTGTAGCTGCTTCTCTAACATGGAGGGATCAACAGAAGCTGGCTGGCAGGCAGACACAACTCTTCTTTAGATCCCCAAGCTCTGTCAGGGTGCACTTGAATACCTTCAATAACCATTTTAACTCACTTACCAGTGGTCTGTTACAGGAAAGAAAGGCTGCCTTGCTGATTCGCCGCTTACGATTCCCACAGGCAGATGGGGGTCTGAATAATTACATGGGCTTCAAAGACTGTCAGAGCTCCTGCTGATAGCTTCTGTCGCTCGAGAGGTGGGAGAGACACAATGGAAATGCTACTTGTGTGCACAGAGCTACTTACATGCTGCACATATCACTATGTAGCAGGGGGAAATACCAGCACCTGGTGCGTGGGGCCAGGGTGTGTACACTGCCAGAGGACAGGTAGGAGATGTGAAGTGGCACAGAACACCACATCTTTCTCTCTGGAAGAGGTATAATCAAGGCTGGCCTGGACAGAGAGCTTTCACCAGTTTTGTGGGACAGAAAATGGATGTTTTTATTTAAAAATGTTATAAAATAAAACCACTGGTATTTCAAGTAGAGAAGAATATAAGAAACAAATATCTGCTCAGAGTACACACAAGTGCAGTGACTGTACTGATTTGCTTCATTCCCTGGCAGCAGCTATGGGAAATGGATAATCGCCTTTCACTGCCCAAGCACACAGCAGAGACCGACCGCAGACCCAAAACTACAACTGCCTGATCCACCTCCGGGGGACCTGCAGATGCCCGTAAAACAGACACAATGAGGAAGCGATGGAACTTGCTCTGAGAGCGAAGAGAAACCCTGGTCTCCCTGTTCAGCGGGCAGATGAACAAGAAATATAAATATACTCTGATTCTGCGTCCCCAGAGTATGTGCTGGCACGGCCAAAATCAGAGAAGTCCTCCTCCCCAAAACCACCCAGAAAACACATGCCCTTTGTGGCGTGCCACCCATCATATAAACCCATTTTCTCCTCTTGGCTGAGGAATGACAGTTTCTTGGGTTTCTTGCCAAGCCTGCCTGACCTCATGCAGAAACTGCCAGGTCTGGATCTAAACTCAGGGCCTAACAGTCCCATAATTACGTGATGCACACCAGGGAGCAGGAAGCTATTTCAAGGCACACCTGCAACTGTTATACACCACTTGGCAAAACGCAACGGTGGGGGACCATTTGTGTCTGTTAAAACCTATACTGCCACCACAATCTTTTTACGTGTCTGAGCCTAGCAACTGTTTTCCCTTTCTGACCACCCAAAGGAGACCTCACAGCTTTCACCCATGCTCGGTTTGTTTTCTTGTAAATGGTCCAAACAGCTGAATCTCACAAAAGTGCTGGAACTGAAATTCATTTGCCGCATTTATTTTTCAATATAAGATATGCAAAAGGCTTTAAGTAACTAAAAGCCTGCTTTTTGATGCTGAACCAGGGCAAAAAAATAAATTACAGAAAGGCTAATACAAGGTAGCACAATTGTTATCTGTTGATACAACTGCTGTGAAACGAGTATTGTGGAACCATTATTCATAATGTATTTTTGATAACTGCAACATAACATACTGAGAGTTTTGCAAGGTGTTTAACATAATGGAAGATATTCAGATTAAAAAACAAACACAGTTGCAACAGAATACCCTATTTTTGCATTGTCCGGGGATGAAGCCAACCTTGTAATTGTATCAAGTGTAATGCTTTCGCTGGTGAGCTAATTCTTAGGAAGTAAAATTAGCAAAACACGATCAAAGTCCTGCTGTCAGGACAGATGTAACCCCAAGGATCTGATCCCTTCCGACAAAAGCAGGTACCACCACACAGCCAGCAGCCTCGCAGACAGCATCAGTGCAAATCAGAGCCACAGCAGAAATCCAGAGGTGAGGAAAGGAAGGCAGGCACCTTGCTGCAGACCTGCCTCTGGAGCATGTTTTCTCTGACTCTGGAAATAGATCTGAGTAATTTAAGGGTCTCAACCTGCATCTAATAAACAAAACCCCACAAGTCTGTCAGAGGGGAGGGGAGGAAGGTGAACAGGGGGCTGTCACCCTGGCAAGGGGAATGCACGCAGGGGTAGACTGAAAGGGTGCAGTGCAAGCAAGAGAAATGTGTAACGGGACAAACATACAGACTGAAGTCAAAACACCTCTTGGGCCAACACCTTCTTCCCTGCAGGGAAGAGGACTCCAAAGGCTTGAGCCCTCATCCTGCTTCCACCTGCAGACAGGAGTTGGCAGGCACACAGATGTCCGGCAGCACACAGGGGAAGGGTTTTGTAGACATCTATTGCAGCAGGATATGAAGTGCTGCCTGCTCTCCCGGACACCTGACACCCACAGAGCCAGGCGTCTCCAGTGACATCCAATGTACCCTGCCAGCCCTCCCATCTGCAGCCTCCCCAAGCCCACCAGTGCTGCACATTTTGCATGAGCCTGCTTACAGAGGTTTTAGTTGGGTTCAGAGCTCCCCAGGCACAGGGGCACATTAGAGAACCACCTCCCATCTCATAGGGAAATCTTCTCCCTACCAAGCCCGAAACAGACTGAAAAGGACCCAAAATAAACTCCCAGGCTTGGACACAGAAGTCATGCAGATACCCACAGCACGTGAGGTTCTTGGAGCTGTTTGGATACACTAAACAGTCTCTGTGATCTCACCTGCCAACTATTATTGCCATTTTACAGACAGAGAAACATCGGAGGCAAAGAGAGCGCTTAAAGTACTGCTCACTTCAGAGCATGCCAACAAAAATGGCTTTGGGGAATTCAGACTAGGTTCTTTCTCAGTTATTACTTCTATAGCCAAGTGGCTCTGCAACGCTAAATTGCTTCTGCCACTGAAGTAAGCAGATGTGATCCTGAATACACATGAGGAGACAATCTACTCACTGTAGCGGTGGTGAGTTTTTGTAATTTTTCAGTGTAAGTGCACTTTAACCGAGTTGACATTCTCCAGGACCTTGGACACTGATGGAAAATAATACTTCAAAGGCCATTTTAATTGATGTAGAGCTTCCTGTACCCCAATACAGCTCTTAAGAGTCACAGAAAACCGCTTTCAAGAACCCTCTGAGGATTCCCAAGTCAGTATTACAGCACTGCGTTTATGGAAGATAACTCCCAACACTGTTTAATTACATCTCTGACCTCTATACAATTTTCCATTATAGGCCTCATTCTTACCCCTTTTAAGTCCAACTCAACTCATTCTGCAGGAGCAGGATACAAAGAGATCCTTAGCTCCGAAATTTGCATTAGGAAATTAGCCACTTCTTCATGGCTTTCAGAAGATTCAACAAGAAAATGAGGTATGTGACTTCCTTCATTTAAAATCATAGTTTCATGGGGCAAATATATCTCAAAGTTTCCTAAGCCATAAAGGAGGACTTAAGAAGGAAGTCTGTACTTCTTGCAAAAGCTATAATGATTTTTAAATCTTACGATTGCCACAGGGAAGCTAGGGTTTGGATAGGATCTCAAGTGGTCCTTCCAAGAGGGAATCAGCTCCGTGTAACTCCTAAGAGACACCAGTCAAAGCCTTCCTTAAAGGCCTTCAAGGACCATGATTCCTCACCTTCTTAAATACTCCGTTCCCTTGCTTCATTTGTCTTCCTAGTTAAAAGGTTTTCTAATATCCAAACCTAAACTTTCCTTGCCACTGGTAAGTGATAACTGGTTATCTTCCAGGTCTGTGTAGAGAAGGACTAGAACACAGCTTTCTTTGCAAGGCTACCTTTACACTTTGCAAAGCTTATCTCCCCTCCCTCCATCAATCTTTTACAGCCCAAGCAACCCCTTTGCTTTTGCACCCCCTTGTGAATCATATTTTCTTATCACATCACTGTGATCTCCTACAGAACCTCCTCAATTCTCCTACAGCTTTTTAAAGTGCAATGCTCAAAATTAAGCCCATCAGTCTGGTTTCATCATTACTGAGCTGAAGAGACTAATTAAATTGTACGTTTGCAATGCTCCTGTTAACGCATCCCCAAGTGAAGCCTCGGGTTCTGGTTTTGGATTTTCTGCCACAAAGGCCTCCTGATGCTGATGCACACTCAGTTTGCGATCCATCTTAATCCCCAGATCCTTCTCTGCAATGTCAGTTCTCCAGGTGTTCCCAGCTCCGCATTTGACTTCCCCTTCCCAGGACCATCCCCAGCTGATTTCAGGTAACATCTCCAGTTTATAAACACCATTTTGAGCTCCAATCCTGTATTCCAGAGTGCTTATAAGCTCATATATCTTGATGGCAACCACAAATAACTGAGACCAGAGAAATTCTGGAAAAGAAGAGTATATCTAGGTCATAACTTGAGGGCTTTTATGTCATCGATGAAATGCCAATGAGACATCCCTATCCCTGTGCAGCAGGTGACTATGGCACCTTCTCACATAGCCAGTTGTGCCACCACACAGTACTCATATCAGAGCACAGACAGAAAAAAAAACATTGTTCTGAACTGATTTCAAATGAACCCCAAATCAAGGTGAAATTCCTAGAATGTGTATTTAATTCAAATAGAAGCTCTCATCCAAATAAAAGGTGGCTTTTTAGGCAGGTCGTTTTCCCCATTAAGCAAAATTTGCAAAAAGTGTCTGTGAGGGGGAATCCATGTAGGAGATTAAATTACAAGGAGAGATGTCGACAGACTTAAAAGGAGAACGGGGTGTCAGGAGTCAAGGGACATCTTCAGCAGCACCAAGCAACCCTCACATAAGGCTCCAACTTTAACCCCGACCATCCAGGCTTTAAGATCTCCAAAACGCAACACGACCTAAGTACACAGCTCCATCACCATTTCCTGACCTCATACCGACACTCTGTTTGAAAAGCCTGCTCTTCAAGGCTATATGTGATTAATTATTCATCAAACTATGTTTGGACATCCACAGTTCAATCCCAGCCTCCATGATTATACACATCAGTATCTTGAATACAGATATTAAAGTCATCAGGCGCCTTTTCAACAGAGTTGGATCAACACTGGATTTTGAAACAGTAACTATTTGCTATAGATATCCTAAAGCAGTTACTTCTCTACTCAAAAGATTTTAAACCGTATGCCTGTAAAAGGAAAATAATTAGAACCGAGAACGAAGTAGCTGGTGAATACTTCCTCCGGTGAAAAGGACAGCCGTATGCAGCAGCAGCGGTGTGCGAAGGCAGAAGCCAGCGCCACAAGCAGCTCACCCTTTGGCCGTCACCGGGTCTGAGGGGTGTTTGGACGCCAGGCCCTGAGGCAACTCTCCCGAGCACCGCCGCCGCAGCCCCGCCCGGCCACCCCTCCGGGAGCAGCCCCGAAGTTTGGGGTCCCACCGCAGGGGGCTCGGCCCCGGGCTCTCCGCTGCGGCCGCGAAGCCACCGCGCTGCCGCCCCGCCGCCAGCCGCCTCGGCAGGGACAGCTCCGGGGGGCGGGCTCCTCCCGGCCGGTCGGCCGGCCCCCCCGCCGCGGGACGGGACGGGGCGGTGAGGCGGACCCCGAGCAGCGCGGCGCGCGGGGACCGTTAGGACCGTTGGGACCGTTGGGGCCGCGCGCTCCCTCACTCACAGTGGCACCATCCCAGGTGGCAGCACCAGTGGAGGCGGAAGCAGCGGCCGTGGCTGTGGGTGGCGCAGAGCGAGAGCCCGTCGCAGGGCTGGAAGTCGGGTCTGCCCGCGCAGCTGCGGGCCAGCGCCTGAGCCTCGTCCAGCTTCTCGCTCTTCGCCGCCGCCGCCGCCCCGCTCATGGCGCCGCCGCTCCGCCCGCAGCCCCCGCGCCGCAGCGGCCAGGAGGAGGAGGAGGAGGTGGTGGAGGAGGAGGAGAAAGAGGAGGAGAAGGCGCCGAGCCGCAGCGGGGACCGCCCGCCCGCCCAGCGCCGCGGGGGGCAGCGCCGCGGGCAGGGCCCGGCCGCCCGCCCCGCCCCGGGACGGCGGGCTGCCGCCCCTCCCGCCCGTCCTTCAGCACCTCCCGCTGCCCGGGACGCCGCCGGCTGCCCGCAGCCGTGACGGGGGTGCGCAGACCCGGTTACCGGGCGTGCGGCGGTAACCCAAGGGCAAAGCCGCTCCGGGAGCAAGGTGGTCGATCGCGGCGTCCCGAGGCCGGGCTGGCCAGAGGTCGGGTCACCCCTCGGGCTGCCGGCTGTGTTACACTGGGAACACCAGCTCTGCTGCGCCAAGGTGTGTGCGCAAGGGCACCTGCCATAAATTTTGACCCATTATGAGATTTAACTGATTTTCAAAGGCATCTTGTAGCGGCAGGAGCACGTGTGCATGAGCAGCGACCAGTCCTGGCTAAGCCAGCCTGGCTCCCAGCAGAGATAAGCAATGCCAGTGGGCCATGGTGCCAGGCACTCCTGGGCCAGCCAGCTCCCTGGAGCATCCCCCTCTCACCCCTGCCATGACAGGGCGTGTGGAGCTCCTCTCTGGACCCCGCCGGGCTTGTTAAATGGGATCCAGGCACCCTTGCATCCAGATGGCAGCCTCCAAGGAGTGTGAGAAAGAGGCAAGCAGGCTCGACTACATGATCGGGTACAAGCGATATGGGGTGCTCCATGTGTGTGGCTCTTGGCTATTTTATGAGACAGGTGGACGCAGATTGTCCCTGCAGTGCCAGAGTCAATGGAGCAGGAGACTGAGCTGCTTGCACACGTGGCCCGTGGCACAGGCAGTTCTTGTTTTGTGTTTTATTCTTCATGCTACTTATTCTCAGGCCATCTAATCAGGAAAACCATTTCTTTCTAAGCATGCAGTGATTTTAAAAACACTGATAAACTTTGTCTTCCATTTTGTAAAATAGTAGATATAATTTTGATTAATAATGATATGAAAGTGTATTGTTATTTTCCAACTATAGCATCTTTAGGCCAAAATTAAAGTTTGGATTTATCTTGAGCAGTGGCTACATTATTTGGTTTCCTAAGTGTAGTGGTAGGCTTGTTTCCCTGTCATGTTTGAAAGTAAATGGTGTTTTTATTGTCCCTCTGCTCAGTACTAGAAGAGTTGAAGTCAACTTTCTGTTAAAACAGAAATCAAACCGGTCATTTTCGTAGTCGCTTATCTTTGTATAATACCCAATAGCTCTTTGTCAGAAGTAGTCAAAAAATACTTATTTTTCTGGGTTCTCCAGAATATTCCCAGACAGTTCCTTTGGGGTCTGTCCTTGGGATAGATCCCAGAGGTGTCCCTATGCTGTACACCCTGCTGAAGATGCGCTGAGAGGATAATTTGCTCCTTGCCAACAAAAAGAGCTTAAGAACAACCAAGCTGCAGGTGTATCGCTGTGATCAGCTATGCACTTTATGGATAAAAACAAGGTATATGGGTCATAACTGCAGAGCAGAGAGTTGGACTGAGACTTTCAACAACCTCTGACTGTCATTCCTGACTTCAGCACAGACCAGCTCCCTGCAGCGCTGCTGGCCCTGTGACGTTTCACCGCTCGCATCGGTGCTGAGCCAGGCACAAGGCTGAGACCCACCAAAACAGCACGTACAGGTGAGCAGCTCCTACCCCGTGCACTGCCCTGTCCCCCAGTCAGGTTGCCAAACCTGTTTGCCATATGCATTTGCACAATATTCTCCACCTGCACACCCACAGCACCCTTCCCCCCAAAGCAAAGGCACTGGAGAATGGAGTTTAAACTGGCTGGCTGGTGCGGGGCTCGTTGGGCAAAGCTTCTGGCCTGTGTTACGATGGAGGCTGCACAAAATGGTCCTGCTGGTCCCTTCTGAACTGAACCCTCCCTCGTTGCTAGGAGCGGGGACAAGCGCTTTGCCTCGGCAGATGGGCCAGATGCCAGAGTGGGAGGGCTGGAACGCTCACCCGCGGTACACCTGGCTCCTTTCAATGCAACACACATGGGCAGTCAGCACATACCTGGTCTGCTGCTGCCCTTCCTGCCCTTACATGGTCCCGGGGAGTCTTTCACTCCCTCCTGCAGCATCTCAGTGCCAGGTGAGCCCTGGGCACACATGACTGCGTCCCAGCTTATGCCCTCGCCTCCTGGGATGTGCAAGTGGGGGCTACAGCCTCTCCCTCTCAGCAGACTGGTCGCCCACGGCTCGAGGGAGAGCTTTTCACCAGGCTGATGGGACGTTTCTGGGGCTGGTTTTGATTGCTGAGACAAAAGCAATCAGAGCTGACTGAGGGTGGCAGGGAGGTTTACACCGTGCCTCAGGGACGGGACCCGTTAAACTCAGCCTAACTGGGCAGGAGATGGGTGCCCAGCTGCACTGAGCAGAGGGCTTTGAGCCTTCCTCGGCACTGGTCATCAGGACTGAGGGAGCTTCACAGGCCTATAGATTTTAAATGCCTCCAGGGTTAACTGCACTGGAAAGTGAGTTTTCTCAATCACTCCTCAAGGCTTACCTGTCTTTGTTTTGCAGAAATCCCACTGAAATCTGCAAACATTCAGGACCTTGCTCAGCTGTTTGCAAGCAGAGGAGAAACTGACTGCAAAATCAGGTGTTTCTTTGACACTGTCCTGTTGTCCTCCAGTTCCCTGGAGCCCACCAGCGGCAAACAGGGGATGCAGCTCAGCTCCCCTGAGACCCCCGGCCCAAGGAGAACTGCTTCTTCGACCTGCTGGCATGAAGCCCTCCCTCTCCACCGCTGTTTCACCTCCAGAGCTGCTCTCAGACCCAGCCTGGGCTGTATGATCACTTTCTGTTAAAAAGAAATAAAGTGAAGGAAGGTGAACTATGGGTTACAGAAACGGATGTAGGTGCTTCTGACAAGACTCAAGCACCCCGCCCGATTCGGACATGCGCTGCAGGACAGAGCTTCTTAGCATGCCATAAGACGGAGCTTTTTGCCTCCTTTGAAGGCTCAGTGCTGCAGGGAATGCTGATCAAAGCTAAAGCAATTCTCTCCTTTGGTGCACTCCCGTTCTTTACTGTTTTGCAAAATGCCTGTGGCTGAGCAGTTAATGGAGGCATCTGCTGCACTGGCAATGTTCACCGACTTAATTAAAGACATCTAACAGTTCTGCAGCTGTATGCAAGAGACCATGGGTACTCGCAAGGCTGAAACTGAATACCCTCAGCACTGAAAGCAAGTTTCCCTGCTGTGCAGAAAGCATAGATCTGCAGCCAGACACTCACATGAAAGTAGAAGCAGGGCCCAAAGATTAAGCATGGACTAGAGCTTGCAATGTGTGTCGACAAGGCCTCAACATGCTGGAGAACTGTACAACCTCAGCTCACACTCAGATAGCTTAGAATGGTCAGATTTGTAACAAGTGAGCAGAGCCGGGGACATTCCTCACCAGTAGGGATGGTTTTACCTGGAAAACATTTTTAACATATTTTCTCACTGAGTGAAAATAGCTGGTTTAAAAAGACAGGTGGGAAAACTAATCCTGTACCAAGTGGTTATCAAGTTCTCCTCTGCGTGGGGCCGTGTTCTCTCCCTGTTAAATGAAGAAACATTTCACTCACGGGCATATTTCTGGTATCATTGCATATTTGAGCTGATAAGGGACTTTGCAAGGCTGTTATTTTAACAATTTACCAAAGAAGCTCACAGAACAGGCTGGTGCTTTCTAATTAGATTGCATGTCAGCAGACACCAAGGGCTTTGAATCAGGCTGCCGAGCACGGGCTGCTGCCCTGCGGGGCTGGGGAGCTGTGGTTGCCCTTCAGTGTGCTCTCGCCCTCCCAGGAGCAGAGCAGTCAAGAGGCAGGGACTCCCACACACTCCTGCCAGCTGTGGGAAGCCTCGCGCCTGCCCTCTCGGATCTGCAAATGCAACCTCTCAGTGCCAGCAATGTCACTGATGGCTGGCTGGGATGTAAAGCAGACAGATCAATGCTGTGCTGCTTTGGTCGATACAAATTTAAAAATGAAATTCTGTCAGGAGAGACACAACTAGTGTGAACAGCCTCTGTTGGAATGGGCACATCAAATGCACCAGCACAAAAGTGCTGCAGGTGAGGAGAGGCATTTTGGCCACACGGTAGAAGCTGGTGGGTCTCGATATCCTGAGACCAGCATCTCTCCTACAGAGGAAGGGCATGCCCTCTCCTCTGCAGCCAGCTCCTACTGCAAGGGGAATTGCCCTTTCCCAACTCATCTCCAGTACAGGTGAACACCACGGCATGAGGCACAAGAGAGGGGATGTTAGCCCGGGCAGTGCATCATGTCCAGAGCTGTCCTGCGGATGACATGACAGCCCCCAGCACCAGCCAGTGCTGTCATGTAACATGCCACATGGAGTCTGCTCACATGGAAGCAGTGCTTCACCTCTGAGCAAATGCTGGATTGCTCTCAGCTGTGGCACATAAGTGATTTGGAGGAAACTGCAGCAGTTTGCTGGGCCTGGAGTTAGCTCTTTCTCTGGTCCTGGAGAAAAATCCTCCCTGGAACCAGGCACTTGGGTTGGCTTGTGACTTCTGAAGGGTTTCCTGCCCTTAGTTTTGCACCCTCACCCACTGAAGGACAGGGGTAGATAAAGGGCAAAATATGATATATTTAGAAAAAAGGAGCATGCAGCCTTTTCAAACACAAACCCCTTCACAAACAGGAAAATGATCTAATTCTACCGTGTAGAGAAGCGATGGAGGTATGTATAAAGAAAGAACAAGCACATTTTCCTTTTTCTACTTTTCTACTTTTATGTATCATATAATCTGTCATGAGATAATCCAAGCACTTTTGTTAAAATAAAAAGCAAAAGTTAGACATCCAATGATAATCTCCCTGAGAAGGGAACCCAGACCAACCTATTCCCCACACTGGACTAGAAGATACATTCATTAGACACGAGAAATGGGAGACTTTGTCCCAAAGCATCAAGCCTGGAGCAAGTTCGGCTCACTCTCTCTCTGCTCTCTGCTAGAGATCTGCCGCCTGCCTGCGTGCCTGCAGCAACGTTCCTGCCTACTCTTGAGCCGTGTACTTTTCAGTGTGCCCTCTGCCCATGTGAAAACCCGGTAAGTGCCAGGCCAGGCTTCAATCTGGTCAATTAGGGCATGCTGAGTTCCAAGACCTGGTAGCTGTAGGCAGGCAAGATAGGGGGAGTGATGGCAACACATATCCACACTTAAGAGATGCCAGAAGATATTTCTGCTTGGACAAAGCCGTGTGGGGATAACGATAATGGAGGACGGAGTCTGGATGCAGAAGGCCAGTCGTAAGCCAACACCACAGGGCAGGTTAGTCAGGTCAATGCGTTTGTGGCTTTTCTGTCATTTATTAAAATTTCCTCTGCAGCAGGGAGGAGGGACGGTACCAGCCCTGCCCCTTGCTCTCTGTCCAAACCTGCTCTCTCCAATTCATTTGATTTTACCTCTGAAAGGTGTTGCGCCCTGTGCGGTCTCTCCTGCAGCAGCGGGAAGGCAGCAGGCTCCAGCTGGCTGTCTTTGGGAGAGCCAGGGAATCCAGTAGAGGTGGGCTGTACAGGAAAGACTTGAACAAACTGGGAAACAGACTTAGGGCAGGATCTGGCAGATCCAGTCACTCTCAGGTGAATTGTGACCATCTTTCTCTTGCCTCCTACCCCGATTTGCTTTGTGGGCTGTAGATGCTGCTCCCTCCCTTCCACAAAGACAGACTGGAAGAGGTGTACAGCTGTGAAGACCTGAAGGCAGAGCAAAATGAGATGGGCCTTTACACAGCAATGTGCAAAGCAGGTGGGTAAGGCTGGTGGTGGGAAGGGTGGGTGATGGCAGTGGTTACCTGCAGCAAGAGGGAGACTGAGATCAATCATTGGCCAAAGTTATTCTTTGCAAAGGCCCAGGAAGGTCAGTGACATTGTTTATGAGCCTGTAGCACTTTGGTTTTGATTGGAAAAGACAGTGCAATTACAGCACCTATTTCATGAGATCAGCTTCTGAATTTATACAGCAGGCATCAACGAAATCACAGCTTGTTGCTCTGCCGGCTTAGGTAGGACATCCACTCTTTGAGGGGAGGGTTCCCCATAGCTACCAGCTTTTTCAGAAAGGCACTGGGCCGTAGCCCAGGAACATCAGGGTGGACCTCGGAGTATTTCTGCAGTTTAGCCAGTAAGCGAGGGAGCCCGACAGTGGAAGCATAGAACATGGGGCCACCCCTATGCTTTGGCCACCCATAGCCATTGATATAA
This sequence comes from Aptenodytes patagonicus, assembly GCF_965638725.1. Classification (NCBI taxonomy): domain Eukaryota; kingdom Metazoa; phylum Chordata; class Aves; order Sphenisciformes; family Spheniscidae; genus Aptenodytes; species Aptenodytes patagonicus. The sequence goes on from NC_134954.1 coordinate 28,733,694, forward strand.
ATTACATCCAGGTGTTCTGGGCCAGATGCTATTCCCTCAGCCAGGATGTCAAACCCTTCATTGATGAGGGAAAACAAACACCGCTCCAGGATTTCCTCCTGATCTATAAAGCGGGTCTTGATGTGATGGGTGTCTCTGTACTGGGCCAGGAAGTTGTGAAGCCATGGATCTGGCTTGGCTGTCCTGCCCCCAGCCTTCTCATACTGATACCAGCCTTTTCCAGTTTTCTGGCCGAACCTGCCATTCTCACACAAAAGATCTGGCAGTGGGCTGTAGCGATGGCCATGCCGCTGGCGGGCAGGTGTTTCTGGAGGTATTAAGGCACCAGTGAGGCCCTGGTCCTTTCGAGACCTCCAGCCCACATCCAGCCCAGCAAGGTCAGACATTCGGAAAGGTCCTATCTTAAACCCAAAATCTTCAAGAACCTGATCTACGGCTTCTGGTCTGCTTCCTTCCTCTAAAAGAAAAACTGCCTGTTGAACGTATGGAAACATCATTCGGTTCCCAACAAACCCAAAACAATTCCCTACCACCACTCCAACTTTTTTCAGTGCTTTGGCTAGCTGCATGGCAGTGGCAATGGCGGTGGGGGATGTGTGATAGCCATAGATTATTTCTAATAGCCTCATCACATGAGCAGGGGAGAAGAAGTGCGTGCCAATGACCTGCTGTGGGTGGCTCGTGGCAGAAGCTATTTCATCGATGTTCAGGGCTGATGTGTTTGTACACAGAAAGGCCCCTGGCTTGCAGATTCTTGATAGCTTATGGAATATTTCCTTCTTTAGTGCCATGTTCTCAAACACAGCCTCAATAACTAGATCTACATCCCGCAACACATCGAAGTCCACAGTGAACTGGAGACGTGCAGGGTTATGGAAATCCAGGGTTTGGGCACCCTGCTCCATTTTCATAGCCTCATGTTCCAAAAGGAGCATCACAGCTTTTCTTCCTGTGTTCAGAGACTCCAGATTCTGCTCGAGGGCTACCACAGGTATGTTGGCCTTAACCAGAGAAGTCACAATGCCTCGGCCCATTGTTCCTAGCCCTAGGGATAAAAGTGAGACAGAATCAGAGACAATGGATAGAAAATGTTACAATTAATCACTTGACAGTAGCACTTCCTTTGTATCTCCAGGATAAAATGTGGAAGCCTATGCAAAATGAGTGGTGCACAGATAGAAAAAAAGAATTGAAGACTGGGAAAAAGGAAGGTGAATTCTCCCTTTCAGTGAGCCTAAATGTTTGAAAAGCAGTAGCGTAATGGCAAGTTAATGTCCTCTCAAGCTTACAAAATATCAGTGGGATTCATGCCAGTGTGTGCAGACCATGTGATTCATGTCTTCTCCCTGCAAAGTTTTATACCTATGGAAACCAGCATCACTGAAGAGTTAGAACCTGGGGATCAAAGGCAGGAGATCTGAGTTTCAGCTTCAACCCTGTTAACAACTTCTAGCAGGCAGTTTCATAAGCAAGCTTCACCCTGAGGGTATCAATGCCTCTCTGTGCCTGTGAGATGGTCCTTTATGGGCACTCATAGAAGAATATTAGTGTAAGCAAACACACCACACCCAGAGATTTTAACACCAGCAAAGCTCAGACAATTGGTTTCTCCCTCCTTCCAAGCTTCCTCTTTGTCCCCTTCCTCTTCTCCCTCTGCATTTCACTGCGTAATCTTTGAAGCAAACAAAATTCAGCTGATCTTGGACACTGATCTTCTCTAAACTTTGTCTCTAATGTCTTGTATGTCTCTTGTCACCAGTTCAAACAGGATGGAACTAACATAGTGTTCTTAATCCAGATTGCAACATCTTCTATCTCCTTTTTAATCACTCTGGAACATCAGTAGCCTTTTGCTTGCTGTTCGCACTTTATATCAGGCATCTCTGCCCACTGGGAACTCTCCAAGTCCTCCAACACAGGCCATTCCTAACTTCTGAAGATTCTCAAAGACACAGTCTTCCTTGTCCAACCACGCAGTTAAAGTGCTTGCCCAGAATTCCTGTAACTGAGCATCCATTCAAGCTGTTTTTTTCTCCAAGATCCATAAATGCGCTACTACCAGCTCATAGCCCCAGGAATACCAGTGTAGAGATTACCAGCTTGATCCCTTCCCTCCTTCTGAGCCCTTCCACCAGCTCTGCCCTCTATTACATTAAATGAAGCTGCACGCTTACACTTTCCTGTGATACACAACCCACACTATTTATCCTGCTCTCCCATGATGGAGGCTTTTCAGACTAAGTTAATACAAACTAGTAAGAGAAGGCCAGCACAATTTTACCAGCTTTAAAAGTGCGAAGCATCTGAATGGGAGGATTATTAATATCCTAAATAAAGCAACAACCAGACAAAGTACAGGTCTGTTATAATTCTGTAAAAATGATTTTTTTAATCCCAGGTTTACAAATGAAAGTCAGCTAAACAAATAAACAGAAACAAAGGGATTAAAAAATTTGTCTAAAGCAGCTTTGTAAAGAAGAGCTGAAATTATGTCACCAGTTAAACAAGTTCCAACAATCAAGGTCAAACAAGGTAGTATGTTTTTCCCGCAAGCTACACACCCATGGTTTAGTTCTGTCCACCCTCAGCTTGTGTACACACAAGACATTTAAAACATTCCCTGCTTAGCCACAAGAAGATAGTTTTTACAGACATCACTATCTGGCAGCCTGCTTATAAACCATTACACTCCCAAGCAAATGCTAAAGTTCTTTTCTAGGAAATTAGATTTGCTACTTCATAATCAAGTACTACTAAAAACTAATTTGAAAATAAAACTAGAATAACATGAATCAGTTCTTAGTATTTCAGTGTCCATGGTTTGCTGACTGAAAAACCCCCGAACACAAGTAGCTCCTGCCACTGTACTCAATACTCAGGGGCTTGGATGTGGCAGCAGGGACAGGCAGAGACAGTTTTTTCCCTGTCTTTGGTGAGCTACACAGACTGCTTTCTTCTCGAACAGTGCGGGAGGGTAACTCACCACCTCCTGCATACCCACCAAACCCGGCCCCATCTTTAAGGCTCTCTTTAGACATTAAGGGTTTGCAGTTCCATATCTGGGTTCTTCATGGCTCCCTCTTGAAGTCTTTTCCTCCTTTCCAGGGTGGAGACCTGGGATTTCTCCCTAGAATTTCCAAGCTCTACTAAAGAAATAACACACACATCCTGGGCCTTATTAACTTCTGTTCCTCTCAGCTTCAGTCTCATGACTGAAATCTTAGCAGTCCTCTTGCAACATGAACACGCTGCTTCTCCCTAAATCAAAACCTCTTCCATGAGCAGAGGTTCTGCAGCCTTCTTTTCAAGGGAAGTTCTGCAGTGGTGTTAGCTGATTCCCCTGTTTGCTTTCGTCCACATGTAGTATGAGTACTTCCATCTAGGTTTTAGCCATCCCATGATAGACAGGCATACATGCTTGTAGTACCTCACTTTCTAGACCACGGGAATAGCCTTATAGATAAGATATGAGCTTGCCAAGCTTGTTTCTGACCTAGAAAAGCTGTCTCTCAACTTACTACATCATAACTCTTCAGTGGCCTGTATGAAATGATGTTTAATGAAGCTGGCAGAGAGAGTAATGAAAGCCCCAAGGGTTTTGTTACATTAGAGCTTGCACAGCATGACTCCCCTGGAAATATTTTCTAAAATTGGGCTATAAAACTAAGGAGGGATTTGGCTAGCTAGCAGGGAAAGAAGCATTTTTGAGGACTCCCCTTTTCAATTTTATAAAGCTGAGTGATACTGGGGAAGAATATATTACAGCAGAAAAAAATGGTAGGGAATCATTGGGCCTTACATGTGTAGAAGGCTGTAGAAGAAAGAGAAAGGGAAATGTTGCATGCTCAGCTCAGATCACACAGACCAAAACACGGTGAGGAACTACTCCAGAATTTCTACTGTATGTTCCATTTTCTTCCTCAATAGTGCTCTCACTTCCCCCAAACCATGAAAAAATCCTATATTCTTATCTTCCACACAGGGGACAGTTTTCAGAGCTGTGTTACCATCTTTCATGCCTAAGGCACATCTTTCAAAAGAAGACTGAAATCTGCTTCAGGAAAAAGAACAGCATCTAGCCATCTTGCTTCTGGTCTTTTGTTGTGAAATGTAGCTTTGACGTATAAAAAAACTACACTTGAGCCCATGTAATTTCAGGCCAAATATGGATATGACAAAGCCATTTGCTGGGCAAGCTGAGTGACTAATGACTGTTAATTATTGATCTGTCACATGAGGTACTTAGAATATGAAAAATCATGCAAAATTAATTGAAGGACTTTAAAAACAAATTTCAAAACAAATTAACTCGAAATATGTACAAAGCAACTCATGTACAGTCACACACACACGAGAAATACAGATCAGTGGAAAATATTCTGAACTATAATGAATTTTTGGACTTTAAAATGCTGGGCAATGGAAATAATACTTTATAGATTGGTAAAAGTATGCAACGACTGTTCCAGTTTTCCTGTTAAAAACAACAATGAGCAATTGGCGGTGGCGGACTGCTCAGACTGGAGCTGCTTCTTTCTCTGTTTCAGGGCATTAATTTCAAGCAGAAATAATGTGATACTCAAGGCAAGCAGGGAGCTATGGGAAGACTGCAGAAGGGACAGAGAAGAAGAACTCTTTTTCTGGGTGATGAGGAACCAGAGAACGTGGAAAGAGATGGAGCCAAGAGTTCAGAACAAGCAGAAGCAAATGAAATAGGTGACATTGCATGTGGCTGAAGACAGTCAAGGACAGCTAGGCCAAGAGCAGGAGGGATTCCACATAGTTGGTGTTACCCACTTATCAGTCTTTCCGCAAGCAAACTGCAAAGGCAGCTGATGGGAAGCCAGCATTGCACAGGAACAGTTGCCCGTTCATCAGCAATGCTATCTATCAAGCATGCCCACAAAAATGATAGATCATCCTTGATGTTGAATCTACGTTAAGACATCGTCAGCAAGCGATGTGCCAGCTCCCTCCAACAAGTTCTTGCTAATACTGGACAGACAGGGGAGTCACAAAGCAAGGCTCCCCTAGCATTCATGGCACTGTTTCCATAACCTAAAGGTCCTCTGTGCCTACAGAAAAGGTACTGAAGGAGGGGGAAGTCAATGTGATCTTCTCAGTTGCTTCCCATGGTGCAGCAATAAAAGCCAGAAGTAGCAGCATAATGTGACATGGTTTTAGTGTGTGAAACAGCACAGCACTGTCTATTGGAAAATGGGGTCTGCATGATTTCTGACCATCCAAAATGCATGCAACATCTTGCTCTGACTGCCCTCCTCTCTGCAGTGAAAACAGAGAGACCCTGGATCACCTAGGTAGACTCAATACTTAAATGGATGAGCAGCACTATTTTAAAAGGTGTCAGTCCCTCAAAAATAATCCCTAAGATTTTGATGTCTGGTGCTGCAAGAATGTACTTAAGATCAAGAATGTGAAATTATGAGATACTGTACAGCATGGTACTGGCTGGAGAATGACTTTTTGTTACAGCAGCCTGAAAGAAAAAATACAATTGTGTTGGCATGTTCTATGCCTGTCTGTAACGGACTTGCAATTTCACTGATGTCAAAAGGCAAAATAGGAGGAAAACCTTCCAGAGGAAGGAGAAAAAGCCCAATGGCGTGGCAGAAAGAAGTGGTGGAAAGCAGTGACACTTAATATGGTGTGGGATTCAGAGTTAAAAGGAGGTGATCAATAACCTCCAAAATAGAAGATATCACTAATCAAATGAAGTCTAACATGAACAACTAGCATAAACAAAGCAAGCTATAATTGTGGGCTATGGGGGCTGTATTGATAGAAGCAGTGATTCAGAAAAGGCATTAGGAATCTTGGTAAGTGTCAAGGCCTTGAGGACACTGATAAGCTTTAATGACTCTGACCAGCTACACCTGGAGCCTCCACCCCCACGCACTTCCCATGGGCCTCAGAGCCCCATTTAAGCTCAGACCTGGGCCTTCAGTCCCTTCTTAAGCTATGTTGGAGGAGTTCTGGTGTCTCACTGTGACTGTGCCGGGCTATGGACACTGTTGATCCAGACCTCAGCCTGCAGACTGGCTTCCCAACTTTACCTTGGACCTGCATCATCATGTGAACTTTGCTTGATCATCTGTACTTGTAGTAGATCCTGGCCATGATCTTTGGGTCTGCCCTGCTTGCCTTGCTCAGGTACTGTAAATAATTGATACAGCAGTGGGTTGTGCTGTCATCCAGAGGGAGAAATGGGTTGATAGGAACTTCATGAAGTTCAGCAAGGGGAAGTGCAAAGTCCTGCATCTGGGGAGGAATAGTCCTATGCACCAGTATATGCTGGGGGCTGACTGGCTGGAAAGCAGCTCTGCAGAAAAGGATCCGGGGGTCCTGGTGGACACCAAGTTGGCTATGAGCAGCAATATGACATTGTGGCAAAGAAGGCTAATGGTATACTGGGCTGCATTAGAAGGAGTCTCACTGGCAGGTTGAGGGAGGTGATCCTTCCCCTCTACTTAGCACTGGTGAGACCGTATCTGGAGTATTGTGTCCAGTTCTGGGCTCCCCAGTACAAGAGTGATATGGAGCTATTGGCGTGTGTTCAGTGAGGGGCCACTAAGATGATTAAGGGACTGGAACGTGTCTCATGAGAAAAGGTTGAGAGAGCTGTGACTCCAGCCTAGAGAAGGCTCAGGGGGATCTCATGAATGTATATAAATACCTGAGGGGCAGGTGTAAAGAAGATGAGCCAGACTTTTTTCAGCGGCCCTCAGTGACAGGACCAGAGGCTATGGGCACAAACTGAAATGTGGGAGGTTCCATCTGAACATAAGAAAACACTTTTTTTTTTTTACTGTGGGGTGCCTGAGCACTGGCACAGGTTGCCCAGAGGTTGTAGTCTTCATCCTTGGAGATATTCAAAAGCTGTCTGGACATGGTTCTGGGCAACTGGCTCTAGGTGGCCCTGTTTGAGCAGGGGGTTGGACAAGATGACATTCAGAGGTGCCTTCCAGCCTCAAAGATTTGGTGCTTCTGTCCCTGTGGGAGGTGTTATTGCCATTGGCTCCCCATCCCTGGGGCACAGCTACTCCCTGCCAGTAGACAATTAACAGGATGTGTTGAACATGGCTAATGTGAAAGTTGGCTGTTACCTTGAGTGTACTAAGTAGGAACAAGGCAGAAACATCTTGTTACCTGGTCTTAGCATAGCTGCTCCTGGAATACTGCTCCCACTCTGGCTATGCATGCTTTATGAAGTGTTGAAAAATTAGGGGAAGTTCAGAGTCATGAAAATGACTGGAGTGTGACAGATTGTGCTCTGAAGCAAAAGTATCAAAGCACTTAGCTTATTATTGTGCAAAAAGCATGGGTTAACTTGAGCATTGTCTGTAATCAGCTACAAAAACACTGAAACTTGGGGGTAGAGGTTGGGGCAATTTCAGACCAGAATTCAGAAACCTGTCTGGAGATGAGATGCAAATACTTAATCCAATGGATAGGAGGTGTAGCCCAGCCAGTTCAGTTTGGAAATAAGTTACAGATTATGTTTCTACTAGAAACTTTCAAATAGAGATTGCATTTGTCCTTAGAATTCCCCCTAGCTCAGTTAAAGCACCAAAATAAGCAGACCAGATCTAAACAGCCCTTCTGGCTAAACTGTCATTGCGATTGGGACTTTGCAAATGTATTATTCTGGCATGATTTATCAGTATGTAGCAAAGAATGCCTATTCTAGTCACCTGATCATTTCTACAAAACTTCAACACAAGCCCCTCCTGCCAAAGCACATGTTGCAGGACTGACCTGTCTGGGATTGCATGTGTCCAAAGTACTGTGCTCTTCAAGTTACATGATAAACTTGGCAATAATTCTTGCCTCTTTACCTGAATGCTATAACAGCCATGGATCCTCCTCACAAGGTTTGTGGACCAATGTTTAAAAACCATTTTCATTAAAAATATGGCATGGCAGCTAATGAAGAGAAGGCAACTTCCAAAAAAAAAAAAAAGTGTTTCTATGGCCTGAAATGAGCTTTCAGAGAGCTCATACTGCAGAGCACAAGAGGCCTGAGAAGTACCCAGGAAAGAGCAGCGTTGATCTGGTGAGCTTCCTCTGAAACAGAATGGATGTTTTCCAAGTGCTCCATTACTTGTCTAACCAGTTTTTGAGTGCTACTATCAACAGGCAGAGCTGAAAAATACTTTTTTAAATCTCAGCAGTGCATCAAAGGTTTTATTTAAATTGCTCTTATAAAAAATTAATGAAGGCATTATCTTGCTGGGCTATAAAATGGCAGGAGCGGATCCCAGTGAGATGAAATCTTCTTAAAATACAGCTGTCAAAACATTTTTGTATTAATATATCCCTGAGTGACTCTGCACATGCACTTGCAGTACAGAACTTGACCAGGAGGAGGAGAATTTCATGCAAACGTGCTTATAACACAGAACAAAGCCAGGACTCAACATAGCAGTATTTAAAAGGGAACAGACTGCTTATGGTCCACAGGTGGAAGCTGTCTCTGAAGTGAGAAGTTATTCTTCCAAAGAAAGAGGTGGCATCAGGTAACAATCTAGTGGGATGTGACTTGCCATCTGAATTTCTGAGCTTACCAATGCAGTGACAACTTCCCTCCTTGCATGTCACCTATAGGTGTGGAGTATTTTTGCCTATGATGGGTACCAGTGTCTTTGAGTGACTGCTAGGGAATCCCACTTCAGCCTTCTGTCTTGAGTAAAGCCCAGTTATACTCATCCCACTCCCCTTCAGCTGTGCTGTTAGCTGCGCAGCCAGCAACCACAACAGCTTTTTCATTCCCTTACCTATCACAGCTGCTTTGCAGATGGTCTGAGGGGAAGCACTTTTCCATGAAGCTCCACTGGGTGTTGTCCACTTCTGCACTGCTCTCTCTGCGAAGAAAGCGTACTGCAGTGCTTGGGCCTGGCCTGAAGTCAGCAGGATGTTAAACAGCTCTCGCTCCTTCCGGACTCCATCTGCAAAGGGCTGCTCTGTGGCAGCTTTGACTGCCTGGAAGCACAGCTCTGGAGCCAGGCACCCGTGGGCCTGTTTCTTCACCTTCACAAGAGCCTCACTGAGAAATGCTTCCATGTTGGGCAATTTTGGAACTGGCTTCAGGCTGAGCCTGTGGGGTCCCAATGGCTGGCCTGGGGGTAGAAGAATGGAGTTACAGAACAAAGCATCCACATCTGGAAGACTACAGATTTTCACCCCTTTCTACATAGACTGGGAATGCAGTCTACCTCTTTTCCTCCTAAGCTCACTACATTAGGGCTTGCATGGCACAGTGATCTAGGTCTAGAACTAAAGTGTCTGACATTTCTCTTTAGCTTTCTGTTTGTTCTGACAATTACAATTTTTCAAGTCCCTTCTCAGACTTCAAAAAAGCAAGATTTCAATTTCAAAGAAGTAATTCTCTCCTTCCTTTTCTCAGCTACACAGAGTGCCTTGGCTTCTCCAGTTCTCTTACTCCACAGTCCCAGCTGCCACATTCATATGGCTCTTTCTATAAGCTTCAGTACTAAAGTTTTCCTCCAGTATTGTTTAGTACTCAGTGCCCAATTGACTTTGCTAGCCAGATGCATTCCAGCCAGGGTCCTGACCCAGGCATTTATAAGAGAGACTGGGAAATATACCCTGACTTCAATTCTTCCCCGGCAGCAGGAGTCCCTCTATTCACTTTGGCACTAACCAAGGGGACAGCTCATGCAGCATGAGTTGGGGAGCAAATGAATGATAAGGGAGAGTTCATGCTTCTGTGTCAGCAAGGGGTGAATCAAGCAGCCACACAAATACATGAGGCTCATTACAGACAGAGGTTGCTATGGTGACACCTAAAAAGGATTTTAATTGAGAGAAGTTAGTTACATTTCAGATGCCAAAATCCTCTTCATCCTCTTCAGAAGTACAAACCTTGGTGCCTGCTAAGGGATCTCTGATCTGTCCATACTCAGGCTGTTCCTATGCTCTTAATGGCAGCTTGCCTCAGTAAAGACCGTGGAGGAACAAGATCAGAAATTCGGGATGTATCCCCTTAATATTCCAACATTTTCACAAAGATCCTTTTGTCATCATAGCCACATCCAGATCGTTAACTGTGTAGCAATGTTACTGCACTGACTGCTGCAGTGCTGTTCCCAGAAGTGCCCAGGACTGCCACCAAAGCAGGATGGTGGGTGGGCTCCCTCTAATGGAGAAACTTATGGTGAGAAGCTCTCTGGTATACAGTCTCACTGCCCTAGTTTCTCTTATATGAGCTCTGCCACAGGAGCGCACTTCCTTCAAAGGTGGCATATTGCATCCAGCTCCCTTTTTTCTTCTTGTTGTCTGAGTTAGGAAAGTGCCAGTGCATCAGCAGAAGACTCAGGAGCAGGAAGTCATACACAGGATGCTGAAGGGCAGGAATAATGGTAGCACTGCAATCATGGTTGCCCAAAGAACATGTCCTGACTCTAACTCTTCCTCCAAGACCAAGCAATGTTTAAGAGAAACAGAAATATGAGTTTCCAGGATGAGTTAAGATACTGATTTCCTGAAATAATGGTCTTCAGAGCTCAGGCTTTTTAATTAAGCCTTTTGGAGAACACAAAGATGAACACTCACTGTGTAAGTAGCTTCCCTTGTAATCAGAGTTCATAAAAATAATGTTTTCACATTGACAGTGAATATAGTTTGTATCTGCCAGTATTGCAGGATTTAGTCAGGATAATGTTCCTTTATTTTGGAATCCTTTGTTTCTCCCCTAAATGTATGTTTTTAACCCAGAAATGCTCTTTATCCACAGTCCCTTATTTAGGAACTTAAATAGTGGGTTTCATTTCATCACAAGAGGAAACCTCAGGTTTGTCCCAGAAAGCAGATCTGATGGCTGGAAGGCCACTTAAGACTGGGCAGATCAAGGGACTTTGTATGACATCTCTGATGTGGAAAGGACTGGTAAAGAAGGAATACTACTGGGAGCCTTTAAGCTTGGTCTTTAGATAACAAATAGTACTTGTAAGCACAAATACTGATGGGGGACATGAGAGAGTTCCTCAGAGTAAAAAAAGAAAAGTAACTCTCCTCAGGGTCCTGTAATAAAACTCTCATTTAGCTGTAAGCTAAATACGTTTTGCTAAGTATTTCTACAGCATCTCTATGCAGTGTCTTTGCTTCTGCAATGCTAATAAGAATCAAGGGTGTATTTATGAACAGGAAAAAATGATCTGAATCCAAACCTGGGAAGAAGAGATCAGTGTGGGACACCTGCAGCTTGATTTCTGAAATCAAAGCAGCAGGAACATGATGAACAGTATCAGGCATCAGTGCCACAGGGAAAAGCATCATCCGTTCACAGGAGCTAGTACAGATACCTGCTTTGTTTTACTAGGGTTTGTAGTCCAGGTAGCACAAAGGACAGATCAAGTCTATAAAATTTCTATCAGCAAAAGCAACATGTGAGCATGCAGTATCAAATATTGTGCTATTTAAAGAAAAAAAAAATCATCCCAGAGTTGTAAACCCTTGGGATATTACAGGATTCCACATGCAAGAGGCAGGGCTAGCCTAACAGTCTTCCTGGTGCAGTGAACTGCTTGTGAATTTCTGAGAAACAAAGCTGAAACTGGACCCCTGCTCCTCATGCTTGCAGTTGTCTCAGGCCTGCCAGAGGCAAGTCCAACTTGTCAGACCTTTCACAAACTCTGGTTGTGTCAAAGGGGCACTTTGCTAGACCTTCTGCCTAAAGAAGGTCGCAGCCAGAATCGTGAGCCCTGGAGAGAGGTTAAAATGTCTTTATATTGTACATCTTCCCAGAGATGACGCACTAAAGGCCCTTGCAACTGTAACTGAAAGCCTTTCTCCAACAGTCACCATTTAAAGCTTGCAATTACCTAACAGCAGTATCTGTTACTCCTTTGGGTTTTATGAGACTCAGAAGAAACACATGCTTCCTCCACAGTTACTCCTAGTGGCTTACAGTCAGCAACTCATAATCATCTTTCCATGCAGAGTTTAATACCTGTGGGGCCTGAGCTAGTCTAAATTGAACTGATTTTCCCTGGCTCTTTGGTGCAAGCCATTGATGCTTTTGTGCTCTGAGAAGATGATAAAGGTCAATCAGCAGATGTGGTCAGAAAGCAAGGGAAGATTATATATAAAGGGAGAGCTTCAAAGAAGTCTGCTGTGCAGAGGATCAGCAGCCATTTTCTCCTCCAGCCGAGGAAGACTACAGCAGGCCAGCAAGAGGTGGGCAGTATAAGCTGCAAGCTACTGCCTGCCACAAGCAATTACAGCAATTTTTCAATTTTGTGATGCCATCAGGTGGACAAATTACATAATGCAGCTTTGAATTAGTGCAGTGATTATCAAGCACATTGAATGAAAGAACACTTTCCTTGTCTCCAAGGATTTAGCTCCTATCTATTCCTTCTAAAAAATGCCTTCAAAAGTGAAGATATTTTCTTTTGTCTGAAGAGGCCAGTTTGCCTGAAGAAGGCCAGGAACATATGCTCACTTCCTATCTGCAATATATAATTACTGCTTTTCAATGAAAAATTTAACTTAGAATCGATAATTGTCTCTGTGTATTCCTACAACCACTTATTCAGGACTGTTTCAAACTCCTTTTGAAGGTTTTCTTCATCCATACATTTTTATGGATTATTCCTAATGAAGATGCTTTCCCAACATACCTACCATAAAGGTAGCTCTCTCAACTGCATATCAAAACAATAATCAAGGACCCTTGCTTCAGTAAGGCCAGTCATTTGAGACTGATCTCTTGCCATGAGATACTGCAGCTCCAGTGCTGAGAAAGCTTTAGAAGAAAATAACTTCTGAATTGATTCTTTGAGATGTATCTTGCAGTACAGCCTTCCCAGGAATAGAAATTCCATCAGTGACAAAACTAGTTATTTAGCCAAACTAGTCTGTAAGAAGCCAGCAGTTGTTAACCTCATGTTTAAAAAAAAAAAAATCTCATCAGAAACAAAATGCTGCATGCCTTACAAAGGCAGTGGAGTTCTGTGATGGCATTTTTTTGTGCAGCTCTGTCTCTGTTTTAAGATTATCTGAAAAATGTTCACTGAAAACAGAACTCAATGTGAACAAAAACCAGACCAGCTATGCAAGACTGTCATCTCTTTTGCAGCCCTGAGTTAGTGCTCGATGTAGAGAAATAAAAGTGCTGGTTTGCCTTTGTATGGCAGGAGAATTATATTAACTTTAGGCAAAGGCCAAAGCCAGGGATGACTCAGAAGGAACATACGGATGCTGGGTACACCATTCTTTCAAATTATCAGGTAACCTGGGGCTAAATGGTGCATCAAAACTTTCCATGGTCTTCTGCAAGGTCTAATGAGAAATTTTCCAAGCGGGAAAGAAATAAAGATTGCTGACTTGCCAGTATTTTCACTGTTAAAGCAGATACTGTAAATGCCAGTAAAGCTGTCAGAAAGGGTCTTGAAAGCATTTTTAAAGTCCTGTTGGAGTTGGTATATAGTGTGATGTGAAACACCTTCAATGACATTACTCATTTTTACTGGGGTAACTCAAACCAGAAATAAACAGATAGAAAATCTACCACTAATAATGAGTAAGACTGGGACAGGTTATGTGCTGAACATCCAGCTAGGATTCTTGTATGCTTATACAAGTCTCAAAATTTTTCTTGGTAGTGACAATTTCCAATGAAGATGAAGCTACAGAAGAGGAATTTGCCAATAGTAGTAGTGGACATACATTCCAGAAAGCAAGTTACGCTGAGGAGTAGTGTGCTCAATGATTCATTCCTGAGGTCTAAGGTCAAGCTGACTTTCACAACTGTCAACCACTGCACAATGTCTGTCACAGAAGAAATAAGCATACAAGTATCTAAATTTCACCCAATTTCACATAGCATTTGTTGAAATCCAGAATGCTTGCCGGTTTGTCAGTTCTAGCAATGTATCTACTACTCATTTTGTGATACACTGCTGCTGCCATCAATACTGGTATAGATCTTATGCAGGGCATCATTCAGAAGCCCAGAGGGTACATCGAAGGGAACACTGTTGTTTGGGTTAATTTGCCTAGAAGAGTAGTAATATTTCACTGCTCTCCCAACAGATGGAGAAACAGAGTTCTCATTCAAAACAGACAAAAATCAGTGAACGAAATTATCTTCATTTTTCTTAGAAGCAATAGCGAATTACATCACCCATCTCTTTCTAAAGAATTATATTTAAATAGTCTGATTACATATAGAGAAAGAGGACTGCTTATGTCATCAATTCTGCACTAAAAATGAAGCCCAAAAATACCGTAGGATGAATACAGTGAGAAGGAAGGGCATCTCTTACAGAAAACTTAGACAAAGAATACCCTTTTGCAGCTATCTGGTAAATCTCAAGTTGTAGAGAAGTATACAAGACACCGATCTTTAAGAATAGCCTATTCATTGAACTATCTTAAAAATATGGTGCACTGCCGTCTAGGACAAAGCTTAGGCTGCTATAACTTCTAGCACAGGAGAAGTGCTCCTACAGAGAAGAAAGAGCCTTGTTTGTAGCGAAGAGAACTGCAGGAGCAAAGGCAGCATCCCAGCTTGGAAAAGCATTGCTTATAAAGGCCATGTGATCAAAGCAGAAAGGGTTTTTTGCTTCCTTGCACGCATCTCATTGTGACAGAGCTCCAGATGAAATCCTGATGGAAGTCAATGGTCTGTTTCCAAAGGTATGAGGAGGTTAGTAACGGAAAAATATCCTGTTTTCTCTCAAGGTGATGCTCCTCATGCTGCACAAGGAATGTTCCTCTTCCTGTGTTAACTCCAGTGAATTTAATTTTGTTATTTCTAAGGTGGGAGGAAAAAAGTCTCTCCACATCCCTCCTATCTCCACAGGCCACTTTCTTATATTGTCCCTAATCCTTTAGTTGCTGAATCACTTACAGACTCATGGATTATTAAGTTGGGCTGAGGATGTGCCAGCCCCTCCACTGGAGGGAGCAAGTTATTTTTGATCAGCCATTATTGATGGTGCAACCAGAATACATGCAATACCAGCTGTGATCCAAAACTATGTATGATCCAAAACTCCTATGGAAGGAGCACATACTCCCCCAAATCAGTGGAGTGCAGCAGCCCAGAGGAGCATGTGAATTTGGATATATAATTAAGAAGCAGGAGGACTCGATATGCATCTGTTCTCTGAATCCTCACTTGAATTTCTGCAGCTCTCCAGCATCTGAATTTTTCACTTCAGACAACAGAAAACAAATTTTGCAATTGTATCTTATATGGATGCCAAAACTCAATGAATGGAGCATATAAATTGGAACAAACTGGTGGGCTTTGTTCTGACTCCCCCCAGCCCTGAAACATCACCAATTATTTATTGTCATTGCTACAATTCTTTCCTCACCAATCACTTTGTTTGCCAAGCGAATTGCTGCCTCAACTGTGTTTTCTTCCACAACTTCATCAACCAAGCCCAGCTTCAGTGCTTCAGTTGCTGGAATGTGTCTTCCTGTGATAAAAAGAGAAATAAGCTGACTAGAGTGGGGCATGATGGGCAATTTCATTCTTTTCCATCTGATCAAATGACTTGTGTGTAGCTGGCTTCAAATATGAGACATGCTCATTATCAAGTACACAAAATGCATTACTAACTTCATGCCTCAGAAGCACGTATGTCCCTTTCTTAGCTCATCATTAGTGGAAGCAAGCTGAATTTCAACCCCAGCAGCTACTTAGATAAAAGAAATTAATGTTTCTTAGACCAAGCTGGTGGTATGACTCAATGCCATATTCTTATATACAGAGCAAGGCCAAGGCATGGTACTTTACCTGTAGTGATTATATCCAGAGCAGCTGGTACCCCAATCAGTCTGGGTAGTCGCTGAGTGCCTTCAGCACCTGGAAGTAACCCAATGGTGACCTCTGGTAAACCCATCTGTGCCTAAAATTAAGTCAAATTCAACAACAAATCTGATTAGAAGGAGTGATAGTTACAAACTGAGCAGAACAGAGGAAGGACGAGCAGACCTGATTCACACATTGCTCTTCTAGGAAGCCTCAAAACTTCTACATAGAAACTTCATCCTTGCTTTATGCCACATAAGACATTTAAGACAAAAGCCCACTCAACCATTTCAAGAACTTGTGTACAAATGCACAGGAAAAACATCACCTTTCAGTGGATGTATGTGTGCTAGCACAGCACTGGAGGAGAGCTGTGGGGCCAATAGCATCCCCCAGATTGACACATATGTAAACTAATGCTTTCAAGCATTTGTTACCAAATCCTGGAGGGCACTCTGTGACTTAACTGTTACCTCCCTACTCTAATTCTTGGAAGTTTAGTAAAGGAAAATTGGTACTGAACTCTTCCCTAATCTTCCTTCAAATGGCTCTTGGTGCACTTGACATTTAGTAGGGTTATGGCAGAGAAGCCAGGGGCAGCAGGAAGGGGGGGCTTGTCTTCTCTTAAAAATCTATCTAGATTTTGTTGCCTCGTTCTAACAAAAATTAGTTCACACATTTCCCATTGAGCTCTTAAGAGATTTGGAGTCACTTTAAGACCACTAATTATGGTGGTATGCCACCACCCACCTTAGGTGGCATATAGGATGATGTAGAATATCTCTTTATGCTGTTACAGGAACCCACACTGTCATGGAGAAACAGTGATTCACACTGCGAAAGTGAGGGGATGGCCCTATCAGTGAAGAGTCTCTATAAGGAGATCAGGTACCGCTAAAAGGTAGTTCAGCTTTCCTGAATCTTGAAGGAGGGGGTTCAAGAAAAAAAAAAAAAAAAAACAGATCACTCTTTTAAAGACTCTTAAAGCTGTCTTTTGGTCAGAGTACTCCCTGAGGAACCAGAGCTCCTGGGGAATCAAACTGTAAATGCTCCATGCTAGCTGAGTTTCAACTGCCTATTGAAACTAGGCCACTAGCAGAAAGAAATGCAGAATTCACAGGGCTGGGGGGGGTGGGGTGGGGAGAGAAAGTCACACTGCATGAGCCAGTAAGATACAGCCATCTACATCAGAATATAGATAATGACTACTGAGATCTAGGGCAAATTAACACTCGGTTACTGAAGTTTCTATGCAGCCACCTTATTCTCCTAGTTACAAATCAATTTTATATTTAGAAATGACTTGAAATTAGTAATTTAATAAGACTTATGAAAGCATGTCAAGGGTGGTGTTGCAGGTGAAGAATGTCTGAGCACACAGACTTGTATCCTGTAGCTATAAAGCCCCCCTCCTCTGAGCAGATGATCCCAGGAAAGGCATACTGTCCCACTGCTCTCCAGGAACAGCCTCCCATGCTGTCCATGGCCATATGTACATGGCTCCTGATGCCTTTGCCAGCCTTTCTAGTTTGCAGCATGTGTTACCTTCACATGTGCAATCCGATAGTGACAGCCAAGTGCCACCTCCAGGCCTCCTCCCAAGGCAATGCCTTCAATGGCAGCCACCACAGGCTTCTCACTCCTTTCTATGAGAGAAATGATGGGGCCCAAGGCAATACCCTGTCTCTTCGGAGAAGAAAATCCTCGAATGTCAGCTCCTGAGTTAGCACAAAGAGATGAGGAATTAGTGGGGAAGGCAGTGATTGGAATGATCCTTCCTTCTGTGCTGTTGAACATAGCTGCTCACAGATGATCAAGCCCTTGCAGAGCATGCTGCTGGCAGAAGGAGTGGTCCCCTTTTGGGACCGCCTTCAAGAAACCCTGGCTCCTTGAGGCTATTCAGAGAGCTCAGGAGAAAACAGTACAAAAATACATAACTGTAGCAATCATGCAGTTACTACAGAAAATTGCGGACATGCTTGGTTAAACAAAAACAAAAAGTTGAGTCTGGAATAGTTAAGTGCAAGTTATTAATAACAAGCAGTGTAAAGCTCCACAGAAATTCCATAGCTTCACAGGTTTCTACAACTTGAGAAAATCTGTTATTCACCACTGCCCAACCCCAGGTATGTTCCATACACTGGACCAGTTGATGGTCCAGAGATTTTATACTGATGCCTCCTTACTTTCCGTGGCTTGCTTTGCATATCAGGGAGATGAGGAGGTATCCCCTACTTCAGCATGAACATACCAACTTATTTCTGGCCTGGACAGTCCAACTTGTCATGTGCCCCATGTCAATTGTGGCACAGCAGAATAGAAAAAGCCCATTTTCTTGTGGCCATTTTCAGCCAAATCAGGACTTTTATCAGCAGTGTTATGAGGCAGAGAATCTTCAGACATGGTGGGTGGAGTGTTTCCTCTTTTTCTTGGGCTCTTTGATGAAAAATGTCTTACCTGCACTGAATTTCCCATTTTCACCACAAATCGTAACAGCTTTCACTGAAGGATCTGCATCTGCTCTCTTCAGTCCATCCTCTAATGCCTGTAGAACTGTTAAGCTGAAATAAATTAGAGAGCGAGTAACAGTCAACTACATTACCTTTCCAAGAGGTCTGTGTTATAAAGGCCAAGCGTCCCAGTGAAAAGGAGCAGTACAGCCAAGCATATGTCTCCTCTAGCTTGTCTTCTGCCACAGCCTCTCCACGTGAATCCTTTCATTAGTCTCCTTCTCACTTTAAGGGCAAGTGCCAAAATCCAACAAGCTTATGACTGCTGACCTGCCATTCACTTGCTGGAGAGTCTTCTTGTGGCTATGACATTACTGTTTCCAAAGCATAGGGAAATGTTCTTTTGAAAATGCCTTTATGAATTAAACATTTGGATTTTTAGGAAAACAGTTTAGCATAATTTAAAAGTAATTAATGCTAAACCACTGACAATCTAAGAACTTTTCAAAAAGGGAAATGAGCTCCAGGGATAAAAAGCTGTCTTTTGAACACCTGACACAGACTTGGTGCTGTGCTGACAATTATGCTTTCACTTTGTGGAGATTTGTATTTAGGTCCAGACTTAAAACTTGTGTGGGGTCCTGTCAAGGTGAATTTGGGCCTAAAAACCTAAGTAGAATTTCTTTTTTTTTTGTCTTATCTGAACATATTTCCACAGATACAAGCAGTAAATGTGGCCAGCAAAGAATTAATGAGGAACTTCAAAACGGAACAGTAAAAGTATAAACAGTATTTTTACAAATCAGATATTTAAAAAAATCTGGCCTGACTGTATGCTCACTTGGCATTTGAAGCTTAGAAGCTAATTATATGTGTGTGTGTATGGATGGACGTGGAGAGTACCGTCTGTTTTAGAAGACAGTGACAATAAAGAAGATGGTAGGTAAAAATAGAAGCATTAACACCTAACACTTTATTAATAGAAGTATTAACACAAATTGTGTGTATACGTAACTTAGATACTAAAATATATTCATATACACACACTTGTAAGCATGTAAGTGTATATATAGTTTGTGAGAGAGACTTTTCTGTGTGCATGTGTGTATACGTACTACATACGTAGATATGCCTCTGATTCAGAAAATCTGAGCCACAAGTGGTTGGAGGCTGGAGGAATACTCGAAGTATCATACATGTTTGCCCAGTCCTTTATAAATACACCTTCTGTTCCTAGACCTTCTCCAAACTCTAAGCTCAGTTTTACACGTAAGCTTGGTGGCTGATGAAAAGAGAGCAGAGCTCTCTTGATGCCCAGTGGGGCAGAGCAGCGTGAACTAAAAGGAACTGATAGAAAGACCTGATGCATACTCAGTTTGTGCATGTTTTTCAATATATTTGAGGGCATTTCACTTAAAAAGGAAGTTTGTCATAAAGTAGATGAAAAATATATCACTGTACTCGTGTAATGCTTCTAGGTGTGTCCAGGGTGAGTGACCACACTATTTATGCAAGGCAGCAGCCTGCAGCATTGAAGTGGAAATCCATAGACTGAAAAGGGAAACCTGGAGAGCCCAAGAAGTTTTCTGTAAGCCAGCTGTGTGAGGTCCTGCCAGCCAACCTCTGCATATTCTTCCTTCAAAATAAACAATTAAGAGAAGCTATTAGCAAAGTCTATTAATTGGGGCTGTTGGCTGAGCGGAGAGTTGGGGGGCTGCCTAGGGGGGTCACCAGGATCACCTGCCACCTGGATTAAGGCCATGCTACACAGAAGGATCAGTGGGAGCCCTGAGACCTGACAACCAGAGACTGACAGAAGTGTTATTTTTGGCAAGAGAACAGCTGGTTATGTACCAATTGCCTCATCCAGACATTAAAGACAACTCTGAAGTCTGACATTAAGTTTCAGCTTTCAGAACCATTACTAAAATGAGAATAATTTGGCCATGACAAAGAAAAATTATTAGGTGATTCTGCAAAGGTCCTTCCAAGTGCATATAGTTCCATGTAGCAGAATATGAAAGCCTTCCCAATTTTAATAAGTGGTTTCATATTCTGTGGGGAAAAATACATATTAAAAGTTTGTTTTTTATCTCACTCCCTTTGGACTATCAAGTGCTGTGGCTGCTGCTATTTGAGGAGGACCCACAGGCTGCACCCAGTGCTTGCTGCTCTTAGAGGTCTGTTTTTGCATCAGTGGAGAGCCAGGCCACAGAAATACCAAATTCACCTAGCGGCTGGAAGATTAAAGAGAAAACCATCATGAAATGTCATACTTTACAAACCATGGTGCAAAAAGGGGGAAAAAATATGTACCAAGATTCTGAGCAAATGTTAAATTGATTTGAAAATATTGTATATAAAAATGGCACAATTCTTTCAGGAACAGACAAGAAGCAATCAAAGCATTTATGTGTCTGTTGCAGGCACATGATCAGCAGATGCAAAATACTCATATGAAAGGTTTGTCTGCATTAAATGGAAAGGTTCAGGATTTTATATAGGAAATTAGTTACAAGCCCTTAGCACTAAAAACAACATACTCCTACCAGAAGAAAAATTAGTCATCAAGGCTGCCACAAAGTAACAGTTCAATACCTTCGTGACCTGTAATAACCCAACAGAACTATTTTTGCCAGAGAATAACTTGACCGTGTACTTGCATAAATATTTCTTCTCCCTTCATACAACTTTTTCCCAGTGGGAATTTTGTTGTGGGACAAGAAGGAAGAAACATCGGACTCTTTGCAGTTTCTTGTTTTCCTAAGATGGAGCAATATGTTTGCCTCAGGATATGTTACAGTCCAACACACAGGCTGCATTGCTTTGTAACTCACATATTCTAACTGGTACTAAAAGATGTAATTTTCAACAAAAGCGTTGTAGTAAAATTTATGACAGTAAATCTATAGAAATACTCAAGAGTATCACAACTTCAAACAGAGCATTAAAGAAACAAAAAGTCACCATAATTTGCATAAGTATTTCATTACTGTGACAGTGTCATTCATTTAACAGTAACAATGCAAAAAGTCACTCCATGCATTCCAATCAATGTTTAATCCCATGCTATGTAGTCAGCTCCACCATGTATACTATTTTGACTGCAAGAAAAGTGATTCTGCCAAGATGAGTCAGTGTTACGGGTTTCAGAAACACCACAGGTGCTGTTAAAGAACATGTGTGCACCAGGGTAAGAGAATATTCTTGTAGGTGACCACACCAGGTTATTTTTATTTTGCATAAAACTCATTGTAGTGATGATGTGCTGCATTTCTAACAAGGTTTTATTATTTGCCTTAATAATTTCAGATTTTAGGTAGAGTTTGTGAATGTGAAAGTCTTTCATTTAAAAAAAAAAAAAAAGGTAATTTAAGGGAATCCTGAAAATTTGCTTAGTCACCTTTAAAGTAGTGAGACTCGAATCCAACAGTAGAAAATGCTGTTTATGGAAAACATGCAGGTCTGGTCCTTTCCCCTTGCACTTCCCCCAGCATCCACAATCACTGCATTGGGGATGTTGCTGTGTACGTCTACACACATTCTTTTTAGCATCCCTTATACACCTACTGTCTGTGAATTTGCCTAATCCCTTTCTGATTCTGCTGATCCATCTGCCTCCACAGACTCCTGTGGCAGCAAGCTCTGTATTATCTTTTTTAAAACAATCTCCTACTAGTTTAATCAAATGTCCCTAGTTCAACCATTGCAGGATTTGGTAAAGGGTTATGCCTTTAACGTATTTACTTTCTTTATGATTTTGTAAACCTTGACCTTATTCTTCCACAGCCTTTTCCTCTCCAAACTCATGACACTCAGCTTTTTCAGTCTGCTTTCTTAACACAGTGCACCATCCCTTGGATTATTTTGGTTGTCCCTTTCTGGATCGACCCTATATCCTTCTGCACATGCAAAATCCAGAACTAGACACAACAATTAAGATGTTTTATATTGCAGAAAAGGGATGCCCTCTGCTCAGTTCTCAACATACATCCTGATGGTACCCAATATTTTGTGGGCTTTTTGGGCTGCCCCAGCACATTGAGCTGATGATTTCACAGAACTATCAAAGGTAAAGATCCCTTCCCTGAGCTGTAACTGCAGTTTTGAGCTTGGCATCCTGTAAGCTTGTCCTGGGTTATATTTTTTATTTAAAGAACTTTTTGCTATTGTTTTTTAGCATGCCTTGATCCACTCTTTATATTTTTTTAGTCTTAATTTCCAGTTTACATCTCTCCTGTCATGTTTGATGATGTCATGAACATTTTCTTGTTCTCATTTGAGTAAGCTTTCCACTTCTTAAAAAAAAAATTCAAACTTTTCCCTTAGTCGTCTTAGCTTTCTCATCAAGCCATGCAGGGCTTTTACTGGATCACTTGCTGGCTGAACAGTTTACCTGGGCTTCTAATAAACTTAAAACCCCAAAAATCCCAAACCCAAACAACAACAATCCAGACTCCACCCTTCTTGGAGGCTTCCTGTCTTTTGGATAGCTTCTTGCAGTGCTTTTGTTTGAACTAACTGCTGGGTATTTACATAATTCCCTTCTTGTACTCGGGTGCTGGATTTACCTGGTCTGCTCTCTCTTGCCTCAGTGTCAGATCCAGCCGTGCAGTAGTTGCTGTCACAGAGCAGCTAATACAGCTTGAACGGAGTCATGCACATAAATTAAGGCCAAATCCAGAATGGCGTCCTTTCTGTGGGGTTTTAGAATAGTTGTTTTAGGAAGCAGACACTTAACTGCATCCCAGAATTTTCTCTCTGCATCTCATCCTGATAAGGTGCTGATCCAGTCCAACACAGGTAATCACACTCTCCCATCGTTGCTACCTATCTGAAGTTGCAGCTTCTCTAACCTCCTTTACATTTTCTGATCATTATGCTGATTGGGGGTCAGAAGGACAATCCTAGCAGCCAGGGAGAGCCTTTTCCGATCGTGACTGTTACACGGTTATACTTTATGTAATCCCACATGTACACTCCCCTACCCCATGTCCTACCCTATCATCCCTGGAGCTTTTCTGCACTTGTCGGCTCAAATGTTGAAATACTCTTCCACACCCTTCTTAATTTTCAGTGCCAGCAGGCTGCCTCTGCTAGTAAGGTGTGGCTGGTCCTTTCTCTTGCAAGTCTCGTCTGTCTGTTCCCCCAAACTTCCCAGTTTTTTGCATATCTAAATCCCTTCTCTCTATGCCGTGGCCTCATAAATGCAGATCTCTGAATGCTAAACTTCTGCAACCCAGGAAAAAAAAACCCCAAACAAATCAAATTTGGCACACGCCACCTCTGCTGGTGGAGGGAAAGATTAACTTGAAGGGGAGTCTGTGTGTGGGAGCCAAATTTGCTGCCAGACTTACAAGTCAGCATACATTCCTCAGGAAAGTGCTGCCCAGGAGGTACTTGCACAGCAGTGCATGGTGTCAGACAGGAGAAAGCAAATTCCTACTCACCAGTGGCTTCTAAAGTGCTAATGGCCAGGGCGATGGCCTGGGAGCTGGGATAACAGCACCGAGTGACACATATAATGGGGAGAGAGGGGTGAGGCTGGAGCAGAGCAGGAAAAAATCCACCAGCCTTTTAAAAAGCATCTGTGCCTGCTGTGAAATTAAATTTTCAGGATCGCAGGAGATGGCTCCTGTCTGTAATTTTCACTGCCTGCTATCACCTACGTAGTCAAACATTTCCAACAGCAATCACAAACCTGCTCCCCTATGGTACAGTACATAAAATATGCAGAAGCAGAAGGAATGCACAAGGATCAGAGTGTGCTCTACCTTTCCTAGCTATAGCCAGGTCTCAGCTAAAAAATACCCGATGGCAAGTATGAGCTAATTATTGATCCCTACTAAAACAGGTATTACCCTGACATGTGATCAAAGCCCCCAGGCATGTCTCAAGCTGAAGCTTCACAGCAGCTTAACATTTAAATCCATGCTGTGCAGGTTCCCATCCTTCCCCACGTACTCCTACTCTGTCCCTTGTGCCAGCAGTGCTCCTCGTGCAATTGCACAAGGTGCTGATGCAGAGAGCTAGGCTGGCTGAAAAACAAACCCAAACCAACTTGCTGGTGTTCAGTCACATTTGCACCCTGAGCTGGCTCGCTGCCAGTCACAGGAGCACCAACGCTAGCAGAGCAGAGGCTGTGAGGAACCATGGCCAGGATCACAGCAGTCCCATCGTAGGTTGTGCTATGGAGCTCGTCACGAGGGAATGAGCCTACATGGGTGAAGTAAGTACTCGGGTCTCTCAGGGGCCTTCGTGCTGCGGGGCTGTCAGCAGATAAAAGAGTGTGGGCAGCACAATACAGGTGTGGGGGGAGTGAAGATAGAGCACTCAATGGAAACTGCCTTTTTAATGGATCTAAAGTGTTCTGCCCGGGTCTTCCTTCTCCCTCTTCGGGCTGGGGAACAGGACCACAACCACACCATCCGTTACCCTTGGCTGACAGCATCAGAACTGCACCTTGAGAGGGCACTGAGGGGTGAAGAGTAAAGGGTAGTAGAGGCAGGGGTCTGTCCTGAAAAGGCTGTTGTGTAGGTGCATGCAGTTGCTGTTCGAAGGCAACTTAGGGTTTTATCAAGGACTTCTCAAAAGAGACAGAGTTAAGGTTCCTTAAGCACGTATCTTTAGCTCTGTATTTTGTACTTTTCATGGTAAGGATGGAAGGTTTACTGTGGGCACAGCCTGGAAGTTTTCTTAGGCTGGTCTTGGGGACAGGAGGTCCAAGGGATGTCTTGCACCCCGCAGTTCTGGGAGTCCTACATGTCTAGTTCATCTAATCTCATCAAGTGACTCTGAGTTCGTTTTCTCATGATAATTATCTGGGCACGTGAAAATGATCTTACTCCACTTTTAAACATGTTGCAATGAAAGAGTGAGCACTGGCAGTTACTGCAGAGCAATGTAGCTTGTCACAGAAGAGCAGCAGGTTGTATTTCCTATTCATGCTCTTACTTGTCTCTTTCAGCTTCTTTTTAACAAACTTTCTGGTTTAGCAGTTGAGCATAACTGCAGTGGATTTTTTTTGCTTGTTAATATATACTGAATAGACACTATGGTCACTGTTACAGAAC
Source organism: Aptenodytes patagonicus (assembly GCF_965638725.1). NCBI lineage: Eukaryota > Metazoa > Chordata > Aves > Sphenisciformes > Spheniscidae > Aptenodytes > Aptenodytes patagonicus. The sequence goes on from NC_134954.1 coordinate 28,759,025, forward strand.
AGCTCTTCAACTACAGCTGCTTAAAAAGGGCCTATGCAGTACTCAGAACTAAATGAACTAAAATACACACCTTATAACAAATTATGTAAAGCCAAAAAGCACGTACATCCTTTTCAAAACACTTGAAAAACTAGAATTTCAGGGGCTTCTACAGATTGGTGTTTGACTTTGTTTTTCACTGGCTTGTGTTTGAGATCGCCTGGGGCCTTTCTTGACAAAGATCAGTATTTAGAGGTCAATTCCTTACTCATTTTTAAAAGGCAAATGAACTGCCTTCGCTTCTGACAGCCCTGGCTGTGGTTTAATCCCTGTGCCAGCTCCTCTTGTTGAACCACTTCTGCTATTTACAAAGCCCTTTGCCCTAACCCCTGCGCTCACTTGGATAGCGCAGGGACTTGCCATGCATGCCCTGTGGAGTGCGTGGGGCAGGCAACTAAACCAGTAGCAAATCTGAGAGGAAAAGCTGGTTTTCACCTATGAGCTCTGAATAAACTCCAGGGTGAAACAGCTGAACTGCTAAGGTCGCCGTGCAATTTCTTGCTGGAAGCATCATCTTGATGCTTAAAGACTGGAAGGTGATGAGAAATACATGAAGTTTTTAAACGGCTTCCAGGGGAGATGACAGCAAGTACAGATTGGTGAGCCTGACACCTCTCCTGCAAAAAAAACCCACTAGAAATTATAATAAAGAGCAGAAGTCATGTAAGAAATGAGCCTGTTTTTTGCAAAGGCTGGTGCAGGTACCCAAGCAGCGTTTGGAGAGGTCCCTCGGCAGAGGCTCTTTTACCGGGCAGCCTGCCCTGGGACCAGGAGGTACCTCACACGGGCAAGGGGGGGAAAATGAGGTGAAAAGGAAGGAAATCAGAGAATCCCCCATCCCGCTCGCCAAGGGAGGGCAAGCGCCAGGGACCGAGCCGGCCGCCGCTGCAGCTCCTCGAGCCCCGGCTCGGCGCTCCCCCTGAGCAGCGCCGGGGCCGGGCAGGGGCGGTCGCCACAGGAAATGGCGGGCGGCCGCACAGGGACCCCGGCCGCGGGGGAAACCGGCTGCGCCCGCCGTTACCTCAGCGCGTTGACCGGCGGGTTGCGGAGCCGGATGACGGCCACGGCGGCGGCGCCCCTTGCGTACTGCGCCATGCCGAGCGCCCGCCGCTGTCCCCGCCGCGCAGGCACCCAGCCCGGGCCGGCCCCCGCGGCGCCCCGCCCGGAGCCCGGCCGGCCCCGCCAGGGGGGGACGCCCACACCGCGGTTGCTGTCCCCGGCCCCGCGGCATGGGCTGCCCCGGCTTGCAGGGACGCCGTGACTCTGCCTGGGATTTAAGGTGCGCTTCCCGTCAAGCGATGTACCCTCGATCTCCTCGGCGTTACCTAGCCCCTCAGTTCAGTGCAGTGATACCAACGGTAATCCCTGTTTGGAAAGGATGGTGAACATTGTCATGGCTTGACGGTATGCAACATGCTCTTGGTGGTTAAATGGAAAACGTATGTCACAGGGGCTGGTCCTGCTTAAAACTCTGCAAGAGGCTAAGGCCCACGTGATTTTTTAAATTCATACAGGGAAGCTAATGAAGTGAGGATGTGGTAAGCTTTGCCACATTCTAAAATCCTACTTAGAAAATTACCAGTTTGTAAAAAAAGCTAAAAGGTAGGAAAAAAAACCCGAAAGTAGTTTCTAATATTACAAAATGTATCCTTTGCACTAAAATGCAATTCAAGGGAAAGAAAAGGTTCTTCAGAGGGAAAAATCCTGGACATTGAAGAACTGATGATCCGTATCTGTTGGTGTCTGGTTGTCCTGCCCCACGACCATCCCTGATGCAATTCAAGAAGCAATGCAGACAACACGACGAGGATGCTTCAGGAGCATCTGCTCACAGCACTGGGTGGGACACGTCAGAGCTGACCCCCAGACCAGGGTGAAACTCCCAGTAACTCCTGAAAAAGAACACCAGCAACCACACATGCTTCTCCCAGGTATGGGTACATAATGAGGCCTGTCTTTCCCTGTGGGTTGTAGGGTGTTGGTTTAATCTATGGGATGGGGTGTAGTTTACCCTAATTAGCTTGCTGTGGAAAGTTAATTTTGCTTGAAATGTTTTTGTATCTCTATAATCTCTCTTTTATATCTCTTGGCCTTTAAAAGTCAGCCACTGGGCAGAATGGCTGCAGCTCCTTCCCCTGGTCTGGAACAGGTATAGATAATTTTAGAACTTGATTTATGTGTACGGAAAGGTCCATACGAATGTATAGTCTTCACTCATTGCAACTGCTGCCTTTATTGTTATTGCTGTTGTGGTGGATCACTACAGTTCTTCCATCATTTGTTAAGTAATGTAACCCCCCCCGCCAACATCAAAACCAGGGATAATACTCTCCAATTTGCTTGTAAAACAGTGTGTTTTGGGAGTTTATAAAAATGCTGTAAACTATGCCTTAGAGGGCTAACTGATCTGTTGTATTTTTATTAACCAGAATGAAACCAAAGATCACTCTGAGGTGTACTTTCTGTTTATAATTTACAGGTCTATTTCACTTGTCCTTTAATAATACAACTGCTATAGCTGTGACAAAACAGGACCCTTTTGAGCATGAATAAACACAGAAGAAAAGAAGGAACCTTTTCTCAGGAAAAGAAAGCTCAGTGACTCTACAGAGTCATGGAAAGGCTCTAGTAAATGATTAAGGTTTATTGTTGTAAGCTTTATGTTTGTCTTTTTTTTTTTTCCTTAAAGATGAATAGAGTTTGGTAGTGAGAAGAGGAAGTGCATTTAAGTGTACACAGCAGAGGAAATTAAAGTCTTCAGAGCTTTCTGTGAAGTATTTAATCTGTTCTGTGCTGAGTTGTACAAGGATCAAGTGCAAGGGCCTGAGCTTAAATACAACTCCCAGACCAATGGAGGAAGACGAGTGCACGGGCCCGGGCCCCAGATTAGGCTTCTTGCTGTTTTTTTCTCTCACAGCTTAGGTGTTCTCACAGCAATCTGATCCAAGGCAATGCAGTTCTGCTTTCAGAGCTGATCTGGAGCACAGGCAGCCATGGAAGGGGGTTGAGGTTGCAGAGCCTGTTGGTGCACTTAACTTTGACAAAATGTAATCAAGATGGTCAAGTTTCTTTCTGTAAGCTTTTGAGAAATTCACCAAAAGCTTGTACAGGTCTCCAGTGCTTCTATTTCTAAGGCTGTTCTGCAAGGAGCAGGCCTTTTCCCTGCAGACTGCCTGGCAGTTTATACTTCAATGAAAAACAGCTGTTGACTATGAAACTACAAGACATGGTGGCTGCTTTCTCTAGCCCTAGGCCTGCCAAAAGAAAAGCTATCTTGCTGTACGAAGAGAAATACAGCTAAAATTGCATATCTAAAATTGCTCATGTCTTAATTCTCTGCTAGGGGACAGCTCTACTCTTAGTTGTCTGTGGCAGCCAATGCTATCTCAGAAGTAAACTATGATTATGGTAGAGGCTTAACTTTGTGTAGGAAAGTTTGAGTAGTAATGAAAGGCAGGCAGTGAGGTAGGTTGTGGATATTCCTCTGGGTGTTGTTAAGTTTTGTCATCCCTTTGATTACTGGTCTTTTGACTACATAGTAGAGGATCATGCTCAGAAAATATACCTGGTGCCCATTCCAGCTCTGGAGAAAGAAAAGGCGTCTCAAAATGGGAATGTCAAATCCTTAGAGACTCCATTACTAGAAATGGAAAGGGGGGCTACTCACCAAAGGACAAATTTCAGTGAATGTGAATGTTGTGCTTTGTCTTCCAAATCCCCCAGCATATGCTGTGGTAAAAGAAAAAGAATCCTGCTTCTTCCTGAGCCGGAGCAACACAAGCCTGTCAAGTGTCCTACAACCTTCTGGCATCATCAGCCTGGTTCAGGAAGTGCTGAATGATACAAACAAGTGCTTTATTTATAGGAGGCTTGGGTTAATTTTTATTCCAGTATATCACTGATGCAAGGTACTTCAGAAGATACAGCTTGATTTGCTCTAAACTTATTCACACAGAACAAAAATTCCTGGAAAATGATTATTTGACTAGTTGCACAAAACATGTCCGTTTCTGACCCCAGAGGCATTTGAAAAGGAGGGTCTGCAGTGATATTCCAGTTGTAGGAGTAGAGTATTTCCACTGAAACTGCCTCTGAGGAATATGTAAGGTCTAACTAGCTGTATTGTACAATCTGCGCTGAGGTTTTGTGGTCAAACCCGTGGTCACAGTGCTGAGAGGGGTAGGAGCTCTGAAAACTTACTTGTTTTTGGCAGCAGCTGGTCTAAACATCAGGCTTGAATTACACTCTGCTGTTGAAATGACGGCTCAGAGGGCCAGCTAAATTCACCAACAACTGTTTTCTGCTTTCCCTTTTACAGCTACGACTTTTTAAAAATTTTTTTGGCTTAAAAAAAAAAAAAATATGTAAAAAGAGCTGTTGATCTCCTCACCTTTATAATTTTTTGTCTGGTACACTGTTCTCTGATCCCGGCCAATACCTTCATCTCTGGTAAAAAACAATATTGGTAAACATCTGATCATGAAATAATTTTCAAAGGCTCCTTTGGTTATATACACCCTTAGGTGACCTCCTCTGCTAACTGTGAGGTCCTTTTCTAAACTGTCTCCAAAAACAGCCTTCCAGAGCCTCAGTGAGCTGGAGTTCATCGTCTCAGGGCTGGTACATACAACTCTTGGAAAGGCACAGCTGGAGTAAGTGTGGTAACTACATCTACACAACAAGGCATATTGTGGGCTGTAAAATAGCATCCTATTCTAGAGTTTAAATTTCTGCTGAAGAGCCTCAGCTTGTTTGAGCAATGGAGGTTGTTTTGGCTTGATGTGATGAAGACATATTTAAAAACTTTTCCTGCTTGCTGGATATCCTTTGAGGCGTTTTTTTCTTTAGCAAAAAAGGTTTTAAATGTCTTGGAAACTTTGCCTCCTGTTCTGTCTTCTAGACCAAGGCTGGGCATAATTAAACACATAATTAAATTTGTCACTGTTAATATGTACTTAAAAACAGGGCTGTAGGTGGAGAACAGTTGTATATCCAACACTGCGTTCCCCCTTAGAAAGAAACAGCTCATTTTCTTTTAAAATGTGTGTGTGCAGGTATGGAGAGCACAGCGACACAGCTTTCTGAGCAGGACAACTATTTGTCTTATTGAGGCTTTACTCCGCTCCTTGCCTTCTTGAAACCAAGAGTTACCCCTCTAAAACTCCCCACTGCATCAGGTCTGTTATGTATATATATATTTTAACATCCAGACCTGCAAAGACAAAGCCATTGACAGTTTTACACACATGAAGCTGCTGTAACATATTTGTTAGCAATGTACAAACCCACAGTATTTTCCACCGAGTGGGTCCCCTGTTCAGCATTTATTTCCGTCCGTACTACTGTGCGCATTTCAGATTTAAATTCTCTTAAATAAAAATTACCATTTCAAATGGAGGATCTTGAGTTCTCCCTGCCAGAACAAAGTATCTGTTGGTTATTTTTAATAGTCCAAGCCTATTTCATGATTTTTAAGCTCCAATATTTGCATGGTTTCAAAGCAACACCTCCTGGCAAGCCGTGGTATTGCTTGTGCAAGCAGAGAGACCTTCCTGTTGGACTGATACACGACAAAACAGCAAGACAGTGGAGTGATCTGCAGTGATAGTCCCTCGTTGCTTAGCGTGCAAATTGCAGTGTGATTGAGGTGGCTGTTACGACTTCCACTGCGGGAGAAATAAAAGTGGGGAGCGTGTTTCAGAATTTTTTAAAATGAGAGCAAACATAAGGGCTTAGTGCTGTCATACAGGTATCGCTGCCTTTTTTTTGTTTGTTTGTTTATACTACACGTGCTGGTTTACAGTGGATAATATCACCAAAACCAATGCAGGACTTCATCCAAAAAAATGTGAAGCCTGCAAACAAAGGATGCTTGCTATCATCCCCATAAATGGTAATATGGACATTAGTGTTCTTCTTTTCCTTCGTATTTTACTCCCTTCTCTATCCCAGTGTAAAACTGACTGGCAGAAAACGGAAGTGTGAATGGAAATTCAGAACGGTTTCAGAAAGCTTCATTAATGTTTGATGTATCGCATTCCCTTAGTGCTGAAGCAATGTGGCTGTCCTTATGAGCAAATGAAAATACTACAAAAGACATGGAAGCATCACAGAAAACCACTAAAGAACAAGGTTACAGTCTCCTTATTCACAGCATCTACACGTGGTTTAAGGTACTATTGTGCTCTATGAGCATCACCACGAAACAATCCAACACACTGGAATAACTTGAGGAATCAAGACATGAAGAACACCAGGCAATTTATACAGAAGACTGAGATATGGCATAAATGTTCATATACTTATTACGAATAAAAGCAACACAAGTCATTGTAGAGGGCCATTTCTTGAAGGAGACAGTAAAACTGTCAATAATGATGATAAAAAGCTGTAGGTACTCAAATGTTTCTGCTCTCCATTCTAGATTGCTGGTTGATTTGTTGACGTGCCACTAATGAAACTCTTTTCTGTCCAGTAGTAAAGTACGATGTTAAAAGCATCTGTCAAAGTTTGGCATCCTAATATCCAGTTTGGCTGCATCCTAATATTTTGAGAGAACTGGCTGAAATATTATCTATTGGGGCTGGTATCACTACGTCTTCGAAAACAGGGGAAACCTCAGATTACAAGAAGACCATTTCGTGGTTTGCCTGCCCTAACTGCACTCAGCCACAAACCCGGTGCACTGCTATCCGTGACAACCCACGCAGGTAATCGAACCGGCTGCCCTGGAGGCCGAGGACCGGCCTGCCTGGGACCTGTCCCTTGTCTGAGCGCCCCGATTCTCAGCAGCCTGCACGGGGCAGCTGGGATTCCCACGCACACTCGGCTCGGCCCAGGTCTCCTCTGGCCCGCGGGGCCTCAGGCGGGGAGCCCCCCGAGACAGACCCGAGGTGCTTCGGGGGTGGCGCTGCCCACCACGAGCGGCCGCCTCACGACCTGCCGGCCTCCGGCACAGCCCAAGCGCCGCCCGCCCACCGCTGCGCCTGCGCGCCGCGCTGCGGGCGGCGGGGCGGAGCGCGGCCCCGGAAGTGACGGGAGAGAGGCGAGGCCGGCGCCGAGCGGGGCGGTGCTGCCGGCGGCGGACCCGGTGCCCAGGTAACGCGGCGGGGGCGGCCGGGCCGGGGCCCTCCTGTCTCTCAGCGGTCGAGGCAGCGGGAGTGTCGGCGCGGGCAGGGCCTCTGCGCCGGGGGTCGCCCCTGAGGTGAGCGGCTCCGGCGGCCGCTGCCTGAGCGTTGGGCGCCTCTCCCCTCGGGACGGCCACCGGTGCTGCCCGGGTGAGCCCCGGGCGCGCAGGGATGCGAGCTGCCGCCCGCCGTCTTGCTGAGCGCGTACCGGTGCTCCGTGGTGTCGCTTCTGCTTTGCCCGGGTCGAGCCAGGATTTGTCCGCTCCTGTTTTGAGGCGCGTAGCTTCCACGCTTGCGTATTTAAAAAACAAAAAGGAGTTTTTCGTTTTTAAAAAAAGAAGTTAGAGTTGCATCCGTGGCACTAGCTGTTTCTCGGCTCTATAGCGAAGCCAGGTGTTGGTAATGCCTATTTTAAGGCAGATGAACAATCGCAGGGTATTAATTCCTCTTCCCGGGAGGGAGGAAGCGTTTAAGTAAATCTCCAGACAGAATCTGAAGCAGATAATTATTGAGTTAAGACTGTGGTGGCTATTGTAATCCTGTCTGAGCAAAACATACCAGAGGCTGTTGACAAAAAAAAATCAGCACAAGCTTCTATGGTTTTGTGCCCTGTTCAGTTAAAAAAAAAGAAAGTGTAGTAATTTCAATGCTTCTCTCATCTGGCAGAAGATTGGAAGAGTGAAAGGGATGGCTTTAGCAGAGACTTCGCTTGGGCTATCTTGGATTAGCCCAATAGAGTGAAACAAGTGATAACTGGTAAGAAGGGCAGCACTTAAAACTGTGAAGGAAGACAGCATCTTGCCGCCTTATAGAGAGAGGCAGTTCCCAGGGCAGAATCCAGTACCGCTAGCTTATTTTTGCTAAGTGGATGGAGATGGATATAAATAACGCTTGCAAGCATAGTACAATGAAAATAAAACCTTTAGAGGAAATGGATAGGAACCTGTCAGCCTCCTTTCTCATTTGAGCTTTGTGGGAGTTTTGCTGCTGGAAACTACTAAGACCTTGTTGTGACTTCATTTGCAGTTGTTCTTCTTTTATCCTCTAGTTTCACTGGTTCAGAGATAGACTGGTCTTAAAATACTGATCTCATTCTCAAAGCAGAGTGAAAAAATAAAGATAAATACTTTCTGCATTCACTCTGGGATGGATTTGATTCCTGATCTGATTGCTCCAAGCAGGCATTTGGGATGTGAAAGGTTACATTTTCATGGTAACTATATGTATCAGTAAGCATGGAATTTCAAGAGAGCAGGTTTAAGATGATGTTACTGCTGAAAAGGGTGGCCCTGTGCACCTCTTTTCCAACCCTCTGATTGTCCATTTTCATTGCCTCTTGTGTGCAGGTATAAGGAAGTGGTTGTATGGTTGGCTGGATTCATCCGCCAAACCAACCAGCAATTAGCACCACACAGAAAGTGAACTGATGGAGCTGACTGTGTGTCTGTACTAATGCTAGTGTATATAACAGGGAGAGGCAGGTCCGCCTATTAGGCAGTGTCATGGATCAAAATCAGTTAAGCTGCTTGTGAAAGTGTTCCCTGAGGCTGCACTTCCCTGGACAGGTGAGCTGGCCTAGTGTTTGTGGGGGTTTTTTTTTGGTGTTTTTTTTTGGTTGTTGTTTTGTTTTGGTTTTTTTTAGATGAAAGCTGTGCAATACTGTCTCCTTATTTCATGATGTGGCTAATATTCTCAGCACCCCACCCCCCCACTCTTTCACAAGTTGAAATATTTTTTTGTTTCCTGAAGAAGTTTACTTTTGGGTGATGACCAAATTGGTACATGTGGAAGGTTACAAATGTAGAACTGGAGAATTTTTAGAAATTGACCTGTGGTGATTATCACCAATAACTGCTAAAACAGATGTTCAGTTTTAGAGAACAGAAGCAGTTGTTGCTAAATGTAAAGGTGGGAGTACTAGCAGTAAGTAAAGAAATTGCATTTAGACACAAAAAACAGGTGGATAAAGAATTGAAACATGTAGTAAAAAAAAATTGCTCTCAGTTGCTCAGTTTTGGTCTGAACAGTATTTTAACAGCTGTTCCTGACATCAGAAAGATCTCTGTCCAAAAAGATGATAAAAGATGAGGCTATTAGCAAAACTTTATTTACATCAGAGGCATGCAAAGAATTTTTTTTGGATCTAAACAGTTTGGTTAGCTTCACTAAGACTGAGAACAATTGGCCTGAAAAACAAAAATCAGTCTTTTGTTTATTGTATTATTTTAAAGTCTATGTTAGTACAGCAGCTCATAGATTTTATTCAGATATTTAGTGGAGAATAAATACTTCTCCTTGTAATGTCCAAGAGTTTTATATAAGCCTTTGTGACATAGTTTAATGGCTTAATTGCAGTGTTAAAATACTACTTCTTGAAAAAGTGCTGAATTTCCAGAACTTGGTGTGGTTTAAATGATTTTTGTGCCGTGGCTCTTGCCCCTGTCTTGAACCTATTCTGCAGTGTACACATCATATTGTTTAGAACTCTTTTTATGGAAACATTTTCTTTTAGGTCCCTTATTAAAATTATTAAAGATTAATCTAACTGCTGTCCTTGTAGAATTTATCTTTACAACTTCTCATAAAGAAGATAAATTGTCTTTTATTATTCTTTGTTAGAAAAGATAGTGTAAGATTTAATAAGTTACTATATCAAATACTCTAGGCGGGTCTCAACAGTGCAGTGCTTAAGTTAAATATTCACTTGCTGTATAGGACTTTGGTCTTGTGTAACCCTTGCCAAAGCTGCAGCCAGGAGAAAGGTATAGTGGCAAAGATAATGACAACTTAAAATTACCTCCTACCAAACTGAAGCCAGTCTAGCTATGCACAGAAGCAGCTAATGATCGCAAGGGAGGCTCAGCTTGGTGACGCTTGTAACCCATTAAATGTAGAGTTAATTCCTCTGTCTCTTGTCTCTGTGGAAGATAAAAATTAATTAAAATGCCATTTAAAGAAAAGTGTGACATAGGGATGTAAAACATGTTAATGTTTTTTGCAGTGTAGTCTTTAACTACATAAGCGTAAACCTTCCTGTAATACACTCATGCCCAGTGTTGGTAGTCTCTGCAGCATGATGTGAGTAGGTTTGTACCTGGGGGTTGTGACAGTATTTCTCTGTCTCTCTGTAGATAGTGAAATGACTAGAATTTGGGGTCTCATTGCTGATGCCAAATCTGGTGGTCCTTTCTAATCTTGCTCTTATTTATACTTAAACATACCTTTAGCTGGAAGGAATTCTGTGTGCCAGCTGTCAGGAGGTCTCGTCTCTGGGACCATGCCTCCCAGTATAGAAGGCTCTTTGTGTTTTATACACATGATCACTTGAAAAAAAACCCAACATTTCTCATTCTTGCAAAGACTCACTTTCAAATATGAACTAAGCGTAATTGGTTCAGTATTTCCAGCCTGCTCCATGCCTCTTTCCTTGCTGCTGTGGGCTTTCTTACAAAGGTCTAAAATCTGGTTGCTAAATTGCAGTGAAAATAGAAGAAAACCTCTGGAACTGACAAGATAAATTTTTTTCCTCAGTGATGTGGCATGTATCATTCTTGAATGCTCTGCTGTGGGGAGCTCAGCATGCAACACAGAGCCGTATATTAAAGAAAACCCATTTTTCTCGAGCTAAGAGGCTTTGTAGGTGGGAGGCATCTTAGACTTTCTTATTTGTCAGTGGGGAATAGGAGTTTCAAGCTAATCAGGAGGTTGTTAGCAGCCGGTCATCTAAGGTGCTTTAGGTGAAGGAATTTCTGCATCCTTTAATAGGAAGATATTTTGAGCTGTTTATACATGGGTCAGGGAATAAGTTATTTTGTATCTTGGTAAGTCTGGTTTACTGTCAGAATCTAGTTCTAGGAAGATTTTCCTCCGGTGTTATTGGGAGAAGGTCAGGTATGTCATGTGTCAATTTCATTTGCTATAAACTGAGGTTTCTATGGAAGAAACCTTTTGTTTTAGATGTAGGACTGGGTTCATAAATCCTGCCTTTTTACTTATTCATTTTGAAACCATTTCCCTAACTGCAATGGGCATGAATTGCTCCTTGCTTACTCTCTGGATATTCTGGAACGTGCATTTATAGAGCTGTCTGTGAAGAGCCTGTGGAGTAAAAGGTGGTTCAGGTTTTTAGCATTCCTGTCAACTTTTTCCACTTTGTGAATTTAATGTTGCGATGTGATTCGTTTTCAGGTGTGTTTCAAAGATTCATGGGTGTTTGGTGTGACTGAGGTCAAGATTTAGGCTGAACTCCAGATGGTGGTCAGAAGATTACTTTGAGAGCTAATTATGAGTGTTCTTTGTATAAGTCTGTATAGTTACATCACAAAGATTTTTCTTTAATGATTCATTGGGCATTTTAGTGGGAAAACCCCCCCGAATTTTTAACTTTCTGATGAAGCGTGTTTTTCCCTTAGCCCATCTGGTTCATATTGAGCTGTACCCCAGCACTTGCAGGCTATTTTAATGGGTGTTCATTCCCTGACTCTGCAAATGAGATCTATGATGTCTCTGAAGTCTGGATATCTCTTTTTCTCTGCATGTGTGGCCTACATTTCTCCTTGCATCCATCTACTGAATGAGCGTACTGCTGTGGTGTGAGTTGTGAACAAAGACCTCTGCCTGTGGTTTATTCAGGCATAGACTCAATTGAGTTAGTGTGTGCTATTTTTGGAGTTCCCTTGGGGAGAAGGTGGTCAGCCTATCTAACCTCAGAGCCGAGCAGAGGGGAGTATAGCAGTGTCAGCTTTGGTGTCACTGTGCTGGATCAGCTGTTGGTGGCGGTTCTGTCAGAGAGGATCCTGTCTTCTGCAAAGGGGTGTTAGCGGGGTCATCCAGCAGCAAGTTGGTGCGAAAACATTCATTTTACTCCGTTGGTTTGTTATTGTTGCCAGGAAACACCTTGTCCACCTTTCAGAGACTTGTGAGCTGTGGCTGCTCCTATCTTAACTCAACAGATTTGCCCTATGACTTATAGATAAAGGTCAATGCCCCTGACATCCGCAGCTCCGGATCACTGTGCCAGCCTATCTTGTTAGGTTGCATTGTCACTGTCTTACTTGGTGCCTGGTGCTGTGGCCACTACAGTTTTGGCCTTTGGTCTGTGGCAGGACAGCTTAGTGCTAAAGGGGATGAAGTTTCCTCTCAGTTATATCCCTCTCTATTTCTGGATTACTCGGGTGTGCCTCAAAGAGCGGTTTCCCACTGGTGCTGTGTATCCAGCGCTGCTGCTGGCTTCAGATCAGCCAAGCACCTGAATGTTGGTGGACGTGGAGAAAACGTAGTGCTGGGGTCTCATGCTGGTGGTGCCATGGACCTCAGCAGGTAGCAGATTGATTTCGGAGTTTTCCTTAGTATCATTTGTTTTCTGCTTGTTTTCCTTGTAACAACCTGAATGCTAAAGTTTGCGGTGTTGCTTGGTGGCATTAGGATACCCCTTTGGGAATGAGAATGTTTAAAAGTTGCTTTACTCATAGGATTGCTGGGAGGACTTCTCTCTTTTCGTATCTTCTGAAATGAAGGGTAGTATGTCATATAGCTGACACAGAGTACTTTGACCTTCCTGGCTCACTTACAAATAGAGCGTTCTTCTAATGGGTTATTTACATTCCTCAAGGTACGATGTCCTGTAGTTTCAATGTACCTGCCTGTCTGTAATGGGAGGAAATACTGGTGCTGGTTAACTGATTTGATGTGTTCTTGTGATTAGTGCAGTCAAGTTCAGGAGCTCAGTAAGATGACCAGGTAGGCAGTCGACTGATGAGATATCTGTATAGAAGCCTCTTAGCGCTTGGAGCCATAGGGAATGTTTGCAGGGTCATTTTTTCCCCTGTGTCTAGGGCCAGAATGTACAAGTTGCAACAGAAAGGGTCGTCATGATGTCCCTAAGAGATGAAAGGATTTGTATGGGTTTTCCTTTGCTTTGTCAGGGAATGGTTGATCTTGGGACCAGTGCCTTGAGCTTGCTGGTGAGCTGGCTGCTTTCCTGTGGTTCTGAACACACTGAAGCAGCAAAGATCATTCCACAGATTCCGAGTGTGAGATTTGCCCTCTTCAGAAACTGGATTACCTTGAAGTCCATCTCTTTGCCTTCATTTCCAACAGGAACTGTCAGTTCTCTTTCGAAAAATCTAAATCTAAGCCCAGTCTTCCTGATTCATGGACTGGGAGGCCATTGTATGTCTGACCTCAAATTGGCTGCTACTCAGGGTTCTGCGACACACAATGCCTTGTGTTGTATCAGATGATGGATGGGTAGTTTCGTTGATTCCCTCCTGGCCAAGGCATCCTTGAACCTTTTGCCTGTTTTGTGGGAGGCCCGTATGGTTGCAGGACGAAAAGAAAACCCTAATTTCAGATTTGCATTGCATCGCACAGGCTGGGTGCTGGGTAGTGCTTGACACTTAAAACAGCCTGCTCATCTCCAGTATGAGACTGTAATCAGTACCAGGAAAGATGGTAGGAAAGAACGTGCTCAGCCAATGGCCAGTTTCCCTTCTTTGTGCTCAGAGTTCAGCGTTTTCTTTGGAGGTCACAGTACTTCATACTCCTTAATTTCTCTTCTTTCCTGTTAAGTCATGCTTTTTCCTGGTGAGTCATGCTTTTTCCAGATTGTTCCCTAAGACTTCATTTCAGTCTTTTTTCTGAAACCTCATATCTCCAAGGCAGAGGTGCTATACCACACTTGTGTATTGAGAGAAGACTTTTTTTTTTCATAATTAGAGGATTAAATCTTCCAGATGTTCTTTGAAGCTACTACTGAGAGAGCAAGGCTATTGCCAGAGTCACTTGGACATGCATTAGAGACTCTTAGGAGCTTGTTTATGCTTTGCGTGATGAGAGATATTCCTTGTCCTCCTTTCCCCCTGGGCTAGCTCAGATTATGCTGATAGTATTAGTGAAGAACACTTCCAAGTCTGATGTCACTCTACAGCAAAAACCTGGAGGTTTGTTGAGATACTCACCAAGCGTTGGGACTTTGCAGAGTCATCCAGGAATGAAACTGCATTTTGTAGAGCAAAATGTACTGAGATTGCTGTTTGCATGGAGGACTCTGACGCTTGTTTTTAGATAGCTGTGAAAGAGTAGCTCCAAGCAGAGCTTTACACACACATTGTTCATGCAGAAAGTTACCTGAAGTTACAAGGGAGCTGCTTTTAAGTGGCTCATGCTCTTTAACCTATATTGTCTATATGACACTCTACTCCTTCTCCCTTTGTAGTTCTTTCAAACTCCAGCAGCAGGTTGACAAGAACTGGGAGTTTGGGATAAATGCAAAACCTCTATACCCATGAGCCTGCAAAGAGGTGTGGGACTTGTTCTGCAGATATGGCCAAAGGGGGGGGGGGAAAAATCTTGAGGAGACTATGCATCTCAAGCAGTCGAGTGTGAAAGGGAAAATGGATTTTCCCTCTAATTATTTTTTTCCCCGCTGTAATTATTGGGAAGTAGCTGTGTTTTCTTAGGCTTCCTGGCTAGTGGGAACCTTGAGAGTGTGACCTGAGTAATCTAAAAGAGATGGAGGGTTTCACTGCCTTGAGTAGCATTGTGACTCTTTCATGGACACTTCCAGAAGGACAGAATATTGATTACAAGAACTGCAGGACATGCTGTGTTGAAAGTTTATCTGCCGAAGTAGCTGCTAGTCCAATTCCATTAACGTTTGCATGTTTAATAAACTTTTAATGTTGGATTTTAATGAGTTGGCAGTTATCTCTGAACATCCAGCAGCAGCGGTCACAGAGTCTAGGTGGCTCTCAAATGTGGATTTCTCTCACTTAGAAGGCATGTGTCCTTTCCTTGGGCAGTCAGTACTTGACAGGCTATATAGCGTGCTTTGATTCAGTTTGTACTGATGTACATCAACAATGAATTTCTTAATTTGGATGGAGCCCTAGGGTTAAGTTTTCAGGGGAGGAATCTTTTTAAAAAGCTGGATATAAGAGAACATGACCTTGGTTAATCTCGTAACACACCATTTATCTACTTGGGATGATTCTTGCTAGTGATCTAATTATTTTGGCTGCAAAATGGGCCTCTTGAGGAATTTGTTTCTAATGTGGCATTTGCTCATCGACAATCCCAGTGCTTTTGCTTTGCCTTTTCAGCCTTATTTTCCAAACATATATCAAACTCCTCAGAATCCCAGGCAGGCTAAGAAGTGCCCTGGTTGTGCTGCACAGTTGGAACCAAGTGTCTCTAATGAGGTTATGGAAGCTAATCTATTATTGAGGGGACCTTGGCAAAATTAAGCAGAAAAGTTCAGTGTTCGTGCTTTTGAGATAAACCTAAGTGTAGTAAATATATGTCAGTATGTAAAACGTAGCAGACAAGGTGAAAAGGGACTTTTGATAACACAGTGTAATTCTCAGTTCTGGCACCAGTATGACTTTAAATGTCACTTCCCCATTCCCAATCTTTAGGATAAATTCTCAATATGCTACTGTAATGTAGATGGTAAATGTGTAAGCTGTGAGGGTCGCAGAGGTAAAGAAAGAAGCCCTTGCTGCCTTCTTTGGGATAAGACAACATAGCAATTCAGTGACTGGACCCATCAGATTGGTTTCAGGTGACCTTTCAGTGTGCACAGTAAAAAGCAGGAAAAATGTAATGTTTATGTAACATAGTAACTTTATCTGAGAGTGCTGTATTTTAAATTGAAGTTCTTTTTATATCTCCAGAATACCAGTTTCTGAGAGGAAGAGCAAAGAGAGTTAACGACAAAAACTGATGGACCATTACATCTTCCAAAATGAGCCTGTTCACACTTTTCTACTGGAAACTAACAAGTCTTGAAGGTGAGTAGGTTTTGTATGTGACAGATGAGCTACCCAATGTCTTGGGCCTTGACCATCAGCCTTCCCAAAGATAGATCTGCCCGCATTTCAGCTTAGTGTGCAACTGCCTTTCTGGGCTGGCACAGCCCATAGAAGCATGCTTGTGAAAATATGTATTTCATCATTGGGAGAAATATTTAGGAAGTAGGTAATATTTTCCACCATACCAATTAATTATCATTAATTTGGAAGCACTTGAAAAAGCTAGAGTGCTTAGGGAAAGAGGTGAACCAATGGGAACGTGGATATTTTTTGGTGAGTGGAGGAAAAGCAGGTGTGTTATTTGCAGGATGAGAAAATTAAGTTTGTAAGACAAACTTTTGTTTAGTTTGGTGAATGTATTAAATTAGGTAAGGCATTTTCAAGCTCTGTTCCAGTTGTACCTCAGATGATAATATCAGCATTCAGAGTAGCTGAAGAAGAGTGCTTGCTGTCAAAGATGGTAAATTAATTTCCCCAAAGTAAAGAACGTAATGCTTGAATGAAATTAAATCAAAATTATATTTTGTAGAGATTGTGATATCTTTTATGTTTGTTGTACTCAGCCCCTTAGGACTGTAGTCAGTGACCGTACAGTATTGTTTTAAAATCCTTTAATAACAGAAATCAAAATGGGAAATGTTACGCAAGTCCTGCACTCAACATTGAAATAAAACCAGGATTTCTGAGACAAACAGTTAAGGTTTAAAATATCTTGGTTTAGACTTTACTGTCACTTTAATAAATAACATATAAAAGGAAGCCATGAGCCTATGTAAACCTAAGTTTGCCTGCTTAGCAGCATTAATTGTGATTTTTAATTAGGCTAATAAATTTGTTTTTCTGTTGGTTACTTTATTGATAATTAATTTTTCTATCTTTTGGTATGAACAACCTAGCACCTATGAACTCAAAGCTAATAGTGGAGTGTAAATGGTGAAAAATAGGTCTAGGTGGTTGTCAATTATCATTCTGTCTGCACAGAAATTGTTCTAAAATGTCCAGCATTGGAGTCACAGGCCTCTTGTGCGCAAATCCTTTTCGGTGTGAGGAAAAAGGCCTGGTAGAAATTCAGCCTACACTGAACTCGGTTTTCCTGTGTTTTTTCAGATTTGAAGCTGTCTCTCATTATCCATGTGAGTTTCTTAAATGTTTGTGTATGTGGTAGTGCTGATGAGCCTCTCATGAGTGTAGTACTTGACAGAGGTAGGAGGGGATGCAATGTCAGGGGCCCTTACTACTGGAGGAAGAAAAGATTTGTAGCTGGAGAAAGAAATACTGTTCACGTTCATTTGTGCTATTTGGTCCTGGTATAATCTGCACAATTCTGCATAAAAGGATGGAAACCTGAAACACCCAAACTGAAAGGTGTTACCAAATTCTAAAAGGTTCTCTTATATTGACTAGTTGCCTGTGTTTTGCAAGTGTCCTCTTCAGATTCAACAGGATGAGCTGTGGAATGTTTTGGGAACATGTATGAGTAACTTAATTTATATACATTAGAGTCATGGGACTTTTATATGGAAAATTAGTCCTGGATGAAAGTGATTTGTTGTACTGGGTCCATGTTACTGAATGAGCAGCTTCTGATTAATTTTTCATTAATTGTAAGTGTGTTGCCCTGGGTGTTCCTTATAGCTACGTGTGGGGAAAAGTCATATTGAAGTGCTCAAAAGTACAAACTGAGGTCAACTGAATATCTTTTTTTGTCAGCTGGGACAACTGGATTTTGAGTTTCTTTTGTTATACGTAGTTAGACACCGAGAACTCCTGGAAGACTTTAAATAGGAACTTGCTATGGATGTTTCACACTTTCTACCTAATAATGTGGAAGCTAATCTAATGCTACAGAAAAGTAGGATGTGTTCCAAGATCTGTAAGTAAGTTGAGTGTTTTCCGTGTATATGGAAGAAATAACAATTTTTAGCTGTACTGTGTTTGCAGTCTAAGCATTCAAAACATGCTTGTAGATCTTGGAGTGCCATAGTTTCTTCTACATTATGCATTCCTTATATGTAAAGAGGCTGTGAATGGTTACGTATTTGTATAATGATCTTCAGTTGTTTTTTGAGGGAAGGATATTTTAAGTGCAGTCTATTAATTCTGCACAAATAACTATCTGTATAATGATCTCCAATATTAAAATGGTCTTGTGATGTTTGAGTGATTGCAGAAGTCCGTAGTTATACCACATGCTGTTCATGTGTGGATGAAGGATGTTTTGAAAGTAAAGATGTTATCTGTGAACCCTTTTGCCAAAAAAAATCTTGAAAACGAGGGAATCTCACTTGGAAATATTTATTCTGGTGTAGTCTGTATTTTTCTGTTGATGTGGATGAACAGAAATACCTCTTCTTCCTTTTGCTCTCTCCTCTTTCTTCTGCTTTCACATCTTGTGAAAAGTGCAGCTCTAATCTTTTCAGGAAGATTGTGCAACAGGGTAAAGAAAGAGGGAGAGTGAAAAGAGGATGTTTTGCTGCTATAAAGCTTCTTTATTCTCTGAGGTCAGGAGGAGCTGAGCTTCCAGTGATTTCATAAGCTCTTCTATTACCTGTTCACATACTGGTCAGTAAGCCTAAATGGATGGATCCTCCTCTCTATGAGTCATTAAGTAAATATCAGGCAGTGCTGGTATTCCTGATCCTGTCTGCTCTGCGTACTTGCTTCTATTTGTTGCTTATTGTTGACTTGCTAATTTCTTAGCTGCTGTCACAACCCCAGCAGATTTTGTCAGCACAGGGTCTTCTCATGGTGTGCAGTTGTAAGAGAGAGACCTCCATTGGAGCTAGTAGCTGTTACAGCCTTGTTAGATGATATTATTTTCAACGGTAGCTGGAAAATATTTGGAGATGTTTCCAGTAAAACAGTTGGTACTGATTCTTGGCTCAAAGCCTCCTCTCGATCAGAGGCAGCATCGTGGCTTGCCAGATGGCCTGCAAGCTGGATCTGGTGCCTGGTCTGATCGCATCCCTCCTGCAGGACAGGGCACCTGAGGAAGTGCATCTCTGGCCTCCTGTGGGAGCACAAAGCACACTGTGTTCAGAGCTGTTAGTAGAGCAGGAGGTGTCAGCAGTTCATTCCTGCTTGACTGCCTTTAAGGACAGCTGGTGGCTGCAGATAGGGATTTAGGGCTGGAGGTCTGTGCTTCTCCGGCAGCTGCTGCAGCCAAAGGGTGGCTGGGTAATGATGGTATGTTGCTGTCTCCTTGAAGAGGAGATTTGCAGCTTACATGGTGGGACAGGGCACTTCAAGTATTTGTGCTCACTGGGAAACTCTACTAGGAAGGGAATAGGGCATGTTATTTGCCAGCCCACCCAGGTACCATAAGACTGGCTTCCAGTGTGCACATATTCAGGTATTGGATAACCACTGGGTTTTGCTGAGACTCTGGATTTGTGTCCGGTTTTCATATGAATTAGACTGTAGCAGGCTTTTATCCTAAGTGTAAGACCTTGGATAGGCATAGGGGTCCCTGTTAGCTTCTCTCTCCTGTTAGCCTGTCTGTCCCTGATATGTCATCACTTGTGGCCTTACGGGATTTGAAAATGCCTCAGTGTTTCTGGATTAAATTCTTGTCTCATCAGGAGAAAAATTTGCCAGCAATTTAACCTGAATCTTGACTAAATGTGGACAGTTTGAACCCTGGGCAAAGATTCACAAACTGGATGATGCTGCCCAGCCAGAATCAGTTGCCATCCTTACTTTCTCTGGGAGAGGGAACGTTTCCAGTGCTGGATAGCTGAAGCCATTTTGGGGGCTTCAGGCCACTAGAGATGAGAGCTGTGGAGGAGAACTGCATAAACTTTTAGATACTCCTTTGCTTTTACTGATACTGTCTTCAGGGCATTGCTTATCCCCTTCTGCCAAGGGGAGCTCTTCCAGCCATCTCTAGAGATGCTTAATGAAGTCCAGCTAATCATGGGGTTATGTCTCTTTTCTGGAGATCTTGAGGGTTTCATGTTATAAACTGAAAACACAATAGATGCAACTCAGTTGTGGTACAAGTAGTGCAAGCAGCCTGAGACAGACCAAGTTTCCTAGAGGAAGATCCATCAGATTCATCCCCACATTGAGTTTATAGCTGTTGTCAATGTTAAAGCAGTTGATTTGACAGCTTGGTTGCTAGATGTACATAGGCTTTTTTTGGTGTTTAATTTGCTGTGTTGGGAACCATTTGTTTTGCTTCCACTGGATGTGAAATATTTCCACTGGGGACTGATAGGATTCACTTAATGGCAAGGGAGGCTGTACTATCAACATCAGCCTGAGGCTTGCTGTTCTTAGAGCTGTTTTACACAGCCGCTGCACTGCAATGAACTTTCCGTGAACAAAACTTCAGGAATTCCTGATCTGGGACCTCACTGTGCCAGGAGGAGTCTGCAGCCCACTTCTGTTAGAGAATAAGTGTCCAGACTGAAAGCCACTGCATGCTTTTCTTTTATTAAGATCTGCTATTAAGAAAATCAGATTTGGTAAGCAGAGCGCATCAAGCTGTCATTTAGTTAAGGGAATAAACTATAAAAAACTTCTATCACGTTGGGGGGGGAAAGGAGGTATCACTTCAGATTCCTGTGGTGTTTTTTCTACCTTCCTGAGTAAAACAATTCTATTTTTATGGTATATTTTCCCTACATTTAAATATTGTGTGAATATATTTAAAAAAAAAGTTTGATTGCATTATGATTGTGTGTAATGATTAGATACTGATTAGTATGAAAGAGGCGCAGCATTCAATTTATTGTAAATTTGCCAGATAGCATTATTTGTCTGCATGTTGCCTTATCAAATAAGAAGATATTGTTTCTCAAGCATATTGCACCTGCTGTCTTGAAACAGAATTACATTTCTATTAAAATAACATTTGCTCAGTGCTCCCAAGTAAAGGAGAAGTTTAGTATTACTGATAAGGTTGATGGTAAACTTTTACTTGGTTCATTTAGCACTTGACTTGGTCTCCGTTCTCTGGTGCATCAGCATTGCATTATCTGTTATTTTGAAATAGCTGTGTTTGGAAAGGTGCTCAACTCTTGTGTTCAGATATCTGTTACCGCAGTTTATTTTTCCTTGAAATCTAAACACTGTCTTTGAGTTAATGCACCTTTTTAATCTCAAGCAAAGTGAAGTTCTGGTTTTATCTTCTTAATTTACGCAACCTTGATAAAAGCAGCCAGGTTATGCTGGAGTCAATTTGATGATAATAAATTGCTTCTGTTCTTCCTTAAGCCACAGTGAAAATGAAATAAGCTAAATCTACTGGCTGTTCTTCATGCCTTTTTGTCTAGTGCAGAAGAAAATTAAGCTATTTTGACCTTTCTCTGACATGTGTAGTCAGTGAAGATGAGGGCAGAGAAAGGCTTTGTAAAAATAAATGAAGTCGATATTGGTCTTTCTAAAATTGTTATTAATGCACTCCAGTATGGTTCAATTAAAGTCACAGCCTGTGAAGGCAAGTGCAGGCAATATCAGCTGCTATTTCATCTACCAACGTGTTAACTTGGTTTCAAGTTTTTGTTCCTATCTTTGAAGCGCTCTGTCACAGAGGTTTTGAAGTAGTGGCTCTGAGTGGGTGCCCTGCACCTTATGGCGAGCTCTGTACTGTACTTCACCTAGAATATGCTTGCACTGCCAGAAAATCAGCTGTGCCGAATCTGAACAGGGCTGGCTGAAATCAGGAGCATACCCCTGCCAGTCATATATGCACATGGATCAAAAAAAGGCTTGCAATAAGCTGGAGGGTTTCAAACTTTAAGACTGTGTATATACCTTTGCAAATACAGTTGCATACGTTTTGTGAGAGGATCATAATTCTTTGTGAAAGTGGAGAGAAATGGTGTCTCCTGTAAACACTACTAGACACAACACTACTGAGATTAAAAAAACCAAAAATAAAATAAAGCCCCAAAACCCCACCCAAACCCACTTGCTGGTCCAATGGATGTACTGGTGTGTTTTACTGTGTATTTGCTAACGGCAAGGGAGGCTGGGGAGAGCTTCAGCTGCCAGTCCTCCTCTGTGTTTAAGTTGTGCTGACCTGGTCTTTATTGCAGTAAGGGCTGTGAATTCATTCTCCCAAAGGGGTTTTGTGGAAGAGGTGGCGAGTATGACAACTTACGGTGCTGGGGACTGTTTCATTAGTTCATGACAGGGGTCTGCACGCAAACTGAAGCCTGCTGCTGGCAGGTATCTAAAAGTGTTACTCTGTTCTGTGCTAATGGTGGGTGAGTCAGGAGAGATGCAGGTGCATCAAAAGGATTGTGCGTTTGCATTGTCCATTGTAGCTGTAACTTATGAAGTAAAAACTGAGTGTGCATAGTTTAACAGCCAAAAACTGGTAGTGCGTGTGCTGCTACTTTGTATTGTTTCTGTTGGATTTGAAGAACGGAGCTGTGTGCTTTTAAACTGGTTGTGTTTTCTCCTGAGATGACAGTTAAGGGTGTGCTTTAATGTTTGCTTGACAAAACGTTGCAGCGGTAGCAGAGTATATTGTATTCTCAGTCCATGTAATTTCAGGTCTAACAGAACTCCTACTTACGCTTTGGTACATTCCTGCTTCTCTGCTGTATATTTTCTAGACAGCTGTGCTCGCGCTGGCTGATGTATCTAAAAAGTGATTATACTGGTATCTTTATTTGCTCTGCCCTGTACTGATATCAGCCTTCAGCCAGTGTGCTGCTTCCAGCATCAGGATGGGCAAAGTGGAGACAGCAAAAGGAGCTGGTGCTTAATCCCTTGCTTGTGGATGGGGGAGTATTGTGCACTGAGAACCTGAACAGCATAACATAGTGGTAAACTCAAATCATGGTTGTTTTTTTCAGTTATAAACTCCAGGAAATTGAAACCAGCCCTGATTTTGCCTGATAGAAGAGTTTCAAAACTTAGGAATGTGACTCAAAGGAAAGGCTTTTCTGGATGCACTTTTCTTCTAGAAAGTTATGATACATTTATCTATCATGCTGTCTCTTGCATTTAAAATCATTGGGAGTTTATGGGAAGTGCCATCTGAAAAATGCAAGGGATTTGCTTCCTCACAGTATATAAAAGAAAGCTTCACTTTGTTGTTTCTGCACCAGAAATGGCAAGGCTCTGTAATGGAGTTAGGATGTATGCCACTGCAGGTTTTCATTTTGATTTACTCTGAAAAGAGCTCATATCTTCAGGGGTACCTAAGCTGTAGTTTGAAAACTGCTACTGCTATAGATGAGTCGAACCAAATTCTTAATTACATTGCTGTGAAAAATGGGGTTGTACAGAAACACTTTGCATCCCTTAAAAAAAAAATTAACGTTGATGCAATGGTATTGATATTGGGCATTGGATGATACGAAGTTAAGGTCAGAGTTTGAGAAGAGTATACTCTGCCTACTTAAAAATTCCTCCCCTCCATTTTTTGGTAGCTGGATGTGCTAGCCTAGATTAAAACAGGCTGAGGGAGCAGCAGTGTAGCCAGCTTTCGAAAGTCAGGTCTTTCAGCTGCATGCCTAAACTAGTAGATAGAATTCTACATTTTATTAGTGTGTAATATTTACTAAGACTTCTGTCTTAAGTATTATAAATGCTTCTGCATATTGCTTAAAAAGATGGGAAAAAACCATCTTGCCTAGGAAATAGCTATGTTTTAATGTTGGGTAGAAATTTAGTTTATTGGGACCTCTTGGAATGTGAATGCTGTTAAATGAACTTTGCTATGTGTAGCAGTGAAGAGAATTTTCTGAATTTTTATTAACACTGAAGGATTTTTGTGTAAAAAGAAAGTGCATATATATTTGGCTATAGACATGTCCAGTAAAAATGGGCAATTTTATTAAACCATGAATTTAAGGGAGTGTTAGAATGGTTGCCTGGGGCTTCAGTATGATTTTTCAGTGCTCTGGATGGTTAATACAGAATAGCCTAACTGCTAGGACAGAGAAGCCCAGAATAATTTTCCTTGTCCCAGTTAAGTCAAGAACCATTAGAGCAGTGGAAATAAGGTTTCAACAAGAAGGGAAAAAAGGGTGAGGGAAGTGTCAGCTCTTACTCTTGCTAGTGAGAGGGGAGAGCACGCAAATGTACCCGAAGTTAGAATGGAAGAAAAGGGAGTAGCAGTTACCAGTGAAAATAGGCTAATGTTGCCAAAGCAACATTAAGTGGATTAGGAATGATTTTCACTCTTCCTGGTGCTTTTAAAAAAAAAAAAAAAAAAAGGCAAACTGTATGAGTGTTTGCCATAAGACGTGCAGGTCAAAGGAATATGTGATTTTGTTTGACCTGCATATTTATCAAGAAAGGCTTCTTCTCTGTTATCAAGTCTGATCCTTGAGCCATTACAAGTCATTTTTCTCCAACCTAGAACCACTGAATCGCACTACACTGGCTACACAGGAGACCTGCCATGATCCGATGGCTTTGCTTCCCCTGATGCTGGGAGCAGGGAAGGCACAGCAGCTAAGAAACTCTAGTAAACCCCTTTCACTGTCTAGCTGATAATTAAACGTTTGGAGGAGTGACATCAAGTAATTCTTAATGTACTTTTCTCACCTCCTTTTCCTAAGGTATTATATTTTTCTCCTGCCATGTGTTGAGGTACTTGATTATGATAATGCAATAGAAGTAAAATTTCTGAGCAGCATATTCAAGGACCAGGAGCTTGAAAGTGGACTTGCGTGAGAGGTATCTTTAACTTTCTTATTGCAACAACCTGTAGTGACTTACGGGGAGTTATTCAGTAAGCAGAATTTCTAGTCTCTTTTTGAAGTGCGAGTGTAACAAGACAACTGGAAGGAATGAAAGGGTGTAATATAGAAGGCCAGGTATTAGGCAACAGCCCCACATGCGGCTGCATATACGAAGGCTGTTTGCTCAGTAGCCACAACCAGTGACCACTATGCTTCTTGGCTGTCAGCCTTCTAGTCCAAGTCAACAATCAACAGACTACCTGTTAGAAGAAATGATGGGGCTCTTCACTAAAGGAAAAGATATTCTGCTCAACTCTTCTTTGCAAGGAACTCAGCATTGTGCTTGAGGATTTATCTTCAGGAATAATTTCTGATAGTGGTGTATCTTTATTCTCCCGTCAGCAGTCTGGCTGATACTTGAAGCTATGAATTTGAAAAAATGACTAAATCCTGGCACGGCTTCATGGGTAATCAGTAGCAATACCGTCATGGCTAAGTCTTGTCTCTTACCTGTGCAGACTGTTGGTGTGTCAGGATCCACGGAAAGAGGGATGAGGAACCCAGCTGCCATCTTCAGAAACCACCATGCCTCATTCCATCATTCAGTGATTCCCTTTGACAAATGGGTTTTGAATGTAATAGTCCTGAGCCACTCATTTGCTTGTTCTGTCCTACCCTTAGCCCATTTTAGGGATTTTCTGTGTCACGCTCTTACCAGAACAAGAAGATGCACCAGTGTGTTTAGGCTTGCAGGAGGTATTACAGGGCCTAGGGAACAGACTTTCACTGCCTGTGTTTCCTCATTCTGAACTGATGATCTGTCTGGAGCATGAGAAACTGATCTCACACATGAGTAAAGATACAGTCCCCTCTCTCACTCTCCCTGGTCTACATTTTTCAGCATCAAGGTTAGTTTCTGTGGTTCTCAGATTAAAATACATGTCCTCCTGTGTAGTTGAGATTCATTATCTGTACAACACATTTGATCTTGAACTATTCAGAGCAATGAGGCTATTTCTGTAATGCCTCCCAATGTGGGAAGGAAGAAGTTTGATCAACCTGTTTCTTACACAGAAGAAGATACAAGGCAAAGCCAAAGGTGAGGCAGAAGTAAGCATTAAGTGTTCTTTTCTTCTCAGCAAGCTCTTCTAATGTGTTAAAGAAAATTGTCCTTCATGTCATCTCAGATGATTATATTCACAAAAGCCAACCTAGAAAAATCATACCTGTATTAGGCACTAACCATTGATAGTCAAAGTCTTATTTTGTGCCTTTATCTTGATTACCTTTGTTACCTTGGGCACTTGGCAGGAGAAAAAAGCTGCATCATTCTGATTGCTTCATGTTTTCAAGATTTTTTTGGGAGAAAATGTTTCCTGAGCTTCATTCAATCTCTGAAGTAGAATTGGTCTTTCTGGGAATCGTGTGAGATCAAGTGATTGTCTGGAGGAAGAGAATATGTACTGAAGCTGCAATAGCAAAGACCTTGATATCAAAGGCCACCTGCTATTGCTCTCCATCTCTTCAGCCTTAAAGTTTACCAGGTTATAAATTCAGCTTGTCATCTTCCTACATAATGGCTAGCAGTTCTTCAGCAGATGAACAGGACAGTTTCACAAGGATTATTTCATATTTTTATCCCAGCCAGAAATCTCCTCCTGCGGAAACCTCGGTGTAGTCTTCACAAGGCATATAGAGTTGTCTTTTGGCCTTCTTTCTAGATGTTCCTTTTACTATTTTCTTGGTCTTCCTGGGGACAGTCAACAAATCCATGTCAGCATGTAGTTTTGACCTTCAGGTTTGCAACCCAGCTTACACAGATACGTGGTAAGACTATAAAAAATGTCCCACAATAGAACTTTAATAGTTTTTTTTCCAAAAATTGCTTTATATTGATCAACTTGTGTGAAGAATTTCTTGTGAAAAACTTAAATGAACGCCTGAACCCTTTCTGGTGGAAGAAAATGGGGAAAAATGTCTGACAGTCTTTACTGATGTGGCTGAACTTCACACGCGCACAGAGAACATTGTTTAACCTGTATTTTCTGTTCATGGTATGTATTTTATTAACTGTGCTTAGTCAGAAATACATTCCTAGCAAACTGGGATTGTATTTTTGGAGTGAACTTTATCAGTGTTGTAAAACTGATAGAAAAATCTTGACTAGGATCACTGTCCATGTGCAGGTCTGCCAGCCTGGGATTCACCTCTCATGTTTTGGTCACATACCCTTATGTGGTATTTCCTCACCCTTGAATCTGCGACATAAAGGACAGAGCACCTTTTCAGTCATTTTGCTTTTAAGTAGCTTTAGTAGTTGAGTATAGCTGTTCTAAAATATTTTTTTGCTTTCAGCCTAAACACAAACACAGTGGCCGCTTCAAGGCTACATAGGTTCAGGTATTGCGGTATATGCAAGGTGCAATAACTTTTTTGTTTGTTTTGTTTTGTCTGCTGTTTGGCACAAGAGAGACTCCCCCAGCCCCCAACTGGTGCCAACAATTAAAGACAGTTACCAGTCCCCAGTGGAAATAAATGTTTTCAGCCAATATTTACAGCCGGTTCTGTCCTGGAAGAACGGAGCTACTGCTGCTATTGTCAGCTGGAGATGTAGGGAGGCTTCCTTTTGGCTCTTCAGTGAGAAATAAGATGTAAAATACAGCTCTGGTGGTGGCTGTTAGCTTTACTGGTTGCGCAAGAAACACTGCAGAAGGTTTTGCATAGCTATGGCTCAAACTACTTAATGTATCTGTGCTTTCTTCTGAGACAGAGGGTCCTGAAATGGGTGGTAACCGTGGTCACCTTGATCCTAGTAAGGAGGGATCCTCCCTGTAGTTGAATGTCACATAGCATGACTAAGGCTGAGTCTCCTGGAGGTGTTTTATGAGTCTGTCCATGAACTGCTTCCTTGGAGTGTTCTTCCTTCTGCAGCCTTTGTATGAAGGTGAGGTCATCAACCGGTGTTTGATAAGATACAGGACAGCTGTTCTGCTTACTCAGCACCATCTATCTTGTATTCAGAGAAAGAGAGACTTTCTCATAAGAAAATAGCATGATTGTGTAACAGGAGATTGCAATTAACAGTAGAATCAGATCATAATGTGTCAATGTAAATATTTAATGTTTCCTGTCGTTTGAGTAGCATGGCACACCAGCAGTTTGGTTGTCATCTGTATCTTTTTAATATTGGATTTGGCTTCTTTCTCCAGAGGCCTGCAAAGGTCACTGTTCTGCAAGGAGAAATGCCATGTGACATCAGCTTTTGGGAAGCTGAAAATTCAGAGCTGCCAGCAGTGAAAATTGAGGTCCTGCTTTATCAGTGGTGATACCTTCCTACGTGAACTGTATGTGGAAAAGCCGAAGGTGCTGTCTTGGCTTTGCAAGTTTGTTGCCAGCAGCTAATTGCAGTGAAAAAGAGGCTTCTGATGTGGGTGTACTTGCAACATTTAATTGTGTCCTTGTAGGTTAATTGAGGCTGTGCTGTGGGTTTCTGTTTCTTCTTAATTTTTTTTTCCCACTACCTCAGGAGAGAAGAAAACTACTTGTTGGAACTGCTTCTGAAACTCCTGGTCACTTTCTAAAATATACTCCCAGTCTTGAGGAGAGTGCAAACTATGAGAATACTAGTGTATGTGTTTTTAAATCTGTCCATATTTTAAAAGAGAAAACCTGTACTCATTGATGACCTACACTTGTTGTGTGGAGGTTTTCCAGAGGCTGGACAGATTTCAGTAGGCTCTGTAGCGTTTGTCATTTGCTACTTCCTAGCTTGCCAATGTGTTCAGCTATATGAATCTCTCGTACTGGGAGTGAGGAAGGCTAAGCAAAGGACTTTACTGTTCTTATTCGATGCTTGTCAATTCAGTACTTGGGGATAGCTGGCTTGGGATAAGTGACATAATTCTAATAAAATATTGTTATGCTGCTGGGGTGAAATCTGGGCCTAATTGAACCTTTGCATTTGATTTTAGTGAAGCCACATTTCTCTTTAGGATTGGTCACAGGGAGGAAGACTAGATATGCTGGTGGATATGGCAGAGGAGAGAGGGGTAGTTCTATGAATTTCAGCAAGTGGACATAGAAGCAGGAAAAAGAATTATGTTTGAGATGAGAAAGATATAAATAGGGAAAGGAAATAGGCTCCTCTCTGAAGGTGGAGGGGAAACAAGCAGATAATGGTGATCAGGTGACAGTCTGGGGGAGGTAAAGAGCAGGAAAGGGAAGAAAAATGGAGGTGGAGATCTTACAGGGGTCATGGAATCCATTAATTTATTTTTTAGGATCTTCTTGCATTTTAGGCAGGAAGAAAAAATAATTAGCAACTTTTGTCCCCTCACAAATTTATTTAACCAGTCTGACCGTACTGTTTAGAATGGGATGGGAATAACTCATGGAAATCATAGAATCATAGAATAGTTTGGGTTGGAAGGGACCTCTAAAGGTCATCTAGTCCAACCCCCCTGCCGTGGGCAGGGACATCTTCAACTAGATCAGGTTGCTCAGAGCCCCGTCCAACCTGACCTTGAGTGTTTCCAGGGATGGGGCATCCAGCACCTCTCTGGGCAACCTGTTCCAGTGTTTCACCATCATCAGTGTAAAAAATTTCTTCCTTAGATCTAGTCTAAATCTACATCCCCTTTAGTTTAAAGCCATTCCCCCTTGTCCTGTCACAACAGGCCCTGCTAAAAAGTTTGCCGCCATCTTTTTTATAAGCCCCCTTTAAGTACTGATAGGCTGCAATAAGGTCTCCCGGAAGCCTTCTCTTCTCTAGGCTGAACAACCCCAACTCTCTCAGCCTTTCTTCATAGGAGAGGTGTTCCATCCCCCTGATCATTTTTGTGGCCCTCCTCTTGGACCCGCTCCAACAGGTCTGTGTCTTTCTTATGCTGAGGGCTCCAGAGCTGGACGCAGTACTCCAGGTGGGGTCTCCCCAGAGCAGAGCAGAGGGGCAGAATCCCCTCCCTCCACCTGCTGGCCACACTTCTTTTGATGCAGCCCAGGTTACGATTGGCCTTCTGGGCTGCGAGCGCACATTGCCGGCTCACGTCCAGCTTGTCATCCACCAGTACCCCCAAGTCCTTCTCAGCAGGGCTGCTCTCAATCCCTTCATCCCCCAGCCTGTATTGATACCGGGGGTTGCCCCGACCCAGGTGCAGGACCTTGCACTTGGCCTTGTTAAACCTCATGAGGTTCACACAGGCCCACTTCTCGAGCTTGTCCAGGTCCCTCTGGATGACATCCCGTCCTCTGGTGTGTCGACCACACCACTCAGCTTGGTGTCATCCGCAAACTTGCTGAGGGTGCACTTTATCCCACTGTCTATGTCATTGATGAAGGTATTAAGCAGTACCGGTCCCAATACGGGCCCCTGCGGGACGCCACTCCTCACCAATCTCCACCTGGACATTGAGCCGTTGACCACTACCCTCTGGATGCGACCATCTAACCAATTCCTCACCCACCGGACAGTCCACCCATCAAATCCATACCTCTCCAGTTTAGAGAGAAGGATATTGTGGGGGACCTTACAGAGGTCCAGAGAGACGACATCTGTAGCCCTTCCCATGTCCACTGATGTAGTCACTCCATCATAGAAGGCTACTAGGTTAGTCAGGCAGGACTTGCCCTTGGTGAAGCCATGCTGGCTGTCTCAAATCTCCTCCCTGTCCCCCATGTGCCTTAGCATAGCTTCCAGGAGGATCTGTTCCATGATCTTCCCAGGCACAGAGGTGAGGCTGACTGGCCTGTAGTTCCTCAGGTCTTCCTTCTTTCCCTTTTTAAAAATGGGGGTTATGTTTCCCCTTTTCCAGTCCGTGGGAACTCCACCGGACTGGCCATGACTTCTCAAATACAATGGATAGTGGCTTAGCAACTTAATCCGCCAGTTCCTTCAGGACCCGTGGATGGATCTCATTGGGTCCCATGGACTTGTGCACCTTCAGGTGCCTTAGATGGTCTCGAACCTGATGTTCTCCCACAGTGGGCGGCTCTTCATTCTCCCGGTCCCCGCCTTTGCCTTCTGCGGCTTGGGCGGTGAGGCTCGAGCACTTGCCGGTGAAGACCGAGGCAAAAAAGTGATTGAGTACCTCCGCCTTCTCTGTGTGCCGGGTAACCAGGTCTGCCGTTTTGTTCTGGAGAGGGCCCGCATTTTCCCTCGTCTTCCTTTTATCCCCAGCATACCCATAGAATCTTTTCTTGTTGCCCTTGATGTCCCTGGCCAGATTTAATTCTATCAGGGCTTTAGCTTTCCTAACCTGATCCCTGGCTGCTCGGACAATTTCTCTGTATTCCTCCCAGGCTACCTGTCCTTGCTTCCACCCTCTGTAGGCTTCCTTTTTGTGTTGGAGTTTGTCCAGGAGCTCCTTGTTCGTCCATGCAGGCCTCTTGGCGTTTTTGCCTGACTTCCTCTTTGTTGTGATGCATCGCTCCTGAGCTTGGAGGAGGTGATCCTTGAATATTGCCCAGCTTTCTTGGGCCCCTCTTCCCTCCAGGGCTTTGTCCCATGGCACTCTACCAAGGAGATCCCTGAAGAGGCCGAAGTCCGCTCTCCTGAAGTCCAGGGTAGTGAGCTTGCTGTGCGCCCTCCTCGGTGCCCTAAGGATCTTGAACTCCACCATTTCGTGGTCACTGCAGCCCAGGCTGCCCTTGAGCTTCACATTCCCCACCAGCCCCTCCTTGTTGGTGAGAACAAGATCCAGCATAGCACCTCTCCTCGTTGGCTCCTCTGCCACTTGGAGAAGGAAGTTATCATCGACGCATTCCAGGAACCTCCCGGATTGCTTATGCCCTGCCGTGTTGTCCCTCCAACAGATGTTGGGGTGGTTGAAGTCCCCCATGAGGACCAGGGCTTGTAAGCGTGAGGCTGCTTCTGTCTGTCTATAGAGGGCCTCATCCGCTCGGTCTTCCTGGCCAGGTGGCCTGTAGCAGACCCCCACCGTAATGTCACCTGTCCCTGCCTTCCCTTTAATCCTGACCCATAAGCTCTCGGTTGGCTCCTCATCCATCCCCAGGCAGAGCTCCATGCTCTCCAGCTGGTCATTGACATAGAGGGCGACACCCCCTCCTCGTCTCCCCTGCCTGTCCTTCCTAAAGAGCCTGTATCCCTCCATCCCAACACTCCAATCATAGGAGCCATCCCACCACGTCTCCGTGATGCCAATAAGGTCGTAGCCCTGCAGGCGTGTGCACGTCTCTAACTCCTCTTGTTTATTCCCCATGCTACGTGTGTTTGCATGGAGGCGTTTAAGTTGGGCCCCCGATGAAGCTGTCTTACTGTCTGGAGTTCCTTTGTGCTGCTCTTCAGGCGTTCTCCTGCTGACCTGTGTTCCTTCTCCAGGCTCTGGGCATGTATTGCTGGCCCTGGCATCAAACTGGTAAGAGTGGGATGGATTGAGGTTCCCCTCCCCTGGCATCTCTAGTTTAAAGCCCTCTTCACCAGCTTGGCAAGCCTGTGACCGAAGATGCTCTTCCCCTTCTCTGACAGATGGACCCTATCAGCCCCCAGTAGACCAGGTTTCTCAAGTGAGTCCCATGGTCTAAGTAGCCAAACCCCTGGCTGTGGCACCAGTCCCGTAACCATTTGTTGACTTGCCAGATTTGCCTGGCCCTTTCAAACCCCTTCCCTTTGACTGGCAGGATTGATGAAAAAACTACCTGCGGTCCTGAGTCCCTTACCATCGCTCCTAGGGCTCTGTAGTCCTTAAATGATGGGGAAGGAGTGATCATTACTGATAGGTTTTATTTGCAAGAGAAACGGCACAGAGAGAAAATCAGCCTTTCTTTTAGGGGAAGTGTTGCAAGAGGAACAGTTCCAGGTGGGTCCCTTTTCTGCTCCCAGGGCTCTGTGGATTCATTTTCTTCAGTATTTCCACATGCGTCTTCATTCTCTGCTTCTACAGTTTCACAGTTTTCTTAGCAGGCAAAACGCTGCCTTTAGTCAGAGATTTGCAGCACTTGCTGTTTTCTAAGGTGCGGTGCAATAGCTCTTGTTCTCAGGTGATGTTATCCCCAGCGAACCACCAAAGGTGTGAAATTGAGGTACCTACTTCAGAGCTCTGTATATGTTGCTGACCCTTGTGCTGCTGTGTTGTGCAGTAGTGAAGGGAGAGAGCTGAGCAGGTTGCTGGCTTGTGCATGCTGCATCAGTAGTGCCAGGTATAAAAAGCTCCCTGTTCTTTTTCTCCTATTTTATTTTTATACTTATGTTTTCACTTTGTGTCATTTAGAAATCAAAGCAGGAGTGTGCAGTTCAGCAGCAAAAGAACTATGCTTACTACGAATCTGCTGCTTTGCTCAAATTAAACATTTATGGGGCCAGAGACTCCTCACTGCTCCATCTCAAGTCTTTCAGCCTCCTACAGTGTGATGATTTTTTTTCTTTGCACTTTGACACAGCTCCTGCAAAAAATACAGCGAAATTATCCTCCATTGGCCTCTCTCCCTTCCAGGCCATCTTTCCTTTGTGTGTCCAGTTTGTTTTTTCCTTAACTGTATCTTATGAGGAGCAGCTGTCGGTATAAGTAATGCTTAATATTCCCTGTGAGTTGGAAGATTTCATCCCAGTCTGATGGGCAGAGATCTGGCCTCAGTTATTTGTACCTTTTTCTGTTTTCAGTGGTCTATACCGAGGTGGTGTAATTGAGTAGGAGCTCCTTATTCCTCAAACCAGGTAACACAATGCTGCTGCATATTACCTACTGACGCTGTAAGTGGTCTTGACTGGCTTGGTTTCTGTGGAGAGCAGTCAGGTACCTTCAAAGGCCTGGATCTTATCTGCAGGCTCTTCTGTGGCCTGGAGCCTGGTGTGAAACCTGGGCAGTGGTTCTATTTATTGGGCATGCTGGGAGCAAAGATAACTTTTGCAGAAGAGAGGGTTGTTTCTGAGCCTAGTCAGAGAGTTTTACAGGACCTAAGGGATGTTGCAAATGCTCAGTGTTCCCTGCAAGAGCATGGTCTACTTTGGTTTTACTTTTTTAGCTTAAAACAGTGCTGCATGGATGCTAAAAGCCCACGCTCCTAAAATAGATCAAGTAGAACAAGCACTTCACTGATGACTCCTCTTCAGGAGAGGAGAGAGAGAAGGTAACAATGAACAGATGGCAGGTATTAGTCATATCACCTAATATATCTGAAGACCTCAGACACTATCGGCACAAAGGTGGTGGAGGAACCTGGAGGGTATGAGTCCTCCTAACAAACCAGACTGGGTATTAGAGTTGCACATGATACAGATAGAGGGGACCTGAGAAAATGAGGGGACTTGCAGCCAAATGAGCTAAACCAAGAAGAGTATGCTCACAGAGGCTCAGAAAGTCCTGGCCAGATCCCAAGACTACTTTTACCTTCCCAGTTTGCAAAGCCATTCCCTTGCATGTTTGACATGTCCCTCAGAGCATCGTTTCTTGGAACTCCCGTGCTTATAATGCAGTTACCTCTGCAGAAATCCTAGTACAAAGGTCCAATACCTCAGAAATAAGTGAATTCTTCCAATTTCAATATCAGCTTGAATGGTGTTATTCTAGCTTTTACTGTAATGAATTCGGTACAGAAGCTGCTTGATCTTTTCGCGTAGTATCTGAATTGCCAGTGTGCACCTTGCAGTCTAATTCGGCCGGCTCAGCATCCCCTCTCTTCTCTAGGTCGCTGATATCTGCACGCTGGCCCTGGCCCAGTTGGCAGTAAGCTCATAGGAGAGCCTCTGAGATGCTACTGCCTGCTGATTTGCTGGAAACACATTGTGTAAATGAAATATAAAATATGTACAGTCGCTTGTACGTGAGTGGCTTCCAGCAAACTTGACACCACAGAGCAAGTAGGCCGCTGAAGTACCTGCGGAGGCATTGTGGGAGAAGTGCATTGTTTCCAGTTGCTTGCTCTGATTGCATTGTTTGTATAATCATTTGCTTTAAAACCAGTCTGTCCAAAAGGCAGCATGGCTGTGGGCACACTAGAGGGTAGGAAGACAGGGTGCAAATGTGGGCTCTTTTAACTTTCCTGTGCAGAGATGGAGTCATCAAGAGTCACAGCATCTGTCTGATCTCCCCACGGAATGGCTGTATCTTGATTTTTTTTTTTTTTTAAATTTGTTTTGGGTTTTTTTGTTTTAAAATCTTCAGCAACAGAGGCTGAATGTGTGGTCTTCTCCTTTTTCTCCTCTTTTGTTTCATCTTTTTGGCGTTCATTTATGAAGAGAGCTGCTCTGCTGGAGATACTCCCATAATTTTTTGCACTTGTGCTCAGACCTCTGCGGAAGCCAAGCACCCTGTGGGCCTCTGAATTACAAGTACCATTTTGGTGGCACCTTGCATCTTTGGGCTTCAGCTATTGCCAAACACCTAATGAATGTATAAAGTGAGTAAAGCACTTCTGCTGTGAACTCTGCTGATACATCAGGGGTTAAACTAAGCTCTGTTTATTAGTGTTGATACTTTAAATTGTGCCAGAATGCTTTGAAAATGTGACAGCGGACAGGGCAGCAGGCAGTAAACACCGTTAAATGACAATACTGTTCAATATTTGCTGTTAATTGAGAGAGGCAGCAGCTGCTGGTATGCAGCTTCAGCCAGGATGAATTAGTAATGAGTCTGTAACTCTGTTTTTTTTTTTTTTTTTTCTGGTTTAAAGTTGCATCAGCCCTTTATGGTTCAGTAGTTTGCTTGGGATAGAAATCAAAAATCATAGCAGGACCTAAACTGAAGATTTTATTTTGGTTTTTGTTTTCCAGTGAGTTGTCACAGAGCTGTGGTGTCAGTGATAAATTTGGCAACAGTGATAAAATTGACTTGTATTTAAGGACTAGACTTAAAGGTTTTGGGTTAGCTTTTCCATCCTGTGTGGCAGACAGTGGGAATGTAGCAGGCAAAGCAAGCTCCTCCTTTGAAAGAAAGCACTTTTGTTGCTTTCTTGCTGGCCTCCAAAGACATTTTCAGTTATGATTTCTTTGAACAGGAGTTTTGGTTCAACTTTCTTTGCTGTGTTGCACTGCAGGTTGTGGTGCATGAAACAGTTCTGGCCCTTGCTGGAGGGACCCGCAGCAGGAGAGGGAACACTAATTCAACATTTTTCTTGTGCTTTCTTTGCACTTTTGCCATGCAAATGTGTTGAGTTTAACCTTTGAAAACTTGCTGATAAGCTGTTATCAGCCAACAGTTAAAATAACAGACCCTGCCACCTCGCTGAGTTGGGATAGGAATTTCCCAAGGCTTCAAGGCCTGGGTATCGTACAGGAACAGCATTAATCCAGGCAGAACAACCAGGCTGGGGACAAAGTTTACTCTCTGAAGAAATCAGCCCCAGCTGCTAGTTTCACGCTGTTTATGCACCCTTCTCTGTAAGTATTTATTTTGCACAAAACATTTTTGTTTTGAACTATAGATGTGATTGTGAGAGTGCAAAATCGTGTTATGGTGGTTAGCAGCATCTTTAACAGATCTTAAGTTGGACACAGGAAATGAAATTCTAGCTCTGTTGAAAACAATGCTAACAGTCCTATTGATTTCAGTACAGCTCGGCTTTCACCACGAGTAGGAGAATTTCAAAGCAAATAATGTTTTGTTTGTTCAGTTCTTTAAACAAAATCCATCTGCAGGGGTTAGCATTTGAATCCAAATACTCAGAATTCTGCTGATATTTTGTTAGGATGAGAAATACTAGATTGAAAAAATTCCTTGGGTCCATGATGATTATGTTAAAGAGGAAGAAAAAATCCAATCAGCAGGTATGTTTTGTAACCCTGTTTCCAGTTTGTGTGATTTCTGTATTACATACGTTTGGTTTTTGTATTTGTTCTATACGCATTAACAGTTTTTACCAAGTGGGTAAGTGCATTTACGCATTTTTAAGAGCTTAAATCTGCGATACACCATGCTGTCTTCTATGTTGGCTTATAGATGCATAAAATCTTTCAGGTTGAATCTGGAAAGAAGTGTTAAAAGCTAATAGAATACTAGAAAAGGTGGCGGTAAATGGAAGTGCAGAAAGAGCTAAACTCATCTGGTGGTAAAAGTCTTTCGGCCCCAGAAGCCCCTTCTCATCTAGGGTACTGACAATTCCTACCTTTGCGAGCAGTTATCAAATGTTTTAAAATCTGTCCTTAGAAGGCTGTATTTTTTCATGTGAAATTCAATGATTTATTCCAATGGCATTCTGCCAACTTTGGGCATCTAGTGTGTCATGAAAAGAAGGCTTAGGGGAGACCTTATCACCATGTTCCAGTATTTAAAGGGTGGCTACAAAGAAGATGGAGACTCCCTTTTTACAAGGAGTCTTGGAAAAGAGGAGGGGTAATGGGTACAAGTAACTCAGGGGGAGATTCCGATTGGACACAAGAGGAAAATTTTTCACAGTGAGAACAATCAGCCATTGGAATAATCTCCCCAGGGAAGTGGTGGATTCCCCAACATTGGACACTTTTAAGATTCAGCTGGACAGGGTGCTGGGCCGTCTTGTCTAGACTGTGCTTTTGCGAAGAAAGGTTGGACCAGATAATCCTTGAGGTCCCTTCCAACCTGGTATTCTATGATTCTATGTGTTTTTACAAACAACTCTCCAATTTTATGTGCTGTTTTCTATGTATGTCAATTGTGTTTAAAACTATAATGTAATCAAATACAATCTTTCCGGTTTTGTGTGTTTTTGATTCTCTCAAGTCTGTGTTATTGTTTCATCTGTAGTATCTACTTACAATGTTTGGTTTTTTTAGGCAAGAAAATAAACCTTGGTGTGTTTACATGCACCATTCCTGTCTTAAAACAGTGGTAAAAATTGTAATTACTAGCTTTTTGGGCTCTTTTTCATTGATTTAATAGAAACACCATGTAATTTTCTTGTAAACAAAGGCAAATATTTACATTTTTAATATATAAAAAAAGTATAAACTCTAAAGTTTGTCTAATAAACCTGATAAAATGTATGTATATTTACTCTGGTTTTAATCTTAAACTATCCTTCCTTACCTCTGTTGGAAGGAGTTATTAACTGCTTAATAAACATTGTTCTCAGCAGTGTGCTAATTAAACGATATACCTATGTGGTATGTTTCCAGTTTCTAGAAGGTTTTTTGCTAGGTGTTTGACATGGTCTGTAACAAGGTGTATACTTGTTAATCTGCTTTGGAGTAGTCAAATGTCTGCACTTCAAGGAATTTGGATGCCATGTCTCACTCTTGCTCATGTTGTGTCCCCATCTCGCTCTCAGGACATGTCCGTGTGGCTGCTGTACTGGTGCCAGTGAGTTGCTGACTGGGTGTGTTTGTAAAACTACTTGGGCACCATCTCCTACTACAATAATGCTGGTATTGACCAGTTGTTTCAACTTGAGGTAGTATACAGCAGAGCTCTGCTGACTTACCTGATTTGGGGATTTTATTTTTCCTCTGCAAACTGTTGAGTAAGATGGGAGAAGTCCTCCATGAGGAGCATTGCCACTTGCTTAAATAATGCAGTGTGAAAGCACAGCAAGAGGCTTCAGTGCACTGGTAGAATTACCTTCTGGGGCTGATGGCAGAGGGGTGTAAATGGATGAACAGATTTTCTACAGTTGTGTGTCTGTCATTGCCCATATCGATGTATTGCTTCCAGGAAGGTGATTGACCTGGAAATTATTCTGTAAATAAATGGTTAATACAGGGCTGGTACAGGGCAACAGTGGTTGCAAACTGGTACTGGCAAACTTTCTTGTGCAAGAATATTGCTATATCATCATCATTCTCCTATATATTGACCAAATATAGGCTCTGAATGTAGCCTAACCTTGACTTCACAAGCTTCCCCTTATTGGGAATGTGGAATTACCTTTCCTGTTTTTGTGGCAAATTGGAGAAGATAGAGAGAACTAATACAGTGCTAAAATGAAATTACAGTGGTGACAAGACTTACAGTGCTGGTGAAAGACCAGCAAATGTGTGCAGAGTTAAGCTATCAGCACTGGGAATTTGTTTTGCAGGAATCGTTTTTGCTACTCCTTGGTCAGTAGTTTTTAAGGCGTATTCAATAGAAATTATTCAGCTTCTATAATTGTGAACGGTTTTTCTTAAATACAAGATTTTCATGTTTGTTTCTTGTAACACAATGTAACTGTTGTCTTCTTAAGTTGTATGTATAATTGTAATAACCAATTTACAGCTGTCCTTTTGAGATTGTTTTTCTGATGTTGCCATTGAAAGTGACTGTTTCAGAATATGTGACTGCCAGTAACTAAATGTGTGAGAATATTAATGTCCAGCTAGCAGAAAAGGTTGTGAACAGTGTGGGGTGAATTGCTCTGTGGGGGGGACCCCTAGAAAACAAACAGCTCCCGCTGATAGTCATCGCTATCTCCTATACAGGAGTGCTGGTGGCACCTTCTTTCTCACTAAGGATTGTTGTTATAGATCTTGTTATTGTGTTTCCTACATAATTTCTTAAATAATCCTGAAAGTTAATCTTGGGTTAAATTGATGTATGCAGTTTTGACATGGGAGGGGAATATGTGATGCTTATTCCTACTGCTGCAAAAAATTAGGAATATGCTGAACTTCCCAAACTTTGGGGAGTGGTCTTGAGACCAGCTGAATTGCATGTGGTACATAACATGGGGCAGATGGTGCCTATGTTTTTGCAAGGCCAGCTAGCTTTTGTTGTCTAAAGTCTCTTAATTCTGGCAGACAGTTGTGCTGGTATTACTGAATCCCTTCTTCAATGTTGTCGTAGCCTTGTTGTATCTGTGATGATTAAATATATAAGGAAAACAATGTTTGCAGGTAGAGCTAATCTCTTTAAGACCAGGTAGTTTAGTCTTTCAATTAAAGGCTAGTATCAGTCAGTTCTGTAATTTCAAGGGATTGATTATTTTTAATTTTATGAAGAACTGGGCTAAGTCTTGCATCCTTTTACATTTTTGTGGGGTGGGAAGAAGATGCCGTAGGCTCAGGATTGGAAGTCTCAGTATTTGTTGTTTCTTCGCTTGCATGTTTCTGATAGCAAGAGGAATAATGGTATTATGAGTTGTATATATGTAGGAGGATTGTAATAACTTATGCTTCTCCTAAAATTTGCTTAAAATTACGAAGATAAATAACTTGGAGTTTAGGTATAAAATTAAGTGTAAAAAGTCATTAATAGATTATCTTGAAGTACGTTATTTTAAAATCTAATCCAATCCTGGATGATGTAATTTTGTAATATGGAAAGCTCTGAGCTCTTTTAGTGGAGCTGCTTGCTTAATTTAGGTTAAAATTGTACTGTAAAAGGATTATAGAGTGTATGCCTGTGCTAAGAAAGGATGTACTAAATGTGTTGAGGTCTTTTTCTACTCCCAGCTTCTTTTTGAAAGTGCATACTTAATTTTTGATGTTTTCTGCTGCATTTAAATGTGCCACATAACATCAGGATGTGCTAATGGGATGTTTTGGGTGGATCGTGGGAGCATTTATTTAAATACATTTTTGTTGAATAGGATTCTGAGTTTTCTTGTTCTTCTTTCTAGAGAGAAGAATTCAGTGCTGGACTGTCATAAACATTACTCATGGTGCAACTTCAGAGAACAGCTTGATTTATCTGACTTGAAGAGGAGGCACATGTGCAGTAAGCCAAGAGGACATGGGCTTTCAGTGCATCTGGAAAAATGATCAGGTATCAGCAGTTGTTGATGTTTAAACTGTAGTAACTAGTCAGAAACTTGAGAAGATGTGAAACAGTAATGCACTTACTCCTGCAGTTGTCCTTAAATTTTAGGTATGCTTTCCTTTCAGTGGTAGGAATGAGGTAAGTTTACATTCTCATTTTATATTGTGTCCATAGCTATTTCACTGCTGAACTTGCTCACTTGCAGTAGCTCAGTTGCAGACACCTGACGGGATCCAGTTCAGATGTGAGTGAACGGGGAGGGACAAGTGCCAAAGGGGTGTTTGCATAGACTGAGTTGAAGTTAATCTTACAATGTTTAGATTTTTCAAATATAACTTGAACTCTGAAAGCATTTGAATCTGTTAATTCAGGTTTATTGATTTTGTGAGGGGATAACTTTGATATATTATTTTTCTATTGTTACAAGTACTTTTTCATTGTACTTACTCTGGTGATTGGCTGGAGAATGCAGATGTCCTCACAGGAATCCAGGCTATTGTAGCTGGAGTAGAGACACCAGCAAAGTTCCAGAAAATGCAGAGAGTCGTGGTTCATTTTGAAATCTGAGCAGGTTACGGGTTCAATAACGTAAGAACTATATGTTTTTAGCTATTTGTTTGTTTTCAAGCAGCTGTTCATAATTTCTAAAATAATGTAGTGTCAAACTTTACTATTGGAGGTAACTGCTCTGCGTAGGTACTTGGATTAGCTGGCTCACTTGTTGCTGATTCTGTGTCTGATGTCTGTTGCCATAGTTAGTGCAGAGCTTGTGCATCTCTGGTGTCCTGCCTCCAATGCTTCCCTTTGGCAAGTATCAGGCATGATCAGGGACTTGCTTTAGCAAGCACACAGCCCATTTCGTTATAGTGAAGGGGGATTCATTAAAAAGTAACTTGGCACTTCTGTGGTAGACAGCATTTGTTTGTTTTGTACTTCTGTTCACAGTTGTGCTGCCTGTCTTTGAGAAGACAGAGCCTGCATCACGGAGGAGGTGACTGCTGTCTGGGAACAGCCGGGTTCGGCTCAGGGAGAGAAGCTTTGGGAGGCTGAGCAGGGCAGGGGAGGAGGAAGGAGTGAGAGATGCAGTAGACAGCCAGGAGCCTGCAGCTCATGCAGGGAGACTAGGGTAACACTGAGAAGCAGACAGTCCTCAGAGGTGATGAGAAACTTCCCTAGGGACCAGATAGCACTGTACAGAGTTTGCTGCAATTTGGACATTGAGGGCTAAATGGAAGCCTGGAAACAAGACACAGCAGGCAGGGAAGGTTGTATAGAAACGCTTCCTATTTCTAGTCTGACTGACCTGGTCTCTGAGTTTCCGTTACTGAAAGCGTTCTAGTTCATATTCCAAGAAAACTTGGCTTTTTTCTTCAGGGAGCTCCCCGTGAGGCAAAGGTCTCTGCGTATTTGCCAAAGAGCTCTGACTGACAAGGAGTCCAGTCTCAGACAGGTTGATCCTGTTGACTAATTACAATTTCATTTTCTGAGGAGTGGCCAGCTGTGTAAGAACACCTTTGGACACGATAGAGAGACCACTTAGGACACAGGGTTAGGAGCTTTAAGATGGCTTTTGGTCTTCAAGTGTACTGTTCTTCACCTCTGTCCTCAAAGTGAGTCTTTATTGTCTGCTGTCACTTTTGAAATTTGATGTAAATGGCAGGAGGTTTCTTTCTTTGTCTCATATTCTCTAATCTTCTAATGCATCTGTGTGAGCTTGTGATATTTTTTTGTAATTATATCGCCTTCGATGTTGGCATGACACTTAATGTGTTTTGGATATTGCTATTCCTAAGAATATATCATCTGTTGAATCTGTGTCATATATGCAGTTTTTTAGTTTAACTATACCTATTTTATGTATTAAAAATTAAATGGTAAAACTTGTATATTACCAAATATATGCATATATCTGTGTGAAGAACTGAAAAGGAGCAAATTATATAAAAATTATGTAATCTTTTGGGAATTAAGCTTAGAGGAATGTTTTAAAAAAAATTGTTTCTTGTTTTCTTTATAGATGCTAGCTGAAAAATCACTTATTTCTGTCTCTAACTGTAAAATTTTCTAAAGTTTTCTTCAGTTAGTGAACGTATATATGCATAATGCAAGAAAACATTTAGTTGCTTCACTCAAGGAGACTGAAAATGGGTTTGTTTTATATGTTTTCTTTACATTTGTATGATCTTTGTCATAATGAGATACTTAATGGAGAGAAAGCTACAGATACATAAGTTTTAGGAGGTGACTGAGTCACCTCTGAGTGGGATTGCAGGAAGACGTGAGATGGAGCTACGTTTTGGGATTCATTTCTTAATATAAAAGCTGTCAATTTTTACCCATTCTAAGAGGAGTGGTGGGTGCCGTAGAGGCAGAGCATCCATATATTTAGACTCTAGCTCTCTCTCTTTACGAGTTATAATTAAGGTGAAGTATTTTACTGAAGAATTAAATTCTGCCTTGATTTGAACCTGGTTTCATCTCAATGAAAGCAATTAGTGCATGAACTACCCTGTCCTTGCTTCATCAACAACAATTCATCAGTTGCTTCATCAACGTCGCTGCTTCTTATCTTATTTTTTCCAGTTAATAGACAAGGCAGTCTATATTGGAGTGCTATATGCATAGTAGTGGCTTAAGGATAGAAAGTATAGCTCGTAAGGGGGACTGTGACATTTAGTAGATGGCATGTAATGGGAGAGCAAGTGAACCAGGCAAGCTTCTAATCATGTAGTCTGTCATGTTTTTTTCCTCCAGCGTATTATATCTTTTGTGAAAAGTATACAAGCACTTTCTGTAAACCTTTCCTTACTAATAAGGGGGAAACGAGTTTGAGCAGGCTCACATCTCTGCTTGAAGGGAAGTGCAGTCATCTTTTTTACTCGGCTTATGGAGGACTGTAGGTTATAAAACACTCTCGTGAAAGAGTTGTCCTGGAAGGTCCCAGGGTTAATGCTTCAGCTGACATGTTTTTGAACATGACTCATCCTTTCTCTCTTAGCCATGACTTGAATTTACTAACATGGTGCTTATTTTCCCTGGATGGGCAAATCTTGTGCAATACAAAGCTGATGGTTTGATTGAGTTGGAGTATTAGGACATTAGCTAACTTTTATGTGCCCTTTTGGTGAAGGCTGTTTAATTTTTGGTTGTCCGTTAAGGACAGCTCTATGACTTTGTTCAGAAATCAAGTATTTGGTATGCCATACAGGATCTCCTGAGAGTGTCCTGCTTTGGGGTGCCTTCTATATCATACTGCATTGTCCAACATTGTGCTTGAAAACAAGGATCAAAAAATCACCACTGCTGACAAGTTTAGCGCTCTCAATCTGAATATTCTGGACCAAAAATCTGTTAATCATGATTGTAACTATTTAAAGTGTTGTCATAACTCTTCATGAAGTGAATAATTCTGTGTCGTGATACCTCAGACAAATCAAGAGGACTCTTCTAGGGTCTGCATTTACCAGTGGGGAAACAGAAGTCGTCTCTTGGGAGAGAGGAAAAAAAAGCAGTAAGCTCTGAAGCAAAAGCTACTGATAGCTTCATGACTGATGCTAATCTGGGAGGAAGATGCTGAGCAGGTTTTATTTGTCTTGAGAATATTTACATAGGGCTGATCACTGTTCTTGAAGGAACTTTATCATAGTACTACAGAGAAAACTGTTAGTACTAAATATAGTGCCTTATTCTGGCAGTCTCTAACTTATAAATGCTTGAATTCTGCTGTCTTAATGGGCTTTTCAGCAGTTTTTTGGTAGAAATCTGAATAATATTCCTCAGAGAGGTTGTGTAACTGTAGCAAGGATGGAAAGATGTAATTCGGCAAGACCTCGTACTGCAAAAGATCAGATTAATTTTTTAGCTTCTGGTCTTGCTGCAGAGCTTTCAGTACTTTGATATCTTCATAGGAGAAAGAGGCCTGAAAGGTTCCAAAAGATCATCTTGATCCTTTGCATCAAAGCATCATCACTATTGTTGGACAATTCTTGTGAGATGATTTTTTTTTTTTTTTCCTTTACCTCCTAATATAGGAGACAACATGACTTCCTTAGGCTGGTGCTTCAC
The DNA here is from genome assembly GCF_965638725.1 of Aptenodytes patagonicus. Classification (NCBI taxonomy): domain Eukaryota; kingdom Metazoa; phylum Chordata; class Aves; order Sphenisciformes; family Spheniscidae; genus Aptenodytes; species Aptenodytes patagonicus. The sequence continues at coordinate 28,803,322 of NC_134954.1, forward strand.
TGTTTACCATTTAGAAAAGTTCTTCTAATGGCCTAAGTAAATTTCTCTTGTTCTAGTTTGAGTCCATTACTTTTTCTGCTCACCACAGATGTGGAGAATAAGTTTCCTCCTTCTTTGCAGAAACTCTTCCTATATTTAATAGAAATATATCATATCTCAATCTTACCTTCTCTTTTTACTCTATTCAGATTAGGCAACCTCAATGAGTTAGCTCACTCATCCTTCGTAGCTCACATTATTAACTCTCTGTCTTTTCTTGTAGTTCTGTTGTGATTTCTCTCTTTCTTGACAAGCCTAACCCAAAAATGGACTTTACCAAAGGCTTTATCAAAACTGAGTAGATTGGGAATTTGAGCTCCTGTCAATGGATGGAAGTTGCCTTGTTTGTGACAACTTGAAATTTGTAATTTGTGCTCAGTCTGTGATCCTCTCTATCCTGAATCGTTATCTACAGAACAGCTGCTCAGCAGTTGTTTCTATATTTGTGCAGGTGTATTGGTTTTGCATGGCAAGGTTTTGGTAGCAGGGGGGCTACAGGGGTGGCTTCTGTGAGGAGCTGCTAGAAGCTTCTCCCATGTCCAATAGAGCCAATGCCAGCTGCCTCCAAGACAGACCCGCTGCTGGCCAAGGCAGAGCCCATCAGCGATGGTGGCAGTGCCTCTGTGATAATATATTTAAGAAGGGGAAAAAAGCCTGCGTAACTGCAGCTGAAGAGAGGAGTGAGAATATGTGAGAGAAACAACTCTGCAGACACCAAGGCCAGTGAAGAAGGAGTGGGAGGAGGTGCTCCAGGCACTGCAGCAGAGATTCCCCTGCAGCCCGTGGTGAAGACCATGGTGAGGCAGGCTGTCCCCCTGCAGCCCATGGAGGTTAACGGTGGAGCAGATATCCACCTGCAGCCCGTGGAGGACTCCCATGTCGGAGCAGGTGGATGCCCAACGGAGGCTGTGACCCTGTGGGAAGCCCATGCTGGAGCAGGCTCCTGACAGGACCTGTGGAGAGAGGAGCCCATGCTGGAGCAGGTTTGCTGGCAGGACTTGTGACCCCGTGGGGGACCCACGCTGGAGCAGTCTGTTCCTGAAGGACTGTACCCCATGGAAGGGACCCATGCTGGAGCTGTTCATGAAGAACTGCAGCCTGTGGGAAGGACTCACATTGGAGAAGTTCATGAAGGACTGTCTCCCGTGGGAGGGACCCCACCCTGGAGCAGGGGAAGAGTGTGAGGAGGAAGGAGCGGCAGAGACAATGTGTGATGAACTGACCACAACACCTATTCCCCATCCCCCTGTGCCACTGATGGGGGAGGAGGTAGAGAAAATCAGGAGTAAAGTTAAGCCCAGGAAGAAGGGAGGAGTGGGTGCAAGGTGTTTTTAAGATTTGGTTTTATTTCTCATTATCCTACTTCGATTTGATTGGTAATAAATTAATTTCCCCAAGTCGAGTTGGTTTTGCCCGTGACGATAGTTGGTGAGTGATTTCCCTGTCCTTATCTTGACCCATGAGCCTTTCATTATATTTTCTCTCCCCTGTCCAGCTGAGGAGGGGAGTGATAGAGTGGCTTTGGTGGGCACCTGGTGTCCAGCCAGGGTCAGCCCACCAGAGCAGGTGATTTTTTTCCTCTGAACAAAACTTGACCTTGGGGAATTGTACCGCATTTTTTAATCACTTCTCCAGTTTCATTAATTCCTCCCCCCAATAGCTTCCCATTTATGCATGCCTTTTTGTGGGGAATATGCCTTTTTGTGAAAATAACGTAAATTATAGGACTTTTCTTTCCACATGGCACTAATACTGAGGTTTCATTGTCGTGTCTCATTTCTTTTGCAGGCTCCTAACCTGGGAGAGGAAAGGTGACTGTAGCTCAGTTGGCTTTAAAAGTGTCCCTTATAACTGCTAATTATACATACTTATTTTTTCTTCTTTTGCAGTATTTCTCACTGCTGGCAATTCTATAAGAGTTAATTATTGTTATGGAAGACTTCATTTTGGCATGTTCCCTGGGAGGAACATTATTTTGTGACTGTTTCCCTGAACAAATAGATCTGCTTTTCTCACAGGGCCTCTGCTAAGGGTTTCTGCAAATGATTTCTAGAGGAAGAAATCAGCAAATAAACACATTTTCATCTCTTTAGTTGTATTACCTTACTCCTGACTATCCGTATTTAGGCTGACTTCCTGTTTGTTCATCCTCTCCTCGATAATTTTACAACCTATTTTCTGATTTCAACCACATGTTAGAGATGGAGGTCTTAAGGTAACGGAATTCCTACAGGTTTTGTACAAACAGATGGGCAGCTTGGAAAGAGATAAACGTAAGTGCCCTCACATACCCCTGACCAAGGGAAAGGATGTGGCCTGAGTCTATGTAGTTTCAGGTGGCAGAGAGTTCCCCCAAGGAGGAGGACATTAGTTAGCAGCTACCTCAGCCACAAGGGTGGTGTCTATGTGCACGTTCTGCTTCACATGTCTCCTCTGTGCTTCTTGCCAGCTGGCCACAACGAGGAAGACCGCTGCTCACTTGTTGCATTAACTGCCTTTTTAGCAGCAAGGAAATGGGCTCTAATGTCTCTTATGTAGCAGCGTTTTCTTTCCTGATGGAGTTTCAGAGCTTTTCCTTATGTCTGAGGAACTGGGCCGTCTTCCTTCAGGAAGGTAAAAATCTGCAAGGGTAGTCTTTTGAACTTCCCCAGCCTCATCAGTGCATATTCTTAACGTTGTACTGGCATGCCTTCTCCTAAAACTACACAGACTTTTATCGTGGTGAGGAGTCTGAAAGGCAGGGCTTATCTGGAAAGAGTAGGCTTGCTGGGAAAACCACCCAGAAACTCCTTAAAAAAGAATCCATACCAGCCTCAGGCTTAAACAAGGGAAGACATAATGCATTTTGTCTTGTCATTTTTTAGTGCCTTTAGTGTCTTTTTTCTTCAGTTCCTGGAGTGTTGCTAAAGGCAATACAGGGTTAAAGGAAGTAATCTTATAGTCTTATGTACTCCTACCCATCATATCTTGCAGAGCACACTCAGTCAAAAAAACAACTGGCAACTGTATGGAAGATGGTTTTGCTGTAAAAAGCTTCACTTTGGTAACAGAAGTGGGCAGCACTTTCATTTGAAGACTGTACAGTGGTGGTACGAGTGTCCGTGAGTGAGTTTGAATAGCTTTTGGGTAGCCACTTGAAGATATGGGTAGCGCGCTCTCAGGGTATTGCGTATCTATGAGTTTGTAGCCATCTCCAGCTCTCTGCTTTCATTTTTAAGCAGACCTAAATGTCTCACCTTGGCTCACTAATGATGCGGTTTTGTGAGCAGAGGCAGCTCTGATGTTTCTGATCTGAGAGGGTCCGAGCCTTGTTCCAGGGATAGCCCTATTGCCTATGTAGCAGCAACTTGGTCACCAAAATGTACACCCTAGCTTCATCCTACCCCTAAGGCAACACCTTAATCGGTGGGGGGATCGTCTTCTAGCTACAGGCTCTGGGCTGTGGTGGCTCAGCAGCTGCCACAAGAGCAGCGAGGCAGGAATGGGGTCTGAAATCAAAGTGGCTGTCCCGCTGTAAACAGACTTCCTTACAAAATAGGGCTTATAATTAGGGTCCCTGACTCAAATTGCAGCTCACCTGTTCTCAATGGCATTGCACATGTCCCACTTTTGGGCTTTTTCTCTTTGAGTGATTTTTTTTCTTTTGGTCACACTTCTTGACTCCTAGCTCTTGGCTCTGGTCCTGTCAAATTGCAGTCCTGTTCATCTGCCTTTGCAGGAAGGACTTCTCAAAGTCTCAGATCTGGGGAGATTCTGGTTAAAAGCCTGAGGATCTGTTGGTTTAAATATGATTTTTTTCCTTCCTTCCTGTCACCCACCCCACTGCTGAAGATTAGAACATTCAGAAGAGGAATGTATGCCTACAGGGTTGGAAGAGTAGATCAAAGATTTCACAGATTTTAGAACTTCACAATAAAATGTCCCTCTAGCCATCTTATCTATGCAAATGTTTACCTAGGCTTTCTCCTGTTAGAGAATAATTTGCTGTTTCACTTCACCTATTTATTCATCCAGGTAGAAAGTTTTCACAGTGGAGTCCCTCTTGTACCTCCAAGTGTGTGCTGAGTAGATTTATAAAAGCAGATTTATAAACAGCCTTATTGATGTATAATTATGAAATTAGCCTTTGAGTCACTTTCATCTCTCTTCTAATTTTCTGCTTTTGTTAGTGGAATATGCCACAGAAGCGTTAGGCATTTGCTTTGATTTTCTGCTTACCTGTGTGTCTGTTACTGGCCACCGTCAGAGACAGGACGCTGGGATGAATGAGCCTTTGGTCCGATGCAGCAGAACCATCCTTTCCGATCAAAGGTTGTATTAGGATTTTAGCCCAAGATCAGCATCGAGTTACTAAGGCCTGTAAATAGCAAACATATGCTATTTTTGAATATTAGCATAATATTGTTATTCTCAGTCTTTTGCAATTTTAGTGGTTTTCCAATTTACTAAAATTGAAGGTCACAGGATTGGAGAACTTGTTAAATGATTATTTTAGGACTGGGCTCAAATTAATATGATGTGCCAACTTGAAATGTTATGCCTAGCAGATGCCGTATAACGTTCCTATTAGTTACTAATTGGCTTGAAAGTACTTAATTAGCTTGTCTTTTTCAAGTATGGCAAACAGATATTTTTTTTAAATAATTCTAGCTTTCCTTTTTGCACCCATTACCACCAGTTTTGCCTGCTATGTCTCCTAACGGTCTAGTCACTTCGTTACTCATATATCTTTTCAGAAATCCTGCTACCTGTAAACTTCTCACTAGCACTTGTATGCTACCTTATGAACTTTGGGTTTTTTTAATATCTTATACCCTTGTTGTACTTTGTGCACCTTTTTTTTTTTTCTATTTTCACATTAATACTGAACTAAACTTATCCATAGAATCTTGTTTGGGCATCTGATACTTCACAGACTTCCCTGCTTTTACCATTGTTTTTTTCTGAATGAGAAGGAGGAAAATAATTTCTCTTTCTAATATTGATCAACTTAGTTACTCACCACTGATGCATCAAAATGTAGTGCATGCTATTAAAGTATGTAACTGGTTGCAACCATCCTGCTTTCTAATGCTGTTGTTTGTCTACCAACATAATCTTGTAACAGCCATCAATTTTAGGCCAATGATTGTTTTTTCTTTTTCATAATGAATTAAAGTAGTTATCTTGCATTTTAAATTCAGGACCTTTGTGTTTGAAAATTTTAACCCGAGCTGTTGAGACATAGGTGAAATTGAGTGGTGGTATGCTGAACCAAGTCACCAGGGAGAAGAAAATCTTAAGTTGTATATGCAAACTCTTTTCCTCTGCTGGAGTATTCCTGGGGTTTTGTTCCCACTTATTTTCCCTGCTGGGTGTGTTTTTAAATGTCACTGCAATTAACCCTTGGAAACCTCTGAAAATTATTTTCCTTTCTATTTTTATTCTGCCTTTTCTTGTTCTACAGCAATATTTCTCCTTTTCTTCCACTTCTTGCATGTGGTACTGTGCTCCCCCTTCTAGTTCCTGAATTTATCCCTTTTTGCTTTAGGGTAAGAGAGTAAATTACCATTTTTGTTTCTGTTTTGAAAATGCCGGGTAAATCTGGAAGCTGCTGTTTTCGTACCATGGTGGTGAGGTCGGCTGTAAGGCAGAGTGTTGGGCTCGGAAGGGGAAGGGAAGGCAGGGAGTCAGAGCAGGTCCTCTGAACTAAGTAACCTGATGCGACTGGGGTTTGAAATCGTGACACGATGTGATGCCTTTGAAGAGATGTGTCTCACTATACCTCCACTCCTGCTTCTCCTTGTGTATAGTAGTGCTCAATCTGTAGCGGTTGCATTGTCTAGGTGGAAATCTCATTATTAGTGTTTTGTGACTTTTAGCTCTTAAAGAATAGATATTTCTTCAGCAAAAGTTAACCTGCACTTTCTTTGATCTTGAAAGTAGGTAACGAGAAATTTGCATTCATTTTAATTTTCTCTGGCCAGCTTTATAAAGCTCAATTCAAAAACCAAAGTCCAAAATCAAAGCTCAATTTATTGTGTCTGCTGTGAATTCAGAGCATACTAATACATTCCTATCATTGCAGCTCTTTGGTGGAGTGATAGTATGTAGTAATATGCTATGGTACAACTAAGAGACTGTGCTGAGAAGCAGATGTAGGAGTCCAGTGACTCCCCAGCGGTGTCTTTTGGCATTACAGAACGAGAGAAGGGAATAACTGGCTGTAGTGCCCTGGCTGTCCGTTCCTTGTTCCATGTCAAAGATGCATAAAAAAATAAACTACTGTCTTAATACATGCAAACACCTACTTATTCCCTCATATAAGTACATTTTTAGGTAAGTATTGTCTCTGTAGGTGTGGCTTTATTAGTCTCCAGGAAGGCTCTTGCATCCTGCCCTTCTCCCTCCACACAAGCTAGTATCAGTGGTGCTGGCTCACATGATACCAAGTAGCACAGAATCCTTGTTTTCTAAACCCAGATCCGCATTGTTGTTGCATCCAGTCCTGGTTTATTTTGGGATGTTACCCAGTTTCCATGAGGAAAGGTGGGATTTTCTCAGACATTCTCTTAAGATGTGCTCCACCAGAGTAAGTTTTGGGACATTCTATTTTGACATAATTGCTTCCTACTTGCTAGGAAAAGGCATGGTGAAAATATGGAAATTCTGGCTCTTAATAATTTGGAGGCTACAAATTGTTTACAAGGGGTTTTAGAGACCAGATTGATGAATTCTGGTAAACCCTGAGATGGTGTAATTGCATAGTTTACAGCCTAGGTTTTATTTGAAACCTTGACCTTAATTCCTGGTTATGCTCATCCCTCCACTCCTTCCCTCATATTTCAAAGATACTAAAATAAGGTAAAACTTGTGCTCTTCCCCTGTCCAGATCCAAGTTAATCACAGCCACTCTTGTGTGCATTCACCAGCCCATTGCCATCTATTTGGGTGTCCAAAATGATGCCCTGTGCCTTTGCATCTGGTATGCAGAATTAAGTATATTCATTGGCATGGAATTGAAAATGAAATGAAAATGCTCGTCGGCTGTGATACATGGATGTTGTGCTCACTGTTCGTACGTGGCCGCAAGTGTGAAACTGTGCATGCTCCGATTTTTGTTTCTGAATGTTTCTGATGTGAGCTTGTCTGCCCGCTGTTGGGAATGTTTGAGAGCTGAATGTGTGATTTTGTTAGTGCTCCTATTTTTATTTTGTTGGTGCTTTTGCATCACTAATCAAATACAAGCCTCCTATTGTTCTCCCTGCAGCTTCCTTCCAGTACATACTTATATTTAGTTATTTTGATGATAATACCCAGGGTTTGTAATACTGAAAGAAGCCAGAGAGATGCTAAACTCCTTTTCTGATTCGTATAACAGATGGCTGTTATTTGATATGCTGTTGTTATCCAAGCTGTACGGAGGGGCAGAAACTCACTGGAGCAATGACTTGAAGGCATTAGAGGATGTCCTCGCCTGGTCCTCTCCATGGAATGGCAGCAGTGATGCCATTTTACCCAAGAGCTTCGTTTCAGTTATGAACAAACTGTTTTCAGTGTCTTGCCCCCCTCCTTGCACACATAGTACAGAGGCACGCAGCCCTCCCAGCTGGCGGGGGAGCCCTGTGTTTTTGGGGTGGCTCGGCAGTGGGCTCGGGCTATTCGGTGCCCAGATTTTTGCTGGCAGAAGGCAGCCGGCGGTGCCTGTGTGGATTGGCTGCCCCCCTGCTCCCTTCTCCCTCTCGCGGTGCGCAGCCCCAGCCAGTGCTGCCGAATCTCGAAACAGCCCGATTTACATCCATTCATGAATCCGTGACGTCAGCACGCTTCTGTGCTTCTTTGCAGCAGGCTGCAGGATTGTGTGGGTGGAATTTCCTTTTATTTTGCAACACTTCCTTTTTTTTTTTTTTTTTGCCTTCCATCTTTTTAAAACAAGAAAATGGAGCATCACATAGGAAATCTTAGTCCTTGTAAGTATTTAGATGAAAATGTCTTTTTTGAAGCGTGTGTGTGTGTGCTTAATGGTCAGTGTTACCCTTTCGCCATTTATTTCAGAAGGACAGATGGATGTTGCATTTGTGATGTGAAAGGACTGAAAAAATGATGCTGAGAGAAGGGAAGAGGAAACGTGAAACCTTAATTTATCCATCACTGCATATAAATCTGATAGCTGGCCTGTCCTTTTGCTTGTCGGTGTGCTAGACATTTTTCAGTTGCAATTTTGCACGTTATCTTCTTGTGCCCCCCTTTTAAAGGGGAAGGGAATGGCAATGGAGAATGGATATATAGGGAATATACAGGGAATGACATAAGAATTACTAGAGAGAGTATAAAGAAGCAGAATTGTATTTTTTGCCTTCTAGGCAATTGTAATTTTTTTTTTCCTTGTGTGCTAATCAAACAATTCTTCTGTTGTGTTACAGTAATAAATAATTTTATTTTTTAGATGAAGAGATGTGGTTTTCTTTTTATCAGCTGGGTAGGAATTCGTTCCTTTATTATTGAAAATAGCAGTTTGAGCTGTCTCTGTGCTGAACACATGATTTTTACCCCTCATTTTCCTAGTAGATGAGGAAGCTGCAAGTACCATTGCAGTTAATTATACTGTTCACTGGGGCAAGATTTATCATATTCTTGCTTACCTGAATGGGGCATGATGTCATGTTTTCTCCCAATGAAATGAGTGGAGCTGCTCTTTATTTTTTTTTTTTTTGGGGGGGAATGGTGGTGGTGGTGGTTTAGGTATGGCAATAGCTTAATCATATCAAGCTGCATGTCTCTCAAGTAAATGAAAAATTGGGTATATTAAGTTGATCTGGAGAAAGGTGGCATCAGGCCCATGTGTTTGGATATACTGATTTTATCAATAGGCAGTCTGTTCAATAGAAGAAACTGAAGGAATGTGTTTTGATAATTTTGAGGAAGAAAATGTGAAAATATTTGAAATAAAAACCAAATGGATGAGTGAAATGAGAGAGATTCAGCTGGTCTGACTTGCAAATGTGGGCACTTTTCACAGTAACTGCTGTGTGTGTGCAGCCACAGACATCCTGGGATATCCTAGAATGCAGAGGTTAAAGTTGTCATTGGTTTAAAAGTTCTTGTTACTATCCTTTTTGTTGTGTCCCCAAATGTATGTGGGTTTTTGTTTCCAGAGAGAGACAACCTTTTGAACCTCTGTTTCTGTAACAGACTTTGGCTGTGAAAAACAAATCATGATTTTGATGTAGTAGGTTTGTTTGTTTGTTTTATTTTAACACCAGTTTCCTGTGCTTTGGGCCTCCAGTCTGATTCTTTGATCTAGAATGGTCCTGTCATTCAGATTTGTCTTTGTCCCCTGCTGCCCGATAGTTAAATTTATAGCTGGCATTCATTTTGACTCCTGTGCCTGGAATTAGCAAATAACTTCTAGTACAGAATATATGGTAGGGACTCTCACCGCTTCTCAGCTATACGTGAACTTGTGTTTGAAAATGTGTGGGTGGTTGGTTTGTTTTTTTTTCTGGTTGCATTACTAACCTTCCTCTTTTGTCCCCTATTGTAAAGAGTTGGCAAGTGGCTTATCTCCAGTGGATCAGAAAATTGAGTAATGATTTATTTGAAAATCTCTTCATAGGAAAGCAGTTTCACAATTAGTAGTTATTAAATATGGTTCTGCTCTAAGCAGAGGAAGGATAAGAAAGGTTTTACAGTATTTCCTGTTTTCTTATGACTTTTCTTACAGCAAATATGAGATAGTGACTGATTAGACTGGGGTTGTTCATATCTGGTACCTGTTCCAGGCTTTCTGCAGTTTAGAGGGATGTGTGGAGTGGATTTCAAGTGGTAGGACTTCTCAAAATGGCAGTCTTTAAATAAAGCTTTCATACATAAAAATAAAAGAAGTCTGACATTGGTCACATGAACAGATTTCAAATCAGTGCAGATTCCTCTTCAGATCTGGTCCCTGGAGCCAGGGTAGGCAGGGGAAGGCTCCCGAACTTTGCCATGCATAGAGCATTTTAGCCAAGCTCTCACCTGAGATCCCGTCTTTGGAGGAAGACAGCAGCAGACTTACTGCTTTTACAACTTCCAATGAGTTTCTCAGCCATAACTGAATCAAAATGAGTTAACTGAGACAAATGTTACCTCTGCATCTGCAGAAGAGGCTGAAGCTCTCAGGGGTTTGGCACTTCAGCAAGCCCTGGCCAGCTTATGGGACTTTTTTTTTTTTTTTTATCCCTCCTTGGCAAGTATGTCCTGCGCATGGGCTTTAGTCTTTTGTAGACTGCTGTTTTTGTGACATTACAGAAAATTGCTCTTGCTTCTTTGGGAAGAAGGAGTAAATATTTCACCTAAAACACATACTACTTTGGATTGAATAGCAAGTTGGCAGCTGTGGCAGAAATACCGAGGTGGGCCGGGAGCAGAAATACTATGTGTACTTACTTCCACCCCTATAAATACTCAACATGTATTTTGACCTCTGTCCTCTTTCCCTGTTTACAACTTCAACTGAAAAGTCGGCCGTTGGAGTGGGTTCAAAGGCATTAGCAACAATTGGGTGTAGGCCAGAGTGAAGAATAGATTTTTCTGTGTAAAGTACGTGGGTTTTATAATCCTCCAGTGAACCTGTAATTGTTTGTGCTGTTTCTTCTGGAGCAGTCGCTAGCTCAGTGTGAGAGGTGGTGTAAGGGAAGGAAGGAGAAAGTCGTGGCGAGGTATAGGTAGGAGGCTGGACTTTTTCCAGCATAGTGGGCGTGAGGAATGGAGGGGTCTCAGCGTGGACATTTTCTTCATTCCTAGGATGTTTGTCCTTTTCCTGTCCCCAGCCCATTACTCTGTTACCTTCGGGTCTTCTGGAGGACACCAAAATCAGTAATGCAGCTGTACAGCTGTGGCTTTTCTGCTGAAGCACAGAAAATCTAACCTTACCATCCTTTTGTGCCTGAGGAGATTCTCAAATGTTGGTTTATCAACCGTAGCCAAAAAGTGATCTAGTAGGGATGAACCAAGGGGCTGAGCGCTGCTTTGGAAGGTCTCTGCAGGGTGTTAGATGGCACGTGTCATGTCAGGCCTCCAGAGGGTCCTCTACAGTTCTTCAGTCCGTGACTGTTGTGTGTGCTGTCTTGATTGCGTTACCATCACGTAAAGCTCTGGTGGCCTAAGAATAGGATCACACCTCTCAGATGTTGCTCTAACCCCTTATGCTGTGTCGGTAATACAGGCTTAATAGAGGCTCCTGAGCAAGTCATTGTGCTTGCTTCTCTATCAAGGAGTAATCCTCTTTGCTCATAGAAGTGTTATGGTGCTTACTAAATACAACTTAGTACTACTGTCATTTCTCATCTGAGAGATCTGCCAGCTGGATTTCAAGTGTCCCGTTCCCATCAGGTGCACACACTCTGGTACTTAGTGTAGTGTTGATAGAGGCCAAAGCATTGCATGTACCCCAGTAATTTTTGTACTTTCATGGATAGTTGTTTAGTTACTTTAATACTGGGTATGAAGCATGTAAGCTGTTAGTGCTGAGAAGTTTGTGTGTATAGCTTTTACATGTCAAGTGTGCTTTGCAAATATTGAATAATTCATATCTACTACAAAAATAAGAACAAGCGTGTGAGTGAATTTACCTGAAACCAGTTTGATGCCTCACATGAATTAAAGTGAGAGTTTGAGTCATTCACTGGATTCCTGAAAATAGCACTTTGATATTGATCTTCATCCTCAAAGATCTTTCAGACATTAATTAATCTTAACACTACTCCTTGGAGGAAAACATGATGTTTCAGTTATGTAAGTGGGGGAAATTACAAGATACTGTTTGTTGGTAACACTGGAACATTTTAATGGCTTCATGTGGCAATGTCAAAGAAGCTATAAGGCGTCTGTGAACTTTGAGTTTTTCCTGGTTTTTGTAGTTGTAAAATATTTGAATTTAAATCCTTTAATCTGTTATTGCTCTTTAGTAATATAACATGGCTCTTTAAGGTCAGAAAAAAGTGCAGAATTCTGAAGGATGAAGAGAAAAGGAGTAGAGCAAAGCCTGAAGTCTGTGACTGGGCTTTAAACATTGTTTCATACTATGAAGACAGCTGGAAAGATGAAAGAGAAGAGTGTAACTTAAGGTCATTTCTAAATTTTGATCTAAGATGGATTCCAATAGTAATTCAGTAGTATAAAAGGCTAATCAGCGTTTAGTCTGTCTTTTATACCAGCTAAATGTTTTACAATAGTATTGATGAGCCTGTGGTGGAGGGTATCAATGGTCAATTAGATGTCAGAAGACTGTATATGAAACTTCTGGTGTTTGATGTATGCACATAGCTCAAGACATACAAACAACCAGAGGGAAGGAAAACAGAAGTAGCAAGTGGGCGTACAAAGTTAAACCGATTTTTGTGAAGTCAAATTCTTGTAACAGTATGGTACAAGATGGTCCTTGGTTTGTTACCCCTACCCCCCAAAGGCAGGTGACTGATAGATTATCCTTTCTTCAAAAACCAAGGGCCTCAATCCAGAAACATGGAAAAGGGCTGCTTTGCAACAGAAGCATGTAGTACTAAAATCCTGCAGTGAATATAAGAATCATTATGCAACATCACTTATTTCCTATGGCATCAGATTATGCAATTTCTGAGCAGAAGAATGCAAAGCCCTGGAAGAACAGTAGCATTTTAGCAGATCCAAAAATACCTTATACAGGATAGAGGAAGCATTTATGTATGTAGTGCTGAAAATACACAGTTATGTAAGCCGCTTATTTCACAAACTGTGCCTTGCAAAGCTGGCTAGCAGGTGAAACAGGAATCAATCTCACTTTCATTGAAATCAGCTGAAGAAATCTCCCTGAATACAAGGGAGGGTGGATTGGCTCTTTGTCTGCCTTGTTTGCAAAGGTGATTTTTTTTTTTTTGCATTGTTCCTTGTGCCAAAAAAAGAAGTGGATGCTTGATTTCTTTTTCCAAATCAAGCACTTCTTCTCCACTCCCCGCAAATTTGTGACCTTATGTTGACAGAGTTCCTAGTTAAACATTTGTATAGTGTTTGTGGAGGTAGAAATTCATTCCTATGCTGAGAGCCAGTGCAGATGTACAAATTTCAAGAGTCAACACAGTTCTTTTAAGGTGAAGTAACACCTTGGGAATCTATTAAATTTCTTTGGAGGAGTCAAGAGCATGTGAGAACAGGGGATCTGGTTGATACAATCTGTTGGGATTTTGGCAAGAATACTTACCAGAGACTCTTAAAGAAACTAAACAGCTATAAAATAACAAGGACACCCCTCTGGCAGACAAATGATTGGTTAAATGGTATGAAATAAGAGTAGGGATAAATAGACAGTAATGTTGAAACATTTTTCTCTAAAAGGAGTTGTCATATGGCTCTGCTTTGGAGATTGCGTACTCTTTCCACCTTTTCTTCCCTTATCCAGATCATTTAGGAATAGGCTGAAGCAAGAGCATTTAGGCTGTGGGACTATGGAAGTAAACTGTTCAGGATAATAAACATGTAAACCAATTGCAGAGAGTACCGGAAGGCTGTCATGAACTTGAGTGATAAAATGTCAGTCAAATTTAGTGTTGATTAAATACTATTTAATCTTAACATCCTGTACATAAGAATTAGGCTCTGACTTTGCTTTTACTGCTCAAGAATGAGATCTTATGGATGTAAGAGACCCATGAAAGTTAGCTCAACATCCTGAAGCATGCTTAGACACCGGATAGCGTTAAAGGTATAGTTAAGAAAGCAACAAAGAACAAAAATGATTATTATAGAATAGAATCGTAGAATAGTTTGGGTTGGAAGGGACCTTTAACGGTCACCTAGTCCAACCCCCCTGCCATGGGCAGGGACATCTTCAACTAGATCAGGTTGCTCAGAGCCCCGTCCAACCTGACCTTGAGTGTTTCCAGGGATGGGGCATCCAGCACCTCTCTGGGCAACCTGTTCCAATGTTTCACCATCATCAGTGTAAAAAATTTCTTCCTTAGATCTAGTCTAAATCTACATCCCCTTAGTTTAGAGCCATTCCCCCTTGTCCTGTCACAACAGGCCCTGCTAAAAAGTTTGCCGCCATCTTTTTTATAAGCCCCCTTTAAGTACTGGTAGGCTGCAAATTATGCCTTTGTACATTTCTGTGGTGTGCCCACATTGGGGATTCTGTCTGTGGTCTTACTCCCCCAACTCTAAGGTGTTATAGAAGAAATGGAAAAGATGTAGGGAGGTATTCAAAGATACATAGCAGCTTTCATATGGTGAATGAGAAGGTAGAGTGGGAGTTTTTAAACTTGAAAAAAGATGTTGGAGTGGATGATGAGATAGTTCATAAAATCACAGCTGGCATTAAGAAGATAAATAGGGTTCAGGTGTCACTGAAACGGTGAACAACTGGTTGTTCGAAGAAAGGAATTAGATGAGAGATGCAAAACGAAGAATAGTTGGTGTTAACCTTATGCAACATACAGTTAAGCTACAAAACTCCTTGCCACAGCATAGTGGTTGCCAAAGTGTTGTGGTTAAAAAAAATTCTTTGACACATTTGCACAGGAAAAATACTTTGCGGGTTATAGAATAGAAAAATACCACTGTGTGCTGTTGATGGAGAAAGCCAGTGAGCTGCAGATCATGGGGAACTGTGTGACACTGCACTGGTGAGGTTTCACTGCCTGCAGATCCTTTTCTTGGGTTTTGGAGGCAGGAAATGGGGATAGATGAACCTGTCATTTGGGTGTGGTATGGTTTCTCCTTATGCTGTAGTCTAGGTGCCGCTTATTTCTACTCTGACAGGCTCAGTTGGAATACGTAAGGTGCATAGCAAACCTCCAGCTGGCTCTATGCACAGAGCTTAAATTCAGCCATTATGAATATTTCTTGGCTGGTATACCGTACTATTTTTGTCATTGTCAGAAAGGGTTCAGATCAGAAAGCCAGACAGAGTTCCTCTTTCTCACTGATACAGCAACAGACAAAAGTATATTACAACTGTAAAATCACTTTTGCCAAAAGTGATGCGTCCCTGTTTTAGGATAGACTGAATATATTGAATAAAGGCTAACTTAAATCAACATACACATGGGTTCAAGCTTCTGTTGTGATAATATGCACATAGCTACATACAACATAGTTACATGTCTGTGGTCTCATGTGCTTAATGCCCATGGCTATGTTAAAATATTCTGTTAACATTTTAGAATGATCATGATAGTTGTGAACCCTAAACAATTGCTACCACATAGCTCAGGTGGTGATTATGGTGTCTGCAAAAGTTAGTTGTCTTATGTTGAGGTGGCGTCCAAATATTTTTCTGGAGAAAGGAATGAAAAGTATGTATTCCAGTCAGTATTCTGCAGGAGGTACAGAAGTAGTGTAGTATTTATTTGACAACCAGAAAGAACAGGGTAAAGCACAGAAAAGCCAGTGTTACACCACTTCAGTTTTCCCAGATAAATCTGCTGTGTTCTTGTAGAATAAGTTAGGGTACATGCATAAATGTGTTCAGAGCTGTTGCAGTGACAGTTAGAAAATCTCATGTGGGTCAGATGAAGAATTTTCAACTGTTTTATCAGAAATTAATTATGTTTTGGCAACATCATAATTGTAATACTTAAAAATAAGGCTGGATTGTGGCTAAGCATTCACGCGGGTGTGAGATGGGATGTATGTTATGTGGAAGAAACATGCTTCCTTGAAGGAGCAGTGTGTCTCGAGAAAGAGATTGATTGCTTAAAAAACCCCAAGCTTTTGCCTTGGGCTACTCCATAGTTAGCTTAAAGATTTGCCCATAATGTGGGTTATACTGCACCGAGCTAATAGTGTTGTTTCTTTTTTGAAAACCTAATAAAATAGAGCTTCCCTCCACCCCACCCCAGAGAAGGGAAAGAAAGGCAGAGCAGTTCTGGGTGAAGCTTCAGGATAAGTTCGTTTGCAAGTCCTTCCTCTGAATAATGTGACTTCACCAAAAAAAAAAAAACCAAACCAAAACAAACCCCCTGAAAACAAAGTAGTTGCATTTTGATGATGTGTAACTCATTCTCTATTAATAAATCTGCTATTACAGTTTGTGTTCAAAAGAACCATGCAAAACACAAGCATATATTCCAAGTAATATAAAACCATAAAAGTACAGCGTAAGAGGAGCATCTGATCCACTCATGCAGCATTTTCCTCACCAGGAGACCAGGAAAAGAAAAAGTTTGTTGGAATCCTGTGTAATAAAATCATGTAATTTCAAAACCCAAAGGTCAGAAATGACAGCCAAAGCTCTGGTACTTGCCAACTCAGCAACTCTCAGTGCTTTCCTGTGCTGAAGTTGTACAGTGTGGAAGGTCAAGAGATGGGAGAGGACTGCGTATCAACCTGTTGTAAATATCCCGTGTAGAAATTGAGAGATGATCACAAGGGGCAGGAGAACTCAGCTGCAAGATGTGTAGCAAGATAAATATACTTTATAGGCATGCTTTTTGCATTTTTGTTAGATTCTAGAACATTTTAAAGTATTGTCCCAAGCCAGGAGTATTGCACTAGTCTTGAGATGATACACACACAAATTGCAGTCGTGTTATCAGTGCAGAAAGGTGTGGTTACCTTGCTGTACCTAATGTAGCCAGAAGGAAATCACACTGAGTACCAGGAAAAAGCAAGGGAACTCCAGGGCTTGAATGTAAGTAGTGATATGGACAGGAATCTCTTCTGTCCTTGATACTTGCTGTGTATCAGCTGGCTAGTTTCTGCCAGCTGTTCTTTTTCAGCCCTTAAACATGGATCAGACAGTTGCTTTTATTTCCTTTGTATATTGGAAGTGCAAGCTTAGAATATGCTTGACTGGGTAATATAGGAAATAGTGCTTCAAGGAAACTAACTTAATATTACTAGACATTTGTGCTGTTAGGAAACTGAGCGGAGACCGCTTTGTACTTGTGCAACCTTTACAGCATACTAACATTTTGTTTGTGTGCTGTATTTGGAATTGTAATTTGCTAGTCTATTTTTAGCGCAGCACTTTAAAGGAGAAACTGCCATTATGGTCCATGCGAGGCATTTGTTTAACTCCGCCATGTGTTCAAACCTGACTATTGCTTTGACACTCTTACAAATACTGGGCTTGTATAGGCAGCCATGTGCTTTGGTTGCGCTGCGTGTGTGTGTGTGTATGAACACCTACTAGACCAATGTTTCCAGGAGCAGACACAGTATCAGGCAACGTGAGAGCATGCCTTGTGGTAACTGATACACCCACTCTGGTGCCGATTCGGGTAAAATGTCACTTTTCTAATAGTTTTAAGCTGCAGTTCGGGCTGTCTGGCGTGTTGAGGTGCAGTCTCACTCTTCCCGGAGGAGGTGCGCTTTGTGCTCCTTTTGTCTGGGCATGGTGGGATTTTGCCTGGAAAAATGCTTTGCCTGGAAATGGAATCATTTACAAGAAGTGATCGTACAAAATTACACTGAGCCTCAAATTTCCTTATAGACATAAAATAAATCTGTTAGCTGCAGAGTGCATGAACTCATCAAAATAGTTTAAATCAGAAGGTCTGCCTTGATGTCTGCTTTTGCAGCAGCACTTCGTGAAATCCGAGTATCTTGAATATGCGCACAAACCTCCTACACACACAGAGCTTTCAGCTTTTGACTTGAAGACTGCTACAGCAGAAGCATCGCTAAGATAGAAACAGAATGCCACTTGACTATGCTCTTCACTGTAAAAGTTAAGGAGGCACATACAGATCATAAACATCCCAAATGGCAAACGGTCTATATATAATGAAACTTTAAACTTTCAAGAAAATGTTTTTCTTGACAAATTTTTTTTTTCTTTTATAGGGAAGAGTTCAACGTGAACAATCTCAGCCATATCTTTGGTACTCTGACCAAAAGAATAGGGGAGGCATGACGATAAAGCTTGAAAAATGCTCTTCCTCCCTTGTTTGAAGAGATGGCAAGGTTGAAGACAACCCAATTTGTCTGTGTTATATCAAATTTTGCTAAGGCAAGAGGTTGCACATTGCAGAATTTACTGTAATATAATTTAAAAAATTATTTTCCCCAACAAGTCAGCATTGATGCATTGTGGCAGAAACTGCCTTCTACCCCCACCAATGTATCTGGACCACTTTAAGTTGGATTGATACAAAGTTGTTTTAAAATAAATGCTGCCATCTCATGCTCTCAAAACAATGAGTTCACTACACCTCTGAAAAATCAGGCTGCTTATGTAAGTACCTAAATAAGGCTGTATCATGTCAGTTTGAAAATAATTTTGTAACTTTTGCATGCCTCCTCTCCCCATGAAGCAGATACAGTGGCATATAAGATGGCAGGGCACTGTGCTTAAAGGCTTCTGTAGGGCAAATAATACCAGAGTACAAGTGAACTGAAGGTCAGGGCTGTCTAGTAGCTATTAGCAGCATAATGTATATATATTTTCATGCTTCAGCAGCAGGATGGAAGAGAGAGGCTTAACTTTCCAAGCAATACTGAGAAATACATGGGGGGAGGAGGAGTCACATACGATGCTGATAATCCATTTAGAAACTAGAAAAATATGAAATACATACAGGAAAAGCTGTTCTTTCTCTGTTAAATCTTACATGATCATGCATTGTGAAGTCAGAAAACTATGTAGAAAGGTAAAAGCAAAATCCTAGCCTTTATTAGATAGTGTATTTTGAGAGTTGTGTTCTAGCAAAACAATTTTATCCTCCTGCAAGTCTGATTTAATCCTTAATGCACTTTCCATTGTTTAAAATTGAGATACTTTTGGGATGCTGTTACCCCAAATTCTTGTTTTGGCTCTTACTCTGGGGTTTCTTGCAGGGGAAACTGACTGTTTTATTTACATTGCTTAATATGCTGTGTTATGAAAAGCAGATTCCTCTTTAGGGACACTGGTCACATTTTGCTTTTGCTTAAAGAATCACTTGTCTCTCTCAGACTTTTGGAAATGAGCAGGGGCAGTGCCTAGGAGTGCTGAGTTGGAGTTGTTTTGGTATTTTCCTGAAATTCTGTTCAGGTCTGAAACTTTTCCCTTTTCTTCTTTATATTGACAACAAAATCTGTGATCATATAACAACTACTACTAGTAGTAACCATACTACTGCAGTCACCCTACAGCTTCCCATGCTGGGGACTCAGTCATTGTAACGCTGGTCACAGGTAGGTCAGGAATAAACAACTTCGAGCTTCCTGTACGAGTCTAATTCAGCTCCTTTAGTGGTATGGACTGTGCTGCAATTTTTGTCTCACTTGCTATTTTGCTTTCTTTTAAAGAACGAAGTTTACAGCCTAAATGACGTTCTTCTAATTAAGCTTTTATGCATACCCCATGTGATCAGGCAGAAATATGGGAACGTAAAACAGGCTCCTGGCTGTTCCCATTTGCTGCTTCTGCTGTTGGAGAGGGGCTGAAGCCCAGGGCGTGAGCTTTTCATACACCAGGCTGAAGGTGTTATCTCTCATCTCTGTAATGACCTCATCTTGAGAAGTTATGGGACTGAGCTGTCCCCTTTCAATTGGCTGCGTGCTACCTGGCCACCTCTTTCTTCCTTTCAGTAGCTGTTTGCAGAGCCCGGGACTTTGCACCCAGTGTAACTGATCTTACTTTTTAACAAAATAGTTTCTGTTACTACTATTGCCCCCCCCCCCCAACTTCATATGGAATTTAAAATTGGACTTTGTTCTGTGTTACAGGCTGAATGCACTCAGTTACTTCTGGTGCAAAATTAGAGACTCTTGTTTCAGAAGTGGCTCTACCCCAGAAAAGTGCTTTGGCAGCGGGCAGCTATCGCAGCGCGACCCTCTGCTGTCGGCCTGGCTCTGTAGAAAGGTGGCACTATGCTGGATTGTGGAAAAAGTGTCTTTCAGAGGAGCACGTAGAAAGAGAAGAGAGATGGGAGGACTTCTAAAAGGGGACACCAGCTCTGAATTTATATGCAGACTACCAGGAACTTCATGCAGGGGGAAAGCAGAGCAGTGGGAGGAGATGCTCTTCAGGCTTGTGGAAGGAGGGAGATCAGAGAGGAGGGTATACTGTTCCTGTGAAGCTCTGTAATTCTTAGTTGTTTATGAGGTTGATATGTACATGGTTAGAGAATGTAACATATCTTGCTACATTAAACTTGAAAGGATTAAACTAGAGGACTAGGATGGTTGTAACTAGGTGGGGCTCTGAGGGAGCAGCTACAAACCATCCCTTGGTGGACTCAAGGTACCTATATCACTGTGCTTTGTTTCTCTAATGTCTTGTCTCAAGGGTTTGCAGAGGAATCCTGAGCTTGTGGGCTGTGCCAGACCCAGAAACAGTGACTGGACTCAAACCATACCTGAGCTGGGAAACCCCTGGGGGTCAGCTTCAGTCTGATAAATGCTATAGTAACCATGAAGAAACAGCTCTTTGCTGCAAAGAGTCTTTCACGGTTTTGACTTTTAGGCATTTGTTTAAAACTTGTGGTGTTTGTTTACCAGGCAATTCCTGCAGTAGGTTACTGAGAGTACTGTGTGAGTGGAGTTTCTGTTGGCATAACTTATTTGCTTCTTTTAGGGCAGTAATTATTTACTAAGTATCAGCAGTTGTCTGGAATGTCTAGTTAATTATCAGCTTGCCTCTGTGGAAGTGCATGTAGTGAAAATACTTAAATAAAAATTTGAAAGTTGTTCTTTTTTCCTCTCGTTTCAGGTACTGGGTCTGTGTGTCACATCTGAATTGTGTTGTACTAATTCTCTAAGTACCAACTCAGACCATCTCCTTGATGCACACTCACGGCATCATGGCCAGTACTCAGGAGCGCCTGAGCTTGTCTTCCTCTCCAAACTCGATCGGCAAAGCTTTCTGTGAAGATAAAGACTTTAGTAGGTTACATGATGAACATCCACCTACTGGAAACCACCCGTCCCCCGAGCTCATAGAGGATGTGCGTGACAAGGGCTTGCTGCAGGCAGACCTCATTGAAAACATGAGCAGCCCAGTCACTGCAGCAGTGCTGACCAGCATCAGCGAGGACTCTAGGGACCAATTTGAGAACAGCGTGCTGCAGCTGCGAGAGCAGGATGAGTCTGAAACAGCCATTCCTCAGGGCAACAGGAACACTATGGATGGAGAGAGCAATAGTGGAGCGGATGATGTTAAAGTCCAGTTCAACAGATCAGGCAGTGGGAGCGGTGGGTTTCTTGAGGGACTTTTCGGTTGTCTGAGGCCCGTGTGGAACATCATAGGCAAGGCATACTCCACAGACTACAAACTGCAACAGCAAGGTAAGTAGGGAAGCAAACCTTTATTGCTTCTGGGGGAATGTGTGAAGATGAGGAAAGCAACCCAGAGCTTTTTCCCAGCTTTCCATGTGACCATTTTTGTCTTGTGCAGCCTTATTATGGGTTTGTAAAGAGAAAACCTGCACTGTACAGCCAACAGTCGTCATTTGTAGCAAAGGCAGCTCATGATGGAGTCAAAAACAATTAGCTGTTCTGACCCATGCCTTGGACCGTTGTGACAAGGTCTGAATCTGAACTGAGTATTTGTGTAAGTGAGAATCAGGAAGAATTGTGTTGAACACGGGGATTGTACCAACTACTTCATTTCTGCATTTTTTTCATGCCAGATGAAAAACATAAGCATAGGTATTTTCATCATGCCAGATGAAAAACATTGACATATGCATTTCCACTCCTGTATGTGTATGTGAAGACTGTCTCCAGTTGACCACCAAATAGCAGAAGTATTGCTTTTCTATGGGCATATTACATGAAATTTTATGTCTTTCTGTTCACGAGTAATTTTACTCTTTAAAATATCATTCAGTAATTATCTTTCCAGAAATACGTCCTTTAATCATAGAATCGTAGAATAGTTTGGGTTGGAAGGGACCTCTAAAGGTCATCTAGTCCAACCCCCCTGCCATGGGCAGGGACATCTTCAACTAGATCAGGCTGCTCAGAGCCCCGTCCAACCTGACCTTGAGTGTTTCCAGGGATGGGGCATCCAGCACCTCTCTGGGCAACCTGTTCCAGTGTTTCACCATCATCAGTGTAAAAAATTTCTTCCTTAGATCTAGTCTAAATCTACATCCCCTTTAGTTTAGAGCCATTCCCCCTTGTCCTGTCACAACAGGCCCTGCTAAAAAGTTTGCCGCCATCTTTTTTATAAGCCCCCTTTAAGTACTGATAGGCTGCAATAAGGTCTCCCGGAAGCCTTCTCTTCTCTAGGCTGAACAACCCCAACTCTCTCAGCCTTTCTTCATAGGAGAGGTGTTCCATCCCCCTGATCATTTTTGTGGCCCTCCTCTTGGACCCGCTCCAACAGGTCTGTGTCTTTCTTATGCTGAGGGCTCCAGAGCTGGACGCAGTACTCCAGGTGGGGTCTCCCCAGAGCAGAGCAGAGGGGCAGAATCCCCTCCCTCCACCTGCTGGCCACACTTCTTTTGATGCAGCCCAGGTTACGATTGGCCTTCTGGGCTGCGAGCGCACATTGCCGGCTCATGTCCAGCTTGTCATCCACCAGTACCCCCAAGTCCTTCTCAGCAGGGCTGCTCTCAATCCCTTCATCCCCCAGCCTGTATTGATACCGGGGGTTGCCCCGACCCAGGTGCAGGACCTTGCACTTGGCCTTGTTAAACCTCATGAGGTTCACACAGGCCCACTTCTCGAGCTTGTCCAGGTCCCTCTGGATGACATCCCGTCCTCTGGTGTGTCGACCACACCACTCAGCTTGGTGTCATCCGCAAACTTGCTGAGGGTGCACTTTATCCCACTGTCTATGTCATTGATGAAGGTATTAAGCAGTACCGGTCCCAATACGGGCCCCTGCGGGACGCCACTCCTCACCAATCTCCACCTGGACATTGAGCCGTTGACCACTACCCTCTGGATGTGACCATCTAACCAATTCCTCACCCACCGGACAGTCCACCCATCAAATCCATACCTCTCCAGTTTAGAGAGAAGGATATTGTGGGGGACCTTACAGAGGTCCAGAGAGACGACATCTGTAGCCCTTCCCATGTCCACTGATGTAGTCACTCCATCATAGAAGGCTACTAGGTTAGTCAGGCAGGACTTGCCCTTGGTGAAGCCATGCTGGCTGTCTCAAATCTCCTCCCTGTCCCCCATGTGCCTTAGCATAGCTTCCAGGAGGATCTGTTCCATGATCTTCCCAGGCACAGAGGTGAGGCTGACTGGCCTGTAGTTCCTCAGGTCTTCCTTCTTTCCCTTTTTAAAAATGGGGGTTATGTTTCCCCTTTTCCAGTCCGTGGGAACTCCACCGGACTGGCCATGACTTCTCAAATACAATGGATAGTGGCTTAGCAACTTAATCCGCCAGTTCCTTCAGGACCCGTGGATGGATCTCATTGGGTCCCATGGACTTGTGCACCTTCAGGTGCCTTAGATGGTCTCGAACCTGATGTTCTCCCACAGTGGGCGGCTCTTCATTCTCCCGGTCCCCGCCTTTGCCTTCTGCGGCTTGGGCGGTGAGGCTCGAGCACTTGCCGGTGAAGACCGAGGCAAAAAAGTGATTGAGTACCTCCGCCTTCTCTGTGTGCCGGGTAACCAGATCTGCCGTTTTGTTCTGGAGAGGGCCCGCATTTTCCCTCGTCTTCCTTTTATCCCCAGCATACCCATAGAATCTTTTCTTGTTGCCCTTGATGTCCCTGGCCAGATTTAATTCTATCAGGGCTTTAGCTTTCCTAACCTGATCCCTGGCTGCTCGGACAATTTCTCTGTATTCCTCCCAGGCTACCTGTCCTTGCTTCCACCCTCTGTAGGCTTCCTTTTTGTGTTGGAGTTTGTCCAGGAGCTCCTTGTTCGTCCATGCAGGCCTCTTGGCGTTTTTGCCTGACTTCCTCTTTGTTGTGATGCATCGCTCCTGAGCTTGGAGGAGGTGATCCTTGAATATTGCCCAGCTTTCTTGGGCCCCTCTTCCCTCCAGGGCTTTGTCCCATGGCACTCTACCAAGGAGATCCCTGAAGAGGCCGAAGTCCGCTCTCCTGAAGTCCAGGGTAGTGAGCTTGCTGTGCGCCCTCCTCGGTGCCCTAAGGATCTTGAACTCCACCATTTCGTGGTCACTGCAGCCCAGGCTGCCCTTGAGCTTCACATTCCCCACCAGCCCCTCCTTGTTGGTGAGAACAAGATCCAGCATAGCACCTCTCCTCGTTGGCTCCTCTGCCACTTGGAGAAGGAAGTTATCATCGACGCATTCCAGGAACCTCCCGGATTGCTTATGCCCTGCCGTGTTGTCCCTCCAACAGATGTTGGGGTGGTTGAAGTCCCCCATGAGGACCAGGGCTTGTAAGCATGAGGCTGCTTCTGTCTGTCTATAGAGGGCCTCATCCGCTCGGTCTTCCTGGCCAGGTGGCCTGTAGCAGACCCCCACCGTAATGTCACCTGTCCCTGCCTTCCCTTTAATCCTGACCCATAAGCTCTCGGTTGGCTCCTCATCCATCCCCAGGCAGAGCTCCATGCTCTCCAGCTGGTCATTGACATAGAGGGCGACACCCCCTCCTCGTCTCCCCTGCCTGTCCTTCCTAAAGAGCCTGTATCCCTCCATCCCAACACTCCAATCATAGGAGCCGTCCCACCATGCCTCCGTGATGCCAATAAGGTCGTAGCCCTGCAGGCGTGTGCACGTCTCTAACTCCTGTTGTTTATTCCCCATGCTACGTGTGTTTGCATGGAGGCGTTTAAGTTGGGCCCCCGATGAAGCTGTCTTACTGTCTGGAGTTCCTTTGTGCTGCTAATGTTTATATGTTTTTCATTTAGATGTTTAAATGTATAAGTGTAAATGTATAAGTGTGTGTGTAAGTATAAATATATATAAAAATAAAAAAATACGTAGTTTTGGAATAAGTAATGTCCCAGTCAGTTGCATACATATAGCTTTAGGGGTTACTGAAAGCTGAATAGCAGAGTATGCTCCGCCTTTGGTGTCTAATTTCTCCCCTAGCACAGGAGGAGGGAAGTGGCAGATGGGAAAAGAACAAGCTGTCATTAGAACTAAGAAGCTGAAATGGTTGAGGCTTATAGAAAATGGGAACAGCCTGGCCACCATACTATACTGTTGGGTAGAAGTCTCCTGTATTGCTGTGGTCATGACTCAGTATTAATCAAATGGTTTTCTGGCATAGACAAATTATAAGATATGTGGTCAGAAAACCCATCTGAGTGGTTCATGTCTAAGCCCCAGAGTTGGGTTGGGGAACAGTTCCTAATGTGAGGGAACAGAGCTGTTAAATAACGTGTTGGGTGAATCTGCCTTGAAATAAACTTATTACTTCTTCCTAGAGTCAATTGTTTCCAGTTCATAGCTCTGAGCAGGGAAATCCACCTCTGCATTGCAGAATGGCAGGTGCCTCCTAAGCAGCAGCATCTTGTCTATCAGACCTATGTGCTCAGCACGAGTTTACTTGTTTTTGAAATCCTTTGGCAAAGTTAGTTCTAAGTTTTGTCTGCATGTTGTAAACTCAGTATGTCACACATGGTTGAGTCTATAAATAAAAAAAAGTTACTGAAAATTCCTTGGGGAATTAACACTCTTGGGGTGATAGCACAGTATGTGGAGTCAGGTGTGGTGAGTTTTGGAAGAGACTGCATCTGGCTGGGGAGCCTCCCTTGTGAAGGAAAATGAGCTTTGGAGCAGTCAGATAACATTCAAAGGAGGCATGGTGTCAGTATGTCTGTTATGCTTCTTTGGTTTGTATGCTCAGGTTCTTTTTAAGTGAAGATGAAACTTTCCAAGGAAAGGATACAGATGCAAAGTTACATCGGCTGCTTCCAGCAATTCTGTGACTATCCCATACAAGTGCTATCTCACCAGGACAGACTCCTCATCACTGGCTGCTGCTGAGCCATCATGTGCTTGCGTGTGCCTGTAAGCTCAGATGGGTAGCTTCAGGAAAGCTACCTGTGAAGCAAAGAGATTGTATTTCGCATCTAATTGGGACAGCAGATGCATTGGAGACCACAGTTTAATATGTGCTTTGATGGCCCACAGGGGACACTTTCTTTTGTATGAAAGTCACTAATAAAAAAGATTGAAGTGCTAACTAATGAAAATGAGCAGCTGAGAGCGTTGTTCTATTTGGGGGGTGCATGTAGAGCTCCTCTTTGTGTGCACAGAAGTATCTTGCTGTTCTCAGTGTCACGAGCATGTTCAGAGCCATAGATTCATGGATGCTTTGCAGCTTGCTGTTGGCGTTGGGCCCTTCCTAAAAGGGCAATTTTGAAATGGCTACAGATGTGGTAAGGCTGAAGATTAATTGGGATCTGCTATATATGGCCTGTGTGGTTTAGCTGCGTCTTCAATGTCTTCACTGTCATAAATGAGAGTGAAAAGAAGACTTTTTTTTTCTTTTCCCTCTGGAGCTGATCAGTTGGACAGATCTCTGATGGTAGTAGTATGCTTCTATTACTCAAGGATAAACCTTTTTAAACTGCTTCTGTGCTAAGACTTGAGGATTTTGTCAGAATATTCATGTTCTGTTTTCCACATGAACTCATTCTTGCTTCTTGCTACCAGAAAATCTCCTTTGTGTGCATTTCATCAGCTACATACAAGCCAGCAATTTAGTAACCGTGTGTGATTGCTTTTATTTTTGCTGTCTTTTAGCAAGAGCACAGAGGATGCAAGGTTTGTGTTTGTGCAAATGCTATGCGTTTGGAGAAGACAGGCTGAGGAAATGTTTCTGGCTCTTTCAGCAGTAAAGAGAGGCTTGCGGTGGCCTTTCATTCCCCTGGGAGCTTATTTACAGCTTTGGGCTGGTGCCACAGATCTGTGCAGGTGATTCCCCCCCCCATGTAACAATTACTTTAAGCCTTATCTGGGAGCAATCCTTTGTGTTGGGCTGAATCAACAGCTGGGCTAGGAGTCCAGTTTGGACCTGCAGCCATGGTGGACTTCATGTTGCCTGCAGATGCTTCCAAGTACTTTTTGCTGCTCATTGGCATCCCTGCTTGCCTGCTTTGGATCTCCTGCAGGCCCAAACTCTAGGACATGGTGGTGGTGTGGTGTGGCTGCAAGTCGTAAAATATAAATAGGTATCATGCCCTTTGCAAATGTCTGATACTTGAGTCCATATTGCCTGCGAAGGCTTGGCTCGTGACTTGGTGAATGAGGGAAAATACAAGAAAAACTTTTACATAATTCCAGATTATCTTCGTGTTGAAATTACTCCTTGAGTTTCCTTCTCAATATCTGAGATGGTCATCAAGAGGAGTGTGTTTCTGTGCTTCCCTTGAGGACCCATGCTGGGCAGAGCTTTGGTCAGCTGGAAGTTGCCGCAGGGTGGTTTGCTGGTTGACTAAGCAGTGCCAATTGCTGCTGTTAAATGCTCTACCTGCTTGGTGAGTGTTTACTTCTGTTTTGTTCGGTGGCTGCCGGTTGATTATGTGAGGTTTAAGTATTTTGGGTTTGACCCATAAAATCACTCCTGACTAGGTTTTTCCAGTTGTTTACCCTGATTTCTAAAGGCTGTTGGTGAGTGCTTTCAGGGAGATATACTTAGTTCTTTAATTTGCAACTACCAGTTATTTACCCTGATTTCTAAAGGCTGTTGGTGAGTGCTTTCAGGGAGATATACTTAGTTCTTTAATTTGCATCTACCAGTTATTTAATTTGGATAGTTGGGACTCTAGCACCTTTATAGTAAGACTTGTTTGTGTTTTCTACAGACTCATTAGACTTCTGAGCCATTTCCTTGGATTAAGAATCTGTCTTCAGGAGTTGCTTTCACTTTCCCTTTCACAAGTTACGTGTTTACCATCATCTTGTGCATTTTTTGTGTAAACCTGGAGAGCAAGTGCTTTACGAAGTGTGCTTGTGTTTGTGGTTTTTTTTGTAAACCAGAGATGCTTCTTGTCATAATGCCAATGCTGGCGAGGAGCCAGCACTGGCAAACGGCAAAAATTTGCTTCAAATAGATTGACTCAATGGCTCCGGCTGCTCCTGCGTTTCTTCCCCATGGGAAACAGATTCCCATCATTCTATTCAAATGGTTCTTAATCACCTTAGAAATGCAAGCTCTTCCGTAATTCCTGCTGCTATTACACTTTAATTTATTTAGGGAAAGTGTCCCACAGGTTTCTTTAGGCCTAGAAGAATCTGGAATAAAAACTGCTCCATCCTGGTAGGAGATATCCTTGTCTCTCTTCTGCTGGAGGAGGGGGGAGTGCTAGGAGAGCTGTAGCAAGCCCTGAAGTCTGGGCAATCTCAAAGGATGTTTAGCCAAGCAATGTTAATGGACTTTTGGAACAAGGCTGGCAGCACAGTCTAGTCTTGATTAGCGTGTCCAGATGTGTTTCCTAGCCACCCTGCTGATCATATGAGGGGTTACTCTTCTAGACAGGCACTTTGACTTAACTATGGTTAGTCATCATAGCCATGCACCCAAGTTCTTGCAGATGGTTTATGCAAGTCCTTTTCTGTTTCAAGCTGTTGGTTGAGATGACAGAGATCTCGGCATCACCTCTTGCATTCTGTGTTTCTCATTGTACCTGCTGTGTAGATGTGCCGTAGCTGGGACAGCTGTTAATTCACCGTTCTTTTCTTCACGGTATTGTGGGCTGTTCAGGATGGGTCTGTACAGGTAGTGGGGAGAGCTTTATAACCTGCTGTCTGGGTGATGTGCATGGTCTCAACTTTCAGCTGTATTCAGCTGGCAGTGTGTTGAGTCCTCTCTTTCCCAGCCTTGCCCATTGTCCCTCTGCAGAACTGATAAGACTAACTTTGTAAGACTGACTCTTGTCAGCCTGTTGTCTTTGAGGGTGGTCCCAGGAAGCCATAGGGAGCACATACACAGTGTAATTTAGAGGTACTTTTTAATCGCTGGGTTTGGATTGTAGTAGAAAATGCAGGTTTGCACCATTAATGCTAACAAACCCCGGTTTTCAATTGAACGTAGTCCAGTGCTGTTCTCCACCAGCATTACTTTCTTTGGGAAGCTTTTCAGTGCTTGATATGTTATGGAAGCCAAATGAATCACTGATGCTGGCTGTCTTGAAACGCAGTAACATGCTCCTGTACAGTGAAAGAGGTTTTTTTGATTTTTGTCTTACTGTTGCATTATACGTTACATATGGTTTGGCTCTTTGTTCTTCTTGAAATTCCCAAAGATGTAGGATGTTTCACTGATTGTTGTTACACTGAAACCTCTTCCCTGAATCGTGCCCTTGATGATCAGAGTGCAAGTGGGTTATGGGAAAGGATATATCTTGCCAAATAAACATGAGATGACTTTGCAGGAGGAAATGCGTGAACTTCTGCTTATACTTTGTTTACAATCTCTCTCTGCCTTGCCATTGCGGAGGTTAATAGGTAATATTAAGAGCAAATGAGGGTTCCTAGGTGATAGCAATATAGTTACCCATTACTGCTCACAAACTTCGGGTGCTTCAGGGAAATAAATGAGTGTTGTGTGCCTTGTACAGGAAAGGCAGTCTTCTCACACGTAAAGAAACAGCTATTTCCGTACAACAGAATAGTTTCAGTGTTGCCCACGTAAAAATACTGTTCATCAACAAACACAAAAATCAACTGTATTTGCCACCTTCTTTCAGAAGCAATGCATTTGCGAATTAAATAGAAATACAGATCTTCTCGATTTATTTATAAATTTCCTTATTTTCTTTTATTTTCCTTATTTAAAGAGCTGTCTTTAAATGTCTAAATGTCTAAAGAATTAAATACCAATTATAAGTATTGTGACAAAAAATTGCTCAAGTTGTTTGAAGAAAAACACTTATTATTTTAAAATACTTGAATGTCCTGTGGTCAAGATAGTGGTCACAGCATGTTTCATGCATCAATTTCTGTTAGGTTCTTACACGGACAGGCATTTCTTGCTTCAATACCAAAGGGCATGTTTGCTGGTAGGCAATATCACATTCACAGTGTCAAGGCATTCTTGAAAATTGAGGATAGGGATTGTCCGCTGCAAATCCATGGTTACTGGGGTTGCTTAGTTATAATGCATTTCAGTTGAGAGCTGCATGCGCTCTTAATATTTTTGTACAACGTAAGGTTGCAAGTGGATATATCAGCATGAAAAGTAGACTTGTGTCTGTGAAGAAACATGTGCTGAGGATTGAACTTTGCCCTGCCAAGTAGAAGGAAATTTTTGCTGTAGATTAACAATGTTGAGGTTTTTTTCCGAGTTCAGTGAGCAGAACAAGTGCTGGGGTCTGGCTCAGGATGGGAGCTGGCTTTCCTTGGCCATGCCTGGAGAGCAGTCATTCGGCAGGAGACATCCAGCTAGTGTCTGACTGTTGCAGGAATGATTTGAGGAAAAGATTTGCATCAGGATCAGTCCAGAGGCAGTTTGGGTATATAAGTTTCCCTTCAGTGGTGACAGTATCTACAATGAACACTTTTGCATAATCCCAGCTGCAGCCCTGGGAACACCCCAATGGCTCGGAGGCTGGATGAAAGAAGAAACGTCTTTGTAGTGATCTGAAATAGGGATGTGGACAGGCGCGACTTTCTTTTATTTCAGAAATCAGTGGGTTACTTGTTTTTGCTGCTAAATATTTTATTCTCTAAACTCATACATTTATTGAGTTACAGTAAATAAATTATTGCCTGCCTTTTATCTTGCTGTTTGTGGGATGTTAAGGTAATTTCAGGGTGACTCGCAGACAACAAAGCTTTTTGTTCTGATGGGTACAACTGTCTTGAAACATTTTATACAGTGCTACTGGACCACTCTGGCAGTATCCCTACAAGATGCATGCGGTTACCTAAGGGGAGGAATCGCTTATGATTCTTTTTGCCTGTTTGACACTGATATACACAATGTTACTGTGTGGGAAAGACCTATTTCTGTGACTGGTGGTGGTGGTTAATGTGCTTTGTGTTGGATAACTTGGTGATTGCTGGTCTGCGTTTTACAACCTGCCACCTCTGACTTTCCCTTTTATTTCCTATTTTTGCCCTGTTTCGTCGGGGGGGGGAACGTCAAATTTTTTTTTGTCAATGTTAAATGTTTTTTTCTCATCTATGCTTTTCAATGGAGTCATGTACTTTATAAGAGATACCATCATTGTTCAATTTTGGACTACAGGACCTGCTACCCAAATTTCCAGTCCAGTGTCCCTGGTATGTTAAATTGCTGCCTGCCAAGTCGAAGTGGCTCACCCAAGTGGTTAGGAGTGGTGGTGAGCTCTGTTGAAAAAGCAGCTGGGAGAATGGGAACGAACAGGCTGGAGGCAACTGTGATGGGGGAGAGGAGCTGGATGAAAGGAAAGCTGGGGCTGAGCATGTGTGGTGTGTGCCTCAGCTGCACCTGTATTGGGAGGAGATGCCATCTACCACTCCCAGAAAAGTCTGCCTCGAGATATAGCAAAGGAGATGGCAGGTGCTGTCCTGGTGTGGTCTTGCAGTAGAACACTTTTGTGGTCTTGATCTTTTACGTTGTTTCCTTTGCTTGCCTGTGCGTAGATACCTGGGAGGTCCCGTTTGAGGAGATCTCGGAGCTGCAATGGCTGGGCAGTGGCGCACAGGGAGCCGTCTTCCTGGGCAAATTCCGGGCGGAGGAGGTGGCCATCAAGAAAGTGAGAGATCAGAACGAAACGGATATCAAGCACTTGCGGAAACTTAAACATCCTAACATCATTGCATTCAAGTAGGTTGTGAAACTTGTTAGAAACATACCTTTACCCAGGGAAGAGCCATTCACAAATATACCCTGGCCAAGTTTTTAAAATCCAGGGACTAAGCTGTCTGTAGGACAAAATGTGTGGTCATCCTTCCTCTCAAATTGTCGCGCGTTCTTGTGGAAACAAAGCTATGGACGCCATTCCCACCCAAAGCTGCACTTTGCACGCAGGCTCACAAAACGCCTGCTGTGAACCCTACAAATCTGCAGGTGTGGAAGTTGAAGAAACCCACCCCTGTCATCAGTGAGGTTCCTCCTGTGCAAAGC
Organism: Aptenodytes patagonicus; assembly: GCF_965638725.1. NCBI lineage: Eukaryota > Metazoa > Chordata > Aves > Sphenisciformes > Spheniscidae > Aptenodytes > Aptenodytes patagonicus. Next base: position 28,835,220 of record NC_134954.1, read on the forward strand.
ATGCAGGAGACATTCCCCTTCCTGTTCAGTAAGACAGTATTAGCAGAGGCTTGCCCAGGCAGAGTAAACACGTTAGTCTCCCGCCCCTTGATTGCCACCTTTGAGAGTTGCTCTGGGACTTTTACTCTACTGATCCTCACTAGCTGTGTGTTTTCTTTGACAGGGGAGTTTGCACTCAAGCCCCATGCTACTGTATTATCATGGAATACTGTGCACATGGACAGCTCTACGAAGTCCTGCGAGCAGGGCGGAAAGTCACCCCTCGGCTGCTTGTGGATTGGTCCACAGGGATTGCAAGTGGGATGAATTATCTGCACCTTCACAAAATCATCCATCGAGACCTCAAGTCACCAAAGTGAGTCTCTAGATACTTAAACATCCCCCAGTTGTGGTTATCTTTAAACTATTCCTCAAGAAAAAAAAAAGTTAGGTCAAAAGCCCCATTATTTTTTTTTCCATGTTGACTCAAAACTAATGAGAGTCAAACTAATGAAACTTATTGGCACTCCCTCCTGTGCTGCAATTTAACAAGACTGGAAATTTTACCAGTATCTTACACGGTAAATAGCAGTCAGGAAATATTTCTCATGATTTGATGGTGTCTGGTCCTTTTTGAAAGTGGGATATTCTGTTGCCTTCTGCTTTTTTATCTTTCCTTCTTAATTGTTCTTTTGTAACTTCCCTGGTTTTCTGGAATGCGTCTTTCTCATTTCTCTGTTGCTTTCTGACTAAAACTATCTGGCTGCTTATATTCTTATTCCCTAGATGTTTATCACTCCTTTAGCCTGTGACATGACTGTGACAGTGCGTTAGGATAATACTTTTAGATGGTTTACAGTACAGTTTAAGGTACAGCTTTACTAAAACTTTGAGACACCTCAGATATAGTGATTCTTCAATGACTTGTTAATTTGCAATTTTATCAAGATTGATTTTTTGACTTGTAGCATTTAGAAATGCATTTGAGGCACAAAACACAACGACCCCAAAGAAAGTGAGTGCTTTCATCGGTGAAAATGCATAATCTTTTTTTCTTGTGCTGCAATTGTGAACAGCATGGCCTCATCAACTGTTTGTGTTGATTAAGAAGGGATTTACTCCCAGTGGCTGTTGTGGTACAAGAAAAATTGCAAAATGCTGATTTCTTTTTTTTTTTTTTTTTTTTTTCTCTCCAGCGTTTTAGTTACACACACAGATGCAGTAAAAATTTCAGATTTTGGTACATCTAAAGAACTCAGTGATAAAAGTACCAAAATGTCTTTTGCGGGAACTGTGGCTTGGATGGCCCCAGAGGTGATACGCAATGAGCCTGTCTCTGAAAAGGTGGATATCTGGTGAGTAGTATTAATGTTTAAGTATCTTCACCTTCTGTTTAGCCACTTGGTTTCCCAGCACTTTACATATTCAGCACTTTTTTCTCATTCTAGGCATGGGGATAGTTTGCTCTGTGGTGGACTATTCCTTTCTCCATCTGCCTAGTGCCCTGATCTTTGTTACTGAACCATGGGCTATAATGGAAAGAGAAATGACATACATGTGTAAAAGCTGCGTGTTGAGATCTGAAGGTATCTAGTGAGACTTGGTGCAGACTATCTGTGTCTTGCAGTAAGTGAATGCAACACTTCTTCCCTGTGTCATTATTCAGGCCAGAACTTTCTTCCACTCCTGGTGCTCAGGGCCCCCTCAGCAACTTTTGCAGCCAGGGTATTTTTCACTTGCTTTCTACCCTCTTCAGGGCCATGCATGAGCTGTCAGGAGGCCTCTACTCTGCTAGCTTGAAGTGTCTGACCACCTTTTGCTTTCTGCATACTGGGCTTGCTTGTTACGTGTACAGCCACAGGATTATAGTCCAGTGAATCTAACCCCAAACCCAAGAGGGAGGAAACCAGGATGCATTGTAAGAGTTTTGAACACATATTTCCGTCCCATGTGAAATGTACTCTGTGTCCGAAGGAACACAAGGAAAGGTTCAGATCTCTGTGCTATTAAAAATGCTTGAGAGAGGACTCAGCCTTGGAGCTCATTTGGGATGCCTCTCCACAGGTTTCAGGGTCCTCAAGGGAACTGCATCTCTGTTTCTGCCTTGTTATTTCTGCATACTAAATGTCAGGAGCCAGGACAAATGCCCTTCTCCCTGCTTTACAGCCAGGATGAATTTTCCTTCTTGTGGTTTTTCAGCTTCAAATGCTGTCACCTCCCTTACACAGTGTGAAGCTGCAGGTAGAAGCTGTGGGTGGTTCAGAGTGTGAGTGGAGTCAGACAGCAGCCTGCTGCTGGTGTTTTAGCTCGGAGCTGGGTCATGACTTTAAGTCAAGATTTCCTGTAGGGAAAGGGAAAGTCTTGTAATGTGCAGTATACAGCTCTTCTTGTGCCTGCAGTGTTTTGTGTGTTCATTTTGTGTGGATGTAGCAGGCCATAGCATAGCCAGCTCTTCTGGGAGAAACTCTTGGATTGTTTTGGAGAGAAAAAGATTCACCATTTGTCTTCTGAGTTCCTCCCTTTGAATCACAGGTTCATGAGGAGGAATGGTGCTGGATTTCCAACCTCAGCTTTCTGTCCTTTAGAGTGGCTTGGGTTCAGAAATACTGTGTATTTCAGTATTTCAGTAATACTGTGTATTTCATCATGTCCAATAAAAACCAGCTGCTGCTCTGCTGAGGACTGTGGGCACTCCTTTACTCCTTTCCTCAGTGACTTAAGAGATGTTGCTCTTTGGTGCAAACCTAGAGGTGCCTTCTGTGCAAGTTCCTCTTCAGTCCACTGCCACGGTGATTGCTCAAACAACTCCTTGACATCCATTCCTCCCCCAAGATGAATAAAAGCAATGTTCATGAATGCTGCCAACAAATGAGAACAGTTCCTAAGCTGCTTATATGTCTGCTCTCTCTCATCTTTAACAGCATGCTAAAAAAAAAAAATCTATAATCTTATCAGGAGTCTTGAAAATCCTTTGTCAGTTCTTAATTATAACAAAGCTGAAACCAGATGGGGTTTCCTGGTAGTTTGTTCAACCACCTGGATCCCTGCTTTCCTGCAGCCCACGGTAAAAAAACTTCGAGAGAAAAAATGTTCAAATGCTGCTTGGGTTTTTTTGTTGGGTTTTGTTTTTTTTTTTTTTCCTTTCCCCCCCACATGATTTGAAGCCAATGGGCTTTGAAAGTGCAATGTTTTTCACATTAAGTTCTGTTTCCTGACTGATGGTTGTTCAGACCCAGGCAGTTTGTCCCTTAGATGTTCTTCTGTACTTAATAAAAGAAACTTGGTATTAGTACAAGTCAGAAACACACTTCTCACTTTTCACCTGGTTTGACTTGCTGGCAAGCTTGGCAGGGTCGGTGTCCCACAGATGGATAGGGCATGCAAGTAAGGTGATATGTCTGGGTTTGAAATTGAGATGGTTGTACCTCACTTCGTATCGGAGCCTGGTTGTTAATGTGCAGTAAGAGTGGTGTTGGCATTTTGTTTGCCTCTGTATTGACTGGTTTGATATGTCTTTGGTGTTTTATTGGGTGAAGATTGTAAATAAAACAAATAACTGTTTGCTGTTGTAAGTTAAGGTTTTGGTCCTTACTGATCATTTCACTAAGGAAGAGAAGCAAAGTGAGTTTTCTTACCTATATCTTTCAGTTCTTGTAATAGGAGGTTCTTTTCCAGGCAAAGTTCTCTTAATTAATTTTTTCTTTCTTTTGCCTTCCTTTGTTCAGCACAAAAGAAATATCAGAGACTGCATGTGCTTTTGATACTGACACTTATGCATGTTACATTTGTTTCTTAATTTCTGTGTTGCAGTAGTTGTAGCGATGAGTCTCAAACCTATGAAACTCTTACCTAGGAGTACACGTAACAGCAGAGGGAGCTTTTGGCTAGAGGAAAAAAAAAGTTAAATGAAATGTAAAAAAAACCCCTGCAAAACACAATCTTTGTTCTGTTGTCTCTAAGACACTTATCAGTTCTTCTGTCTGTCCTGTAGACTTCTGACTGTTCTTATTGGTAAGAACAGATCATTTACTATCTCAGAAAAGCTATCTTTCCTCTTCATTTAACAGGAGTAAGATTTCATCTGTACAGAAAAACTTCTAATGTGCTTTCAGGATTTTTAAAATCTCACAAAGAAATAGGAAAGGATGGGTGAAAACCGATGTAGCTTGGTGGTCAGCCCAGTGCTGGAGCAGAGGAGGAAGAGTTACCTGATGTATGAAATAGCTATTCTTGGTTAAAAACTAGTATGTAAACACTGTTGCACCTACTTGCAATTTCAGATCAGACATAACTGACAAAAAGAGTGATTTCCCCCCCCCCCCCCCCCAAGCTTCAGATGTTTCTGTCAAATTGAATTCACACAGAAGTTTTTGTCCTGGTTTATTTCTTCATCAGGTCGTTTGGGGTAGTTTTGTGGGAGCTGCTTACAGGAGAGATTCCCTACAAGGACGTGGACTCTTCGGCCATCATTTGGGGAGTGGGCAGTAACAGCCTGCACCTTCCTGTCCCTTCCACGTGCCCAGATGGCTTCAAAATCCTCATGAAGCAGACCTGGTAAGAGCCTGAACCCTGCACAGACCTAGGGCTTGCTCCCAGTTCTTGCCAGATACCCAGTAAAACCGATGAAACCAGGGTCAGGGTGGGAGTGTTGAGCCTAGAGCAGAGGGCTCTTGAATAGTCTCACACTTGTCATGAGAGCAATAAGTTTTAACATTTTGGATTCTGCTTCCTTGTGGCAGCAGGCCTGGGCCCCAGAAGGACATTTGGAGCTTAGAGGAAGTAGGAAGAGACCTGTCTGGTTTGCTGGGTGGATGGGGCAGGGAAGGGAGCAGGTAGACACTGTTGAGACAGGCTAGTGAGGGGGAACGAGTTGAATAGGAGAGAAGTGGGGGAGTAGAGCTTGATGGGAGCCCCAGCAGAGTGACAGTTACCCATGAGTTGCCTGTCCAGTGTGAAACGGGAGCAGGCAGCATGAAGGTCATCTTCAGTAGCCTTCACAGAGGTGGTTGCTTTGTTGTAGCAAAGCAGGTGATAAAAGGTAGCTCTGTGGGAAGAGAAAAGGAGCTGGAAGAAAAGTAGGGGTAAAATTTCTTGAGGCTGGCTCCAGAGTGAAAGGAAATGATTTTTCACTTTGAAACCCCCTTGTAAGTGATGGGCTTGTGAACTGGACAAAGAGAAATTCGAGCTTTCTGTATGAAACCAGGATTTTACAGGTATAGATATGGAAAATGCTTTCAGTTTCCTCCATATGCCAGATTAGAGTTGAAATTCTTTGTCCTGGGTTATGCATTAATGCTTTGTCTTTGTAATTGCATTTTGACACAGAGTGTAAGTGGTCTTCCAGCATTTTCCCACTCCATGAGTTTTACCAGCCATCCTCTCGATGACACAAAGGGAAAAACAGGCCAGAGCATCTATGGATCTTTTCAAGTGGCTGTTTACCCGCCCCGACCGTGAGCTGCAGCAGGTCGTGCTGTTGCAGGATCTGTGCTGAGATGTGCTCTGCCTGGCTGTGCTTCTATGCGTGGCTGCAAAAGCCAGGAAGCAGTTTGTGCAGCTCTGAACACTGAGTACACACACTTGTATCCCCATCTAGTGGAAGTAGGTGGTTTGTAGGGGAGAGATGGCTGAAGAAGCTGTTTCTTGTCCTGAGCACTGAATTCATGCAGCAAGTCTGGTGGGTTCAGTCCTGAAGCTCAAGTGCTTGTCTCTTTTTTCAGATACCAGTGTTTTTGTACTTGAATGTGATCTTAGAGATGTTCAGTGCATTACTATACTGTGTAGACTTAGGCATTTACGATGTGGCAACATAGATATGTTCGGTGTTTATAGACACCCTGTTTTGTTGAATGTAAATTATAATTTCTACTAGACTGATTATTCCCATTATAAAATTTGGAAATTAACGGGATAATGAACTGAGATCTGCTTCTTCTCAACAAACAAGTTAGGAACAGTTTCAGTTTGTATCCTATCTTTCACTTCGTAATCACATTTTCTTATTTTAAATAGTTTTTCATCTCTTTTGTTTCTTCAGAATAGATCATCACAAACCAAAAACTGAATACCAAACAGCTCTAGCACAATAAACTCTCACTGAGCAAAAGAGAAAACCAGAAAAGCTCCTTTGCTCTAATCTGTCAGCTACACTATTCAGAGAATATGTTCTAGTGAGAAACCCTTTCAGAAGGGTAGGAGTAGCTAGCAATGTTAACCTCATCTCATGCTTGGGTATTTGTTTTGCTCCAGGCAGAGCAAGCCCCGGAATCGTCCCTCCTTCCGGCAGACACTGATGCATCTGGACATCGCATCTGCTGACGTGCTGGCTACTCCTCAGGAAACCTATTTCAAATCACAGGTAACTGGAGAATGGCTGTAGCCCATGAGTACTGGAGTTAGCTCCAAGGATCTGATTTTGGAGGCTGCACTGAGTACAGCAGAAGTCTGGATTCATGATTTCAGTTTGATTCTTGGGGAGAAGCAAACTGATGGGTATTTGAAAATCTTTTACTCAAACTTTCACAAACTGAGACATCTGCTGACTTTAGTCAGAAACTCAGCGTTGTCTCATTCACTTCTCCCCGAAACTGCTGACTTCAGATGTTCTGCTCCCAGCTGTTCTCCCAGTACTGTTGTACAGGAGAGGACGAGATTGCTGAGAGAGGAACTGCTGCATTTATAGTGAAGATGAGCAGGGCAGCCAGTGGGACAAAGAGCTGTTACAGGGCAGTGAAGGGACTCTGGGACTTTCAGGGAAGATCTAAAAGTATGTTCTTAGAGATTCCTCCGAGTCCTACCCAGCGAGCTATTGTCTGCTCCCAAGGAGGGAATGAGAATGAAACCTTGCCTCCAGTATAGAGGATCTATATGGTGTTGGGGTGTATGTGAGGAAGTGGGTGCATTTAGTAAAACTGCAAGAATCAGGGCTTCAAGGGACAAATAGAGTTAGTATCACCCTAGTGACAGTCATTGTTGTCATGAATATGGGTTTCCAAATCATAAGCCTTTCTGTTTACTTTAAATGCCAAAAGGGAAGAAAATGTTGTCTTAGGATGAAAAAAGCTTTAGGAATTTTTAAAAATATTTTTTAGAAAATGCAGATATATTTTAAATGATCTAATCAGAGCACAAAATTGGAAATTCCATTTGAAAATGCTGAAACTAAACATGCTGCAATGTTGTTACCCAGAATAATTCAGCTAACAGAAACATGTTTTCAACCCAAACCTGTAACTTTCTGCAGACACAAAGAATGTTGCCCAAGAGGTTTTTTTTGGTGCAACTAGGGATCCCAATCCTTTGTAAATACCTGAAAGTAAATTGCTTCCCTAGGCTGAATGGAGAGAAGAAGTGAAGAAACATTTTGAGAAAATTAAAAGTGAAGGAACTTGTATCCACCGGCTAGATGAAGAATTGATTCGTCGTCGAAGAGAAGAGCTGAGGTCTGTCAACAGTCTTTTATGTTTACTTTTCCCATCCAGCCTTCTCTTCACCAGCTAAATGAGCCCAGCTCCCTCAGCTTCTCTTCACAGGGCATATGCTCCAGCCCCTGACTGTCTTCATGCTCCTTTTGTACTGAGGACCCCAAAACAGGACTCGGTATTCCTGGTGGCATAAATTCAGGCAGCCTAAATTCCTTGTGAGTCCAGAAACTGAGATTCCCACGGGCATGCCCTAGGCCTTGAGCACTGCTTGGCTGATGGAAAGCTATATATAGCGAGAGAAACAGTGGAAACTGTCCCTGCTCTTGGGCAGTCTGAACAGTTTGCTCCAGGCAAGATGGGCAAAGCCTTGTGTGTTTACCAGGGAATATTTCTGCCTGAGTTTTGGTGTTTGTGATAACGGCACTGAAGCAGGTACATCTGTCTCAGTGGAAAATGCATCTTGCAGTTTGCTGTGAGCTTTCTGTGCCCTGATACTTTCTTTGGATTAGTTATTTCCAGAGAAGTGAACACACTCCAATTTCAGCCCACTGAAATTCATTTTGAACATTAGACCGACTTAAAAATGAAAGCAGAGTGTTTATTTAAGAAAGGAAAGTGTTATCTTCTGTGATACAAATTTGCAAATACAGTTATGACACAGAAACATAAAACACCAAATAGCAGTTCTATGTCAAACCTAAGAAACAAAAGGAAACCTTGTTCAGCCAGTTTGATGTAGTTGTTGATCAGTGTTCCCTAGCCCTAGGGAGCTTTTGATGGTCCCATCTTTCAGCTGTGGTTCAAGATGTCTTCTGCAACTATACTGTAGCTGTAGGGGCATATTGCTTTCTATGAAATACAAACAGATGATTCCTTTCCCTCTTTCTTTAGAAGCTGACTTAGCCCCTTCTCTGTGCAAACAGGATGATCAGGGCTTGGCCAAAGGGCTTGTGGATGCATGTGAGGCATTTGCAGCTTCTCTAGTGAGAAGTGTTGCCACTCTTTCAGGACTGTTAAATGCTTTCTAAATCATATCACGATTCATTGCTGTATCAAGCTCTTAATTGTCATTCATAGTTAGCTCTATCTGGGGTTCAGTGCAAAACAGCTGGCAAATTTGACTTTTAGAAGGCCTTTTCCTAAAGCACCTGTACTTTTCCTTATTCTCTCTTGATCCATGGACATCAGATTGTGGAATAATGATTTTTCTGTTTTTCAGACATGCATTGGATATCCGCGAACACTATGAGAGGAAGCTGGAGCGAGCCAATAACTTATACATGGAGCTCAGTGCTATTATGCTGCAGCTGGAGGTCCGTGAGAAGGAGCTCATAAAGTATGTATTTCTGGGCATAATAGCATGCCATGCACGTGGCAATATGCATACAGGAGAAAAAAAACAATGGTTCATTTCTAAACTGCATAGTGGTACTTGTAGATTTAGTGTCCCCTGACAAACTTACAGCGTAAAGAAAGAGCTGGCAAGCAGAGAGAGGCCCCTTAAGAGCAGATTACTGCAGACCACTTAGTGCACGTATCGTTACCCAGCGTTTACTGACTGGGAGAAAGGCACCTTTCCCATTTGGTGTTGGCATCCTTTGGCCCCTTTGTAAAGAGAAAAGCAGTGCTGTTTCTGGACTGTACGCCAGGGCCCTGTTCCAACTGCCTGATCTCTGCAGAGAGAATTTAGAAAATGACTATGTCCTTTCCCAGAACAGCATGTTGTGTTGCACCCAGCCATAGCTGAGAAACAGGCACGCAGTCTGCTTGCAGTGGAGCTGTGTTTCTGTCCAGCAGGAGCTGCAGTTGGATAAAGAGAGAACTGATTTTATTTTTTTTTTTTCTTCCCCAATGTTTCAGGAGGGAACAAGCAGTGGAAAAGAAATACCCTGGGACTTACAAACGCCACCCAGTCAGACCAATAATCCACCCCAATACAGTGGAGAAGCTGATGAAGAGGAAAGGTGTCTCCCATAAACCAGGCAGCCAGACTAAACGGTAAGAAGTAACAACCCAGTTCTGTGCCAGGAACCAGTGGTAGATCCCCACTGAGAAGAGCAGGCAGCTTACTTCCCTTTGAGTCTGATGACAGCACAGGACAGGCCAAAGGAGTGTTCACTCTTGGGCCTGGTCTGATCCTCAGAACCACAATTGTTTAATTGTCTTTAGGTAAAAGGGATGAATCCTGCCATCCCTTGTACCTGGGCAGCTCTCTGGAACCGTTTAGTCCATATGATTTTTTCACAGATGATGGTACTTTGACAGGAGGTATCTAATATGTTGTCTCAAATTCCTAACTATCCAAGCAAAGAGCAGTTAGAGCATCCTTGCCTTGAATGGTAATAAGCAGGGTGAGGGATTGTGGAAATCATCCAGCCCTCAGGGAGGATGGATTCATTGTTGAGGAATTAAATTGGGATTTGAGATTTGGGTATTCATACTGTCCTTTCAGCTATTTCTCTTCTGCATGACTTTCAGAAAGTGAGATTTTTTTTTTTTTTTTTTTTCAGAGGAGTTGTCTATTTTATTCTTCCCTTTTCTGGGATTTCCAGGAGTTAGAGAGTCCTGATTAACAGTGAATAATCACTTCTGAATTAGTATCCACATGTGCTTCTGAAATGAGCAGGCTGATAACCATCAGCAGATTGGGACCCTATTGTGCTGAGCATTGTATATGCACACAGTAAGAGACATGCCCTACACCAAGGTCTTAGGAGGGAGCTATTTTGGGAGCAGAACATCAAAATAAGGGTGGAAAAAGGAGAGTATGTGGCAGGTATTGAAAAAGCAGCAAGAAGGGAGTGTAGAGCACGATGGGCTGAACAGCAAGGACATTTTGTGGAGAGAATCAAAGGAAACTAAATGCAGAAGTCAAACAGCTGAAGGGGAGGGAAGCCTGTAGATTTCAGAAAGCAGAGTGTGCTTATGGCTACAGCTGCCTCTTCATCCTGGCTCTGAGCCGATGTAATTTCTTAGTTTGTGGTTTAATGTGTGACTTCTGCTGACTGTCTCTCAGGCCAGATCTACTGAAGTCAGAGGGCATACCCAGCACAGAAGCAGCATCCAATGGCTCACCAGTCTCAGGAAGTCCCAAAATGTCAACACTGAGCGGCAAAAGCCGCTACCGCAGTAAGCCACGTCACCGCCGAGGGAACAGCAAAGGCAGCTACAATGATTTTGCAGGGATCTTGAAAAACCAGCCAGTGCAAGATGATGCACCCCCACCTCCACCTCATAATCATTCTCATCATCCCAGCCTACCGCAGCAACATGGCCACAGCCATCCCCATGGCCATCACTCACAGCTTCATGCCCACGGACAAGATATTGCCAACTGCGCAAACAACTTAAGGTACTTTGGCCCTGCAGCAGCGCTGCGTAGCCCTCTCAGTAACCATGCGCAAAGGCGGATGTCTGGTTCAAGCCCCGATCTCATCTCTGCTGCCATGGAAGCAGATTGCCGAAGGAATCTGGAAAGCAAAGAAAGCAAAGCTGATCATTGGGAGTGTTGCAAAACAGATCCATATAATTCCTGTCTTCAGTGCAGGGAAGAGGACAGTGGTCAGGTACAGATGTCATCTGTTGAAACAGGGATGAGCCATTCTCAATCACCAACATCTGTTTCCCTATATGAAAATGCGCAGTTCATTGAGAAGATGGAGGAAGAGGGCTTCAGCAACTGTAAGTCAGCGTCTGCCCTAGGCACTCCCCAGCACATGGCTTCCTCAGTGCTACCTTGCAAAGCAAGACCCCTTCAAAAGGTAAAGACAAAGCATAGTGACTTAAAAAAAACCCAAAGCTTGCTCCTCTTTTCCCTCTCCACCAAAAGATGATGTGTAGCATAGGCTAGTGTCTGGATATAGAATAGTAGCAAAGCCATGTTTCCCATGCACATAGCAGTAGTTACATGTACAACTTTATCTTAAAGAGATCATGCCCATCTGAACTTGGCTTTGTGATCTGGACATACTTTTAAAGCCAATTTTATTGAGAAGTACTGTAGGCATATCGGAGCATACTGCTAATAATGAGGGTTGTCAAATGTGGTTTTGATAGGGCCTAGTTCTGTTACTTGCTATTTAGCCAGTTTTTGTTTCAGCTGAAACTTGGTCTACTGAATTTTTGTTGTTGAAACAGTCTCAATGTTTTCAAGCCTTTCTCAAAACAAAGGAAGGCGTAAATGCATTCTTTTGGTGATGTTAAAGATTATGTACCAGTTTCATTGAGAATCTGTAGTGCTGCTGTGCCTCGGAACAGAACTTCAACATTTGCCATGGTCTTGGGGACATGCCTTTTGCTGCACCTGCCAGAAACTGTCCCCCTTGATCAAACGTCATAGTTCTCATGTATTTTGTGAAGATTTTGCAAGAGTCAAAAAGATGTTACAGCACAGTTGTACAGAAACAGTTCTTCATTCCTCCTGCTTCCATCCAGGTGGTGAGAGAAGTAGGAACCAGTCTGAGTGGAGTTCAAAGAGCCGGAAAACTGGGCCTGAGTGGAAAAGTGAAAGAAAAGAGGATGGGTACCAGACCAAGAGTGTGATTTGGGCCCAGAATGAAGGGAGGAGCAGGAGCTCATATTACGAAGGGATGGGATGAGATAGAGGCTGAATCTGAACCAGGGGTTGGCAGGTTGGATAGGCTAGAAGGAGGCTGTAAAAACCAAGATTGCAGGGGGTGGATTTGGATGGGAAAAGGAGAATAAAAGGCTCTGTGCTCACTGAGGTAGAGAATGGAACAAAACTCAAGTTTTCCTAGTTGGTGAAACCCACCAGCAAAGGCTGTGTCATGCTCCATCCTGCTCTATGATGGGCTCACGTAGAAAAGGGTTGAAGTCGTAAAGCCAAGAGTGCCAGATCAGCTCAATAATTTATGTGGATTTTAGTGGGATACTAATTACTTGATTTGCTTCTGTAAAAATCCGGAACGTTATGTACTCGTTGCCTGCTAAAGTACTCCAGTGTATTTCAAAGTCAATCACTCCAAATTCAGAAATGGAAGCATTAAGACTGCCTGAAATAATCTCCTGGTAAGAAGTCCGAGTCAGTTTTCACTGATTTGCAAGTTCTTTTCTTGTCTAGATTGTTGCAGCCCATTGACAGAGTGACTTTGTCCTGGAGGACCAAGGGGCAACCATGTAGTTCCATGTTTGTTCTTTCGCAAATGTGATATCATTCTTGCCCTTGTTTTCTGCCAGAGCGGTGATGACTCTTCAGAGGAGGAAGAGGGCGAAGTAGACAGTGAAGTGGAATTTCCTCGTAGACAAAGGTAAAAGGTGAATTCACTCTAATCTCTCTTTGGTGGGACAAAACTCAGGAGGACAACTGTCATAGCAGCTGCACACCAGCATTGAAACTGTGGAAGGTGCTGGCAAAAGAACAGAATCACATTCAGTGCATCCCATCTGCCCTCGGTGATCTTCCGTGTTCACTCACTGTTTTCAGCCTGTTCTGAGATGTTTTCTTCAGCACAGCTTTTCTGTTGCAGGCTGTTTGTAGCACAACTTGATCACACTTGATAACATTATTCAGCCTATAAAAATAAGCTTCTGCATCTGTTTCACCAGAATCAGACTTACTGGATGTTGGGATCCTTTGTGAACTCTTTCAAATGTTGTTTATTTACTGTTGCTGCAGTGGGACTGACTCCAGCATCTTTGTAGTTGAATTCAAGTAGGATTGAAGAGCTAGGTGACAAAGCAGCAGATCAAATTTGGTGGTGTTGCCTGTAAAATAAGAGACTTGAGGGGGCGTTCCTACCTAAGCATATGTAATAATGGGCTTTACAGTCCTGTGCTCAGGAAAGAGATCGTGGCATTGGTGTGGTAGCTTTATGAAAGCAGCTGCTTGAAGCGCAGAAGTGATCCAGTGGGCAAATAGGTTAAGGGTTGTTAGGAAAGGAGCAGAGAAGAAAATAAAAGCTTGTCTGCTGTTGTATACCTCCACAGCACACCTGCAGCTTGAATCCTAAATGCCACCTTCATTGCTCCAGCTCAAAGACCATGGTAAAATTTGAAAAGGTACTGAAAAGTGTGCCAAGAATGGTTACAGACGGTTTCCATAGAAGAAGAGATTAAATCCACGAGGAATGTTTGTCTAGCAGGAGGAGAGGTGATACTGGAGGTGCATGAAATTGTATTTTATGTGGAGAAAATAGACAAGGAATGATTCCTCACATTCATGTTAGGGACACCTAGTGAAGCAAACAGAGGACTTAAAATGACCAAAAAGAAGTGCTTTTTCCATCCAAAACATTTTCAGATGTGGAGCTCATTGTCAAGGTATGCTGTGGAAATCAAAACATAAACAAGTCATAAGTGTTAAATTTATGGCATATAGATCCATCAGTGCTGTTAAACACTGTCATCCAGGTTTGATCTTCAGCTCAGAAGTCTGATTTGCTGAATGGTACAAACCAGGAAGATACGCCAGGAGAAAGCAGGCTCTGTCTGCACACCTTGTTCTCATACTTTTCCCAGATTATGTCTTCCTGCCTAGGGTTGGAGACAGAACGCTGGGCTAGATGAGTTTTCTGACTTACACGGTTCTTGTGTGATTGTTGCTTCTTCTGTGATTTACTAACTTGGAAGACAAATTGCCTTTCTTGAATTCAATGTGACGACCTGTTATGGGTCTCCTGGCATGTTCAGTCAACTGATATTTTGTACCATTACTGTTGAATCCTGGCATGAGGCGATTTCCACATTCAAGTAACTGTGAGCTTATTTTTTGAGCACACATACCTAAATTCTAGCCTGGCTGTTGGGATTGCTGCCAGGTGATGCAGATATTCCCAGCTGAATTATCTTGAACCCTACAGTACAGCCTTTCTTTAGAAAAAGGGACTGTTAAAGAAAAATATGCTCCTGGGCGGATCAGCTAATATGAACATGTAGCAGACAAGACCAAATAAGAACAGATTAATTTAAAGATGCAGCTCTTGAACTAAATCATTCCAAAGATGGTAGATTTCCATAGCTCCAAGATGTGAAAGGCAGTCCAACACTTTGCAGAGCTCTTGCTGCCAGCCTTGCAGATCACTTATGAATCAGCTGGAGATGTGTTCTTAGAGTGGGAAGAGGCTCTTAGAGAGTTGATGTAAAGCCTTTTGTAGGGATAGGACCTGTTTTGCTCAAAGACATTTTTGGAAGGATCAAGCCCTTAGCCCAGTGTGGAGGAGCGACCAGGCAGTATTGAGTGCACTGTGCCTGAGCGGTATCTGCTAGGGAGAACAGGATGGAGCAGCCTGGGCTGCCTGTTACAGTGAGTGAGTGAGCCCTATTCTTGTGCTGAAGATGCCAGTTAAAAGCACAGGTGCAAAAATCTGCTCTGTATTGCATGCTACAGGAAGGAAGATGAGAGGTTTGCCTGGGGAACCTGTGTAAGGATGTAGTAGCCACTCTGCATTTACTGCACTACTAATGTTGTGAGGGTTTTGGTTGTGATATGTCTCGAAAGAAAGGTGCCTGGTAACCTTGCTACACATCAGAAACAGAGTTATGTAAGGATATGCTCGAACTGTAACGTTGCACTGTCTTGCCAGCTCATTCTTACTCTGTGCAGTGAGAGCATGTGCAGAAACCTGTCCACTGAGCAGCTGTAACTTTTCTAGCTGGCGGTGGGCTCCTGGGGACAGGCTCACCCAGGGCTGAGTGTGCACCAGGAGTGGGGTCTGTTGAGGCCAGTTGTAGCAGGGTAGTCGAACACAGCACCCAGGAAATTGCTTTTCCTCTGCAATCAGAGGCACTGTGATACAAGCTGAACTACTCTCCTGGTTTGCAGACCTCACCGCTGTATTAGTAGCTGCCAGTCCTACTCAACCTTCAGCTCGGAGAACTTCTCGGTGTCAGATGGAGAGGAGGGGAACACAAGCGATCATTCGAACAGCCCAGATGAGCTGGCCACCAAGCTGGAAGATGAGCTGGCTGAGAAGCTGGAGGACATGTTGTCTCAGACTCCAGAGATCCCCATTGAAATCTCCACCCAGTCTGATGGGCTTTCAGACAAAGAGTGTGCTGTGCGGAGAGTCAAGACTCAGATGTCTCTGGGCAAACTTTGTGCAGATGAACACAGCTGTGAGGTGAGTTGTAAGTTAAGCAATCCCCTCTTCCTTCTATTGAGTGGAAAAAAAAAAAGTTACGGAAAGGAATCCAAGGGTCAGAAAGTTGGATGACTGCCTAGGAAATGCTGTGGTAGATGTACTACAGCAAAGCAACTGCTTAAATAACCAGTCTTTCTCATACTTGGCCAGATGAGTAGACAGGGGAAAGTAGTGCAAACAAAGCTGAATGTAATTTGCTGGTCAAGATGAGTGTGATATTGGGAGGGCATCGGATTTGCAGTTGCATTAAGTAGGATAAAAAATAGCACATAAAGTAGATAATGAAACAGAAGGGATATCAACTGTCTGCCTCAAACTTATCCATTGACAGCCTTGCTGATGAAGCTAGAATGATTTTCTTCCTTTTACTGTCTTTCATGTGTTTGGGAGGGGTAGGGCAGAGCCTGCTGCACCATCTTCTCATAATTCCGCCTGTGTTTGATAGTGCTCTGACCAGATATTTTTCTGCTGTCCCCTCCTTAAGGGGAGACAAGTGACCTTTGGTAGGGCGATTGTGTGTCGTTGCTATTTCCTGTGTTCTGCCAATCTTTCCTTCCCTGCTGGTGGTGACCTTTGCCTGTCTGCTGTTACAGATTGGGATGGTGTCGTTGATCTGCAGTGCAGGAATGTTGCTCAAGTCTTCCCCTTTCCTTTTACTTTGCAGAACCCAGCACAGTTTGGAGAATCAGACTGTGACTCTTCTGAAGGGGAGTGTTCTGATGCCACGGTCAGGACCAATAAGCCCTGCAGCTCTGCTACTTGGTAATACAGATCTCCCCCAAAGCTTCCTGATACTGGCATTTTGATTTCCCTGAGATTCCACTTCATTCCCCTTCATCACACTTTACAGGAAGAGAAGATGCTTCTCCTTCCCACCCCAGGAGTGATTTGCAATAACCTGAATCTCTGGAAAATGTCCAAATGAAATTAATTCTCTTTGAGCATTTCAATCAAGAATGGCAGGGATGTATTTTATTGAATAATCTAGTTACTGTAACATGGATATTTATTTTTTTGACATTTTAACACTTTTTACTGTAAAGAGTGGATTGTATTTATAGACACACAGACTTGTTGCAAAAAAAAAAAAAAAGTTCAGAAAGCAAGCACATTACAGAGAAACATCCTGGGAGTCCTGCCTGGACAGCTTTGTGTACAAACGTGGGGGGATTCTCTTGCTGCTTTCACAGGGGACCAGGCCTCGTGGCCCTGAAGATTGGAGAACAGATCAAGAAAACTAAACCACTCAGTCTTATCAAATGAGGAAGCATAAAAAGACCTTACTATAGGGTAACCTGTGAACAAAGCATATTCAGTATAACCAGCTGGGTAATTTTTAATCAGAAGGTGGACATGTTCCTGGAGAAAATTGGTACTGAGGTGCTAACATCCAGGGTCTTCTGAGTCGATACATCCCCAGGAATGTAATAGTGGGTTTTATTTTAAAGATTTTTAGTTTCTTTTTTTTAATCAGCATTTTGTTGTGAGATCCTGCAAATGTATTCTAACCTCGTCCTCTCGAGAATTGGTATAAGAGCACTTCTTAACATCGTCCTTGCTTCACTCTGGCAGTGTCGATCTCCAGTTGAGCAGGGAAACCTCTTTCAGATGCAGTGTGCCATTTCCCAGTTTACTTCCTCCTCTTACCTCCTGTCTGTTTCAGTCAGTCAAAGAAATCAATCAGATCAGTGTTGGAAAAGCAAGAACTTGCAAACCGTGGAAAGCACATTCTGCAGAGCCTGAGCACTCTTCTGGGGAGGAAACTGGAGATGCCTGTAGTGGACTTGGAGAAGCAGTCTCTCACCTACAACAGCATCGAGAACCAGCAGAGAGCTGTGTGTTGAGGGGGAAGACTGGGAATCACTGGCCTAGATAAGAGCATCAGCCCTGCTCTGTCTCCTTATTCACTGTACATTCTTGAAAGCATTAACAGCTGCCTGCCCTTCACGTCAGGCTTTGTGCAAAACAGGTTGCACAGGGAATCTTGATGGTGGCTGTGGCACAGCTGTGTCTCGGGTGTACCCTGAGGCCTCTTGTTTCTCCTTCAAGCTGAAATTCTGCAGGTGAAAGTGAGGATAGTACTGGTATGTGACAGGCCGAGGCATTGGTAGATGAGAAAAATTTGTTTTCTGATAGAACTCATAGTGCCTTCCCTTCAAACACTACTCTTCTAAATCAATATTTAAAGAGAACAAAATGATAGAGCACGTTTCCCCCCCACCTTAGCTAATGTCCCCCTGCAAGAGCTTTCACTCTGCCCTTCCTAGCGTGCTGGCTGGCGCGGCTGTGCCACGTGTGCGTGGCCGCACTGCTGGGTGCTGCTCTGCAGACTGGCACACCAGCCTGAGATGAACGGCAGGAATGGACCATGGACAGGTACTTCTGTTGCTTTGTTTGTTTACATTTTATGTTAAAATATTGGTTTGAATTTAACTGTGGTAATTTATAGCCTCATGGCAAAATGAAGGAAAATGTCTTACTTATACAGAGAGCAGTATTGTATGAGTTAAATTATCCCATATTTTTAAATTTTTGTAGCTGGACTACACACAGATCTTAAGTTATGATGTTATTTTATTATTTATTATCATTTCTGTCGATCAGAAGGTTGGCTTCACCAGTAGCACAATTGTAATCTGTTTGTGTGATGTTACCTTCTCCCTGGTCGCTGGGGGGGATGGGAGCAGAGCTGGTCTCAGCGGCTGTCAGTAGCTGCTGCCTCTCATGACTTCCAAGGATGCTGTTATACCGGGGCAGAGAACCTGTCAAGGCTGGTCCGAGAGGGATGGATGCAGTCAGCTCCCTGGGCCCTGTGATACTCCTCGTGGTCGATGCTGCAATTTGCTCGTGTTGCTGGTAGAGTTGGCAGCCCCTGAGCTGATGGGGCATGGTGATCAGGGAGCGAGTGGCTTTTGAATTGATCACAAAGTGAATAACCATCACAAGATCCCCTGGCAAGAGCATCCAAAAGGACAAGCGGAGAGGAAGGCAATTGCTCTGGGCAGCGGGTACAAGATCAGGGGTGGCCAGCAGTGGATCCCACATGGTGGATCACCCATGCAGGACCAAACAGGCTGCTGGAGAGGAGAGGGAGTGACCAGCTCACCCCTGCTTGAAGCAGCAATACTCAGCTCTGGGTGGAGGCAGAATGCGGAGGGGAGTGAAGCTCTTTTCTGGCTTGTTTCTTGTTTCCTCTCTCTTCCCATCCCTCATTCCTCTTCCCAAATGTTCTCTGTCTCTCGGCCAGTGGCAGGAGGAGGTGGCAGGGCCAGAGATGGCTTTGCTGTCATGGTGTGAGAGGGGTTTTGGTGTGGAAGAGGGGGTGCAGATGGTTACTCAGGAGGCTGGAGACCGGGGTGCAGGCATTTAGCAGTGGAGAACTGTGTGCATGTAACGTACGCACACAAAGAGGAAGACCAAACTATTGCATAAAGAGAGGTTGAGAACTACCATCAAATGTCCCCCACAGCAGAGGATGTCAGGCCTTATGCCCCTGGAGAGACTCTGCTGCTCAGATCTGGCAGGCTTCCTGAGCTCCAAAAGGCAGGGCTGTTTGCTGCCTGCAGGCAGTGTGATGTCAACCCAGTCCATGGCCCTGCAGTGCCCACTGCCTGTGGGCAGCACTGGTGTCCTAGGACAGCCCTACAGCAATAGGCTCAAAGCAGAGCTGCCTCCGGCTCAGACCTGTCAGAGTCTCTGTGCAGGGATTTCAGTCTGTGATGGTTCAGTCCCTAACAAAAAGATCCCAGAGGGGTTTTGGTAGCTGTGGTTTGCTTAGAGCTCCTTCACCATGTGATGAAGCTCCTCTGGGCTTGCAGAGAAGCATAGTTTCTTTACATGCCCGGGTCATTGCACTGTTATGGTCCAGCGTTGCTCCTCGTAACTGCTGCCTACTATGCAGCATCCCTCTGGGACTGCCACTAGGGCTGCTCCCCCTTGCCTAAATGCATAACCCTGTACCCATGGAGATGTAATCCCAGCTTCCCCCTGCACACACATCTCGTGCCCTTGGCTGTGTGTGGGCAGGGGTGGCTTGGCAGCCCCCCGTGTTCCTGGGACGGTTGCCGTCAGTTCTGCGGGGCATTATATATGCATTTTCTTCAGTGAAACCTACCCAGAATTGCACATAGGTGTGATCTCCACCTTGCTGTATGGGTGCCTCTGCTGCGGTTCCTCGCATTTTCTCTCCTAGCAGGGTATGGGGCTGAGAGGTGCAAATTGGCCTGCTTCCTCCTCGCAGTAACACCGCATTTGCAGGACAGAAATAAACTGTGGGTTCCCTTTTCGGCATCCTGACTACCCTGATCCAGTTCTCGTGGCTGCTGACAGCTCCTGAACACTAGCCTAGATTTTCTCCCAGAGCTGAATGTTGCCTTCCCCACTGTCGTGTTAAGTAACTATTTCATCTTGGCCCTGTCCAGTAGTGTTCATCTCTCTCCTCCCTGCTCTGCGGATTCCTGATACAAACTTGATTTTTTTTGTATTGAACAGTGTACAGTGATGGAAACAAGAATGACTATCAAAGCAAACAATGCATGGAATAAAAAGCCAGTGTACTTCAATGCTTCTCAGGCTGGTCTGGTGATCTGGGAATGGTTTCTCATGTACTTTGGGATAATGTTATGAAGCCTTTTAATAACTAACATGATGTTAGCAAGCAGCTTGTTGTTACCTGTCTCTGAACACAGCTGAACTGGACCTACTGGGAGCTCCAAGTAGCAGGGCAGAGGCTTGGTCGGACACACATAGTCCACCAAGCACCCAGGTGTCCCCAAGTATTGGCTTTTGCTCTTGTCAGATGAGTGATTTTTGCAATGTGAGCTGGGGGATTGAATCTGCAACCATGACTTCTCATCCTAGGAACCTTGCTGTCCCACTCAGTTCCAACCCTGCTGGTGGGGAAGGTGCTAAAATGGATGAAGCATTCACTCTGTCAGCTTCCCGAGTGCTCCGAGGTCTCCCATCTGCCCCCTTCCATGCCAGAAAGTTTACTTTATCCTCCAAGTGGAGGGCAAACTCATGGAGAGAGTAGAGCAAGGAGGTGCAAATACCAAAAACCCAGGAGCATAGTATCATCCCTGGGGGCTGTTGTTCTCCAGCAACTGGGACAGAGCCTACCTGCTTATTTGGAAACCTTCTAGTTATACATTAGCAAATGTGTAGGTTTAAAGGTGCTTCTTAAGGACAAATCACTGCCAGCCAGGCACATCCATTCTTTTTTTTTTTTGTCCCTTTAGTCTTTGTGGGGAGTAGCAGCCCTGACAGACCTCAGAAGCAATCATCTCGTGTGTTCTGACATATGAATGATACAAACAGGCAGCTCATAGCTGGCCCCAAATCCTGAACAATTTTGCTGCAGGGTGTGCTTACTTAACATCTGAATGACAAAGTAAGGGTCTTCTACAAGTGTGCAAGCTCTCCTACAGAAGGTGCAGGGATCCTGAAACATCATTACTTTTTTCTCAGCTTGGTACTTGTACCACTGCACCTAACAGCACAGAAATGCACGGTTCATCATTTTAGGCAAAAAAAATGCTAAATAAGTATGAGTTTGGAGAGGGCAGGGGGAGGAGGCAGTAGGGCCTGCCTAGAGCTGGGAAATGCTGCTACTAGAGTGGTGGTGAAAAATAGCCAAGGCTTTTGCTGTTGCAGCTCAACATAGCTCCGTGTGCTGTGGACTTTTGGTGCCAAGGGATGAAGCTGGGCAGAAAACCAGCCTGCCTTGCTCTTGGAGCGGGCAGCAGCTGTCTGCTGCCACCTCAGTCACACCACTGAGGCTAGCTGGGCTCACAAAGCTGGACTTGGTGGGAAGTGCAGGAGCCCAAGGGAAGCCTGTGACTTGGGCTGGTAGGGACACCGCAGGGAGTGTGGTGCTTGGCCCCCGTGTTCAAGAGCTGGGAGGGACTAAGGGGTTGTGATTTGCCTTCTTCACGGGATGCTAATACTCCTGATTTTTTTTTTTTTCCATTGCTAATACATTTGCAGTGGGCTGGCAACACTGTCGGGCACACTGGAGACACAGGCTGATTTAAAGGAAACAGGCAAATTAACTGAAGTTCACAAAGCCCCTGTATAGCGCTCTCCGTGCAGATACATGCACAGTTAAACATTCATTAAAAATAAGAACCTTACACCTCCTCATAGACGAGAAGAATGATTAAAAACTGCAATTGTCCTTGGTCCATGGTGGCACAGAGCATGCAGAATATAGCCCACAGGAACAGAGACCTGCAGCTTTTGCGAGGCAGTCCCCCAACATCTGGGGCACCTGAGCCATCACAAGCTCTTTTTGCCATTGAGTAACTGAGCATGTTTGTCTTCATCCAGCTTCAAGTGCTTCTTGCTGTATTTCTTGATGAGGGTCCCTGGTATCAATGCTGCCATAGCCATCGCAAGTAGTTTGAGCAGCGTGTCCCAGGAGAAAATGGCATCCAAAGAGGTTATTTGTGACAGAATGGCTCCTGTCTGCACACAGATGAAGTTATATGGTGTAAGACCTGAAAGAATCAGAGCAGAAAAAAGCCTGTTAGCATCCCCCCATGTAAAATTAGCTCTTGCCCAAGGCCAGACACAGGTGTCTGTGTTCGTAATGGAAAGAACGGGGTACGATTCAAAACTTTGCTGCGTTGGTGACACACACGTATTTGCAAAATGCTCTAAGACCTCCGAGTATAAGGGCAGCATGAAGGCAAACAGTTAAATGGGGCAGAGTCACAGCTACGACTCTGCTGCTCTGCCTTTCCCAGCTCAGCATGCTACCCAAGGCTTGGTGATGAGGAAAGAGGCAATGTCATGCTGTCCCCTCAGACAGTCTCCCCAGGCCTTACCGATGAGAACAGAGAAGAAAAACTGGGCCACAGGAATGTTTAAAATGGGAGCTGAGAGATTCAGAAACCAGTTTGGTGTCATGGGGAACAGCCTCAGGAACAACAAGAAGAAAAATAAGCAGCTCCTGTTCTCTTCTACCTGGCAAGAGAAACGTTCCAAATTATTTCTGCTCTTCAGACAGCAGTAACATCTGAACGTCCATGATGCTAAAGTGAATTTAAGTTTCCTTCTAACATGCCGCAACATAACATCAGTCCAGAACTGATGAAAAGTCGCAATCTTATGTATGTATGGGAGCCTAATGGTGAGCCAGCCCCTTTCATGCAAGTGGTGAAAATGGGATCTAACCTGAATGAGAGATTGGGAAGTCAACAGCAGAACCACCTCCAGCTGTACAATGCAGGGTGGAGGCAGTTCTGGAGCACAGGGGCTTCCCCATCAATCCATTATGTTACTTCTGATTTTCCTTGGGATCTGGGATTTTCCACACACTCCCTTTGCAAACAGGCTTGCTCACAAGAGAGCGGTCTGCTCCTAGATTGTGTCAAAGGTGGCCCTTAACTGACCTGATGCATCCCCTGCAGGTATTCATTTCTTTACTAAGTCAACCCAAAAGGCAGCCTCATCCAGGGGGCATTTTGGGTGCCTGCAGAACCATGGCTGCTTACCTTTCTTTGCAGCAGAGCCACTTTATCAGGAAAGTAGTAGATGACGAACTGCTTTCCGAACGCGCCAGAGAGCAGGTAGCAGAAGGTCGCTCCCACAGACGTTAGGGCCGAGCACAGCACCAGTCCAGTCCATGGCCCAAAGAGTGCTCCTGCCAGAACGTTCTGCCAGGGCACAACACCGAGTGAGAGCCCGGGGGCACACACACGCGTGTCCCCTCAACCTGGCTGCCTTCAGCCTCAGTCGCTCTGGCTTCTCGAGGGCATCGGACAGACCCGTCTCCTCCTGGCAGAGCCGTGACTCACCCAGCAAGGCACCGACCTTGCACCTTGCCCCAGCAGGCAGCGCCTGGTCCGGGACTGGGGGCAAAGGGCCCCTCTGAGGGGTTCGTTCCAGCTCCCGCCCTGCATCCCCCCCGGCCCGGCCCGGCCCCGCCGCCGCCGCCCTCGCTACAGCCTGGGTGGCCGTACCAGCAGGCTGGAGCCGGGGATGGCGAAGCTCTGCTTGTAGAGGTAGGCGGCGCAGAAGAGGGCCAGCGCCGCGCCCCGGTGCTGCCGCTCGTAGTCCCGCAGCGCCTCGGCCAGCTCCCGCAGCTCCTCCAGGTCCGACGGGAACCGCAGCGGCCTGGGGCGGGGGGAGAACACGGGGAGACCCGGAGCACCGGCCCGCCTCGCCCCCCCACCGCCCCCTCGCCCCCCCACCGCCCCCTCGCCCGCACCCACCTGCGCGCCTGCCCCGCGCTCAGCCGGGCCGACAGCAGCCAGAGGGCGGCCGTGGCGGCCGCAAAGACGAGCAGCAGCCCGGCCAGCCGCCGCCACATCCCGCGATGAGGCCCGCCGGCCCGCCCCCGCCCCGCGACGGAGCGGAGCGCAGCGGCACGCGCAGGCGCGGGGCGGGGCGGTGCCGTGGGCGGGGCGGTGCCGTGGGCGGGGCGGTGCCGTGGGCGGGGCGGTGCCGTGGGCGGGGCGGTGCCGTGGGCGGGGCGGTGCCGTGGGCGGGGCGGTGCCGTGGGCGGGGCGGTGCCGTGGGCGGGGCGGTGCCGTGGGCGGGGCGGTGCCGTGAGGGCCGTGAGGGCGGGGCTCAGCGCCTGAGGGCTCGGCGGTACCCTCCTCTCCCCGCGGCGGAAAGCCGGCTCCTCCGCGGAAGCATGCTCCAAAACACAGAACGCCATCATTTTTTTGTCACTTCTACAGCCCCATTTATAACTCTCTGCGTTGACAACAGGGCCCCACCATGTTGTCGCTTGGTGTCCAGAGAAGGCACCAAGGAACTTTCAGGTGAGTCCCCCGTATGGCTGCGAAAACATCTGCCGTGTTCAGACATAACATTCAGAAATAACATATTCAGGTCTTAGCTCCTGCTCCAACATGGGATGGGCTTGAAGGTTTTCTTGGTGTTCTCCATCAGGACAAGGTCGTACCTGCACAGCTGTGGTCTGCATAAAAACAGTCAACAGGAGCCAAAAGTGAAAAATTGGCCTTTCTTGTATCATCCCCCAGGCAAGTCTCCCAGCATGCTGGAGGCTTAAATAAAGTCACGTTCTCAAGACAATAAGTGAGGTGGACTCCAAGCCTTACTGAGGTCAGGGATACCTTGAGCGTATTTTCATTCTGTTATACATTATCTTTTGCTTTGCCTCATGGAACAACAAAACAGCGAGCAAACTGAGGTATTGGCTACAGAGTTCATGGTACCCTTTAAGCCAATCTACACTTGCATGACCACCAAACGGGTGGTCCTTCCATCTCCCCTTGCCCACCTGCGTGTTCCTGCCAATTCCCTGGTGTCAGCATTTGGGATTGTGCTGCCACTCTGAGCTGAGACCAGGTATTGATCTGGCTTAGAACTAGCCCAGCCGAAAAATCGAGGCAATACTTAGGCTTTCAGCTGGGGCTACATGAGCATTAGCCCTGGCATAGGGAAGGAGAGAGGGCAGGACATCCCTCCTTATGGCAGTGACTGATTACTTAATGGTGTTAAAATAGTCATGAAACGGTACTCATAGCCTGTGGCAGCCCCTCCTAGGGGAGAGTGGACAGCCTCTGATGAAATGTTTGGGCATTTGCATCTACTTTTTAAAAGATTAAATGTGGATCTGGGACTGGAAGTGACTGTGGAGGTGTAGGACAGGAGAAGGGGAGTGTCAGTGAGGGGGAGCTGCAGAAGGACTTTGCTTATTAGACATGCACAATGACTAAGGTAAGGGTAGCAGACCTTCATGAACTGCAAAGAAACCTGTTCTGCAGGTCTGTCCTTTTTTTGCTCCACCCTTCTCACTCTGTGGTGTGCAGTCCTTGTTTTAACCCAAATTTAAAGCACGTATGGCTTGATGTCCACATACTGTCCTTGCACACAAGGTCAACCTAAGAGATTCTGTACTCGCTGAGCTCAGGCAGAGATCCCCTCCTCCAAAGGTTCCCTAAAAATCAGGGAAGTGTAAGGATAGGACTGTAGAGCAGACAGAGGTTAACAAGGCTATTGAAGCGGCTGTAGAAATCTCATCAGCAAATGAACCTGGTAGGTACCTCATGATGTTGTGGACAGTAGTCAGTGCTTTGAGGCATAGTGGCGAGCAGCTCCCAGTTACTGGAATTCCAGGAGTAGATTAATCTCCCTGTTTGACCGGACACAGAAATTGACTGGGATATAAAACGTGTATTTGGGGCTGGACATCTGTATTTCCCTGAGAGTTGCATTTACTTTCAGCCCAGAGTTCAGGCCTGGGCAGCTTCTCTATAGCTACTCAAAGGTCATTTTCCTCACCAAAGGTTCAAATGTCAGACCATGTCAGAGTCAGACCACTAATTACATGTTTTCAGTACAATAAGACAACCTCTGTGTTCAAGTTCAGCTATGGGATTTGTGTGCATGCACTAAAGGCAGAATTTATTCCCAAGATATGTGTGCAAGAATTATTAAATGTGAAATAAATATATTTTTTCTGGACGAACTCAGCCAGGCCAGGCATCTGGGAGATTAATTTACTTCTGTCCAGTTTGCAATGACAGAAATGGTTTCTAAACATCTGCTTACCTTTCTGGATTTGTAAGTGACCGGAACCTCATTTGGAGAATCCTGAGTTTAAATTTTGGGCCAATGACAGATCCTGTGGAAAATGTCAAGGAAATTCTTTCTACGTTTTCAAAGTCCTGGTCGAATCCAATTAGCAAAGTGATTTGGTTGTACTGCTGAAAGGCTGCAGCTTCTCTAAAGATAAAGCAGACAAGGTGTCAGAGAGTCACCAAGGGAATAGCTCCATTTTTAATATATTCAGTATAATATTAGAAACAGTGCCGGGGGAGGAGGAGGAGGACTGAACTTATGATTAGTTTCTGATTTACAGGAAATGGGTGTGGATTCAGGTCTCCAGGTGTGAACCTGCTCAGCCACTTTTGCACTCTGTTATTTGGGGCGGGAGTGGGGACACAGAAGTCTGATGCTGTTTGCTCTGGTCCCAAACCAGAATCCTCGCTGTGATTCTGCTTTGAACTCGAGTGGACTAGACCCAAATGTTGTTCGTACATGGCTGGCTGTGCAGACCTGAGTGCTGAGTCATCTGTGGAGTTTGCAGAATATGTTGCTGTATATAAAAATCTGGTTGTAACAACACTGTATGGCTGAGGTAGCTCTACAAATGGAAGACTCTACCTTGGGGGTATTAATGTCCCTAACTAAATTTCTGGTAGTTCTCTTCTGGCAAATGCAGCAGAAGCGTCTGTGAAACAGTGCAGCTTTGACCGGGATTAATGGAGAGTAATCCAGCTTCTCAGGATAGGAAAATAGCACGGGTTTAAAGACGTGAAGCCTCGCAGGTCTGGGGTTTGACCTTGGTCTTTTTTGACAGAGTGACTGGTTTCACTTTGAGATATGTGTGAAAACTGCACCGGTCTTGGGGCAAAAGTAGCACAGCTGCTCACAAAAACGCTGTGGCCACACCACACGTTCTTTATATAGCCAGTTGTATGGACATATTTTAAGGTTTCCCTTACGAAGGTGAACCATGCAGATGTGACTGGAAGCATATCCCGGTTGCAATACTCAACATGACTGGCTTTGTTTAGAAGTTTTAGGAGGCCTGACAAATAGGACAAGTTTTAACCTGTCAAAGGTGTTTACGACGTGTGTGTGTAAGCATGCTGCCTGGTGGGCTGTCACACACTTGGCAGAGCGGGGTGGTCCTGTTGTGCAGCCCCAGGGAGCTATGCAGATTGCTCCAGTGCAAGCAGATATGGCTGAGAGAATATGCAGTTAGAGACGCTTGGGAAAACTAGTTGAGCAGGACTTGTTTGGCTGAAGTGTGTTTAGATCAATCAGGAATTTGCATGTCCACATAAACACCATTAATTTGCCTCTCCAAGTGGAATGAATTGATTTGGATGTTACATATTCAGGCCCAGGTTCATGCCAGCTGTCTTGGGCACCCGGAGCTGGAACAGAACACTTCCAGGAAAGGGAAGGAAAGAGGGGTAGATGTGTTTTTCCTCCTGTTTTAGTGGAAGCCTAGGATAGCCATGCCGCTGGCTGAGATTGTCCACTTCGGTCCTTAAGATGACTGAGAAGGGTCCAAACCCTGGCTGGGCTGTCAGCTGGTGTGTGCTGGGGGAGTCTGGGAAAATCACATAGGGCCGGACAAGCCCAAAGGCACGTACACTATCAAGTACCAGCAGAGAAATTAGAGGAGGATATCTTGCCTCCTCCCAGGTACAACTCCCCGGATGCAGTTGTACCAAGTGATTTGCTAACATTTACAGATTGTGAGATTGGTAAAACTTACGGATTAACTTTAGATTCTGCCTTCTTCCCAGTTTCATCAGCTAGTACAATGCTGAAGGTGCCTCTTCTGGTGTCTTTGTTCCATGTAATAATATCCACAAAGTAGTGATAAACTGAGGTGAGAGAGAGGGTGGTTAGACTCTGCACACTCTGCTTTCCAGCCTGACTGTGTGCCTGTCTGGGAACTGAGCTGCAGGTCTTTCTCCCATTTGCTCATTTGACACAACTCGTTCAATTTATGTCTAAAATCTCTTTCGTCTTCCTTTGCAGAGATTTCTAACAGAAATACTAAGAGATGTCTGGGAAAGTACTACAGCAAGGGCTCACAAGTGGCATGCAAGATGGCCTCTATGTATGGCTTTCAGCACACCGCCTTTCACTCCCTGCCTTCCCCGTTCATTTTCAGATTGCCTTTTTTTCTCCTGTCCGCCTCTGATCCCTTTCATTTCTGTTCTCAGCATCTTTCATTTGTCTTCTCTGTCATGGAGCAGAATCGTCTGCTCTCTACTCTGGTCTGTAACTCCCTGAATTCATTTGCTGACCAGCACTGGAGCTCAGGCCATAATCCCTGCCCATGGCTTGGTATGTTGGTGATCATGAGGGTGAAACCTTTTTTCACCCTTGATTCTCCCTTGCCTGGGCCCTTTTCCTGTGCCTTTCACTTTTGTCCAGGGTAGCTTTTTTACCTGTTCAGCTCAGAGCATGTCTTTGACTCTCATTGTTCCCACACACCTCTTTCTTGCACAAAAGAGTGGTGTGTTGTTTTGAAACATGGTTTGGGAACTACCCTTTTATGTTTCATTTGCATGTTCTCAACAAATTTCCTAGCACTGTAAGCAAGATGAGCCTGTTCTTGCACATCTCTAGCGAGTAGTTGGCTTTCACAGCACCAGGCAGGTTTGCAGGTAAGAAATGTAATGACAAGACTGCAGGTGGACTCAATTCTATCCAGCAGCCACTGGCTTTGTTTCTAAAATGCTGGCTATGATGCCAATAGCAACTAACCATCTCTGGTTCAGCTATTGCTGAAGGAGGCAATACACAAAGAAAAATCATCTCAGAAATCTTAGTCACTTACTACAAAATGGCTCTTTGTCCGCTGTATCAAAAAACATACTTGTCACTGGATGGCTCTGTTGTGTTAAATAGCTTTTCCACTTATGGGCATAATAACCTATAGATGACAGTTTGAAAATGAAAACAGAAGAAAACAGAAAGAAACAGAGAGTTACTGCACAGGGATATAAGCAACTGAATTGCTGAAAATAACAAAGCAAGTATTTAAGAAATAGTATATTCCTTGCCAGCTGCAAGGTATTACTGTGACACATGCTCCCATACTCTGTAGACTTATACCAGGGCTTAATTTTACTTGTGTAACTAAAGCCAACTGAGTGTCTAAATATGCCTGGTTACTGTTCAGCACTTATTTTAAGATTGATCTTTTTCCACGTCTGATATCCATGGTCAAGAAGGATTTCATTTTGCAGTGCAGAATGAAAATCAGCCCCTTAGCTTTGCAAGTTCATCTCTGGAAGTGTCAGGTTTTTTTAGCATCAACATTTCAGAAATGGCAGCCTGAAGCTGGGCTGTCACATCCAAGCTGGGACACCTCTGTTGGTCACTTACAAAAAAGCAGAATACCCTTTGTTCACCCCTCTGCCATTCCTTTTAGAGTCAAGAGGGGTTTGTGGTGCTGAAAATTTCTTAGAAAAGATTCTGTTTTAGCAAGAACATGCCCCTATCCCTCAAACTCTGCAACTAACGGACTTTAATTCATTGTTTTTGTGACTTTAGTGTAAAGATCCCAAGTCTTGTTTTGGCTTTTCTAGTTCTGGATCCTTTACATGTGGATTTCTTTTCTAGATCATAACATGATGTGACCGTACAAAGAGCAGGGAAATTTCTCAGGCCTCTTTTGCCTGCATCAGAGGCTTGTACCTCTGCAGAAGTCAAGGAGAGACCACCTCAAAAACCTCGGTGGAAATAACTTACATGCTTTTGCAAAGCACTGTGTTGTGTTAGTCCTTTAGCAAAACATTTGTCACACACCAAGTTACAGTAATGATGGGCAGCTCTGTCAGACACAGGATGTATTTACGTTCTCTGGATCCTTACCTAGGATGGGACATGGCATAGGCCAAAAAGTTTCACAGCTGGTACATTTGCCATTCCTGTAATTTCTGTATGAGTCACACGGGTATGCAGTAATATTGCAGCTCTGTTTCAGAGATGACATGAACAGGAAAACAGACCTCTGGTGGTCACATTTAAAATACTGCAATCCTTAATCATACATAGAGAAGAAATATTTTGTTAGCAATCCTCATGCTTCAGGAAAACAGTATTAATGCACTAGCGAAAAGGACACACCATTGGACAGTCACTGACCAGTCTGAACACAACAGATTGCACTGGGCTGTGGCAGAACAGTGAGTGGGCACTAGCCTCTCCCTTTGAGTGCACTCAGCTGTGCCTATGTCCACTTTACTTTTCTTCTTGTCTTTCTTGGTTTTAAAAACATGTTTGTTTGTATTGTTACTGTAGTTCCAGAGGATCCAGCTATGGATCCTACTCCGTCTCGGGTCTCCTCATCTTCTCTCTGAGCTCAGGCCTGACAGCTGGATATTGCTTTTCTTTTTTGCACATGGCCTTCCATTTTGGTGTTAAAAACTCTTTAGAAAGACATAACTAATAAAACGAGTTGTTGCATGAGCAGCAAAATGAGTGAAGCCTCATTTCCTATGGATTTTTGTTTCAGGCTGGTTTCCTGTGTAGATTCTCTTGGGTCTGATAAGGGTTGAGTTCACATTACTGCCTTTTCTTTTGTGAGGTATCTTCTTCACCCAGTTTTCATAAAACCAGTTCTGCTGCCGGGCTGCAAAGGAAAAGAGCTTTCTTGCATTCAAGACTAGGGCTCTACCTGCCAGACTGCACTATCTGTCACTGCCAAGAAAGGTGCATTGGATTCGGTATAACTGCCTACCCCACATTCATCTTGAACCTGTTTTCTGAACAGTTTCTTTCCATTGCTAGTCCTTGGGGTTTTGTGTGTGTTCTAAGTAATTAAAAAAAAAAATATCCCACAGGTTTTCTAAACATTGTCACAAAATGAAGGCACAAATCTGCCTGATGACTTTTTGCACGGAAAATTAATCCCATTTGCATTTGTGACAGAGAGCAGAAGATCACCCCTCACTCATACGTCTGCCTGGTGCACATCAGCTAAACTCCTGTTATGTCAGTGTGCCACATCAGTGCTGGGAAGAGATTGCTGTCATGGCTTTCCCAGAATGTGGTTTTCATGTATTTTCTAAGCAGTGATGATGTTTCTCTGGCCTTCTCCTCTTTTCTGATTGGAAACATTTTGTCAGTGTTTGTGCAATTCAATGCAGAATGAATTACCAGAAAATATTGTCAGTGGACAGCCAGGCTGGTCGGTCCCGCCGTTGGGGTAGAAGTCTATGTGGCCTAGTGCGTCTGTGTAACCTAGTCCTGACAAAAGAAAATATGAGGGGTAGGGGAAGGGAATATTAAATCGTAAAATGAAGAAGAAAGAAACATAACTGGAAAAAATAATAGTTATTTAGCTCTAGGATGCCTGTCTGTGCAGGAATATTAATGTCATTCATCTATTTAGGCAGCAGGCCAAACAGTTGTGACCCAGCTGCGTCATTTTAGCAGTGGTATCAAATACCTAAAATAAGTCTGTGCATGTGAGTACAAAATTTGGCTTTTTGTGTCGCTGTGTGTGGGAGAGGAAAAGGGATGTGAAACACTGGGTATTGCTGTGCTGCTGAAGTCCGAGTTCTTGGAGGGACTGGGAGAAGACGAGAGGCAGCAATGAGGTGGGAAAGCCTAGTGCTGGGGGTAGGATGCCAGTGGGAGCAGAGTGGAGGGCTTGCATCACACTGCTGGCCTGGCTGGCAGATGCAAAGACATGCTGTGCACTGGTTGGGAAAGGAGCGAGCTGAGGAAGATTCCAGATTCGCCCTAGAGGAAGGTTTAGCCCATGGGAGGTGGGATGAAGACTGGAAGCATCATGCAGGGAGCCACGGGGTTGGGGATAGCTGATCTGCTGTGCAAGGCATTGAGCTGTGTGACTAGCTTTTGAGATGCTGCGTGCTTGGCGGCAGCCTGACCAGCAGTGCGGCGTTAGTGTGGAACTGCTGTGGCAGGACTGTGTGCTGCGGTAGCAACAGGGCATTCCTGCACCAGGGCCTAAGTCCTTGTACTTCATGGGCCACAAGGCTATAATTGCTGTAGAACAGCAGCATGTTTTGAAATGCAAATAAAACAGCAGCTCCTGAGGGAGTGCTGAGCACAGTGTGAGGAACACAGGACCACAGGGCCCTTCACAGCACCAGTGAAGGAGACTGCTGTCCTCCTGGGCCAAAGAAGCAAGGATCCCCCAGCACTGCTGCCTACCAGAGCCCCCGCTTTCCTGTGCTCCCCCTGAGTTTCTAGGTTTCCTCATAATGGTAAAGAGGAGAAACGTCGCATACCATCGGTGTCCGAATGAATGACATCAACAAACTGTGCGTCTGTAGGATCCAGCCTCTCACTAGGCGGCTTTCCTCTGTACAAGGGGCCTGCTGGGTCAAGGCCTGCAACACAAAACCATGCGCATGGCATCACTTCCGTACTGTGCAGCTCGCTCCGCTCATGGTGAACAGCTATCCTCAAAGCAAAAGGACTGACAGGAAGAAGGGCTTACCTGTGATTCTTCCAAGTGTACCATCAAACATCTGTCCCACAAAGCCAGAGATGTGTGCTCCCAGGCTCACTCCTATCATGTGCAAGGAGTCAAGTGATGCTCCATCAACCTGCGATTTAAAAGTACTCGTGGTCACAGATTTTAGGCACATGAAAGGCATAAAAAATATCAGGAGGAGGAATGTAAATGCATCTCCCTGCTTTTCCCACATTTTCCCTTGGTGTGTTCCACTCTGTGTAAATATTCCCCCTCTGATAGTCCCATAGTACAACTAGCACTCATGTTGAGGGCTCATATCTGAGAGAGCTGCGATGAGAACAGTTCAGGCAATGGTTGTATTTTCCTGGGGCAGTGACTACAAGTGTGGACAGGAACGAGTATTCACAGGCCCCATGAGTTGCCCACAACTCCAGTTGCCCACATGAGGTTCCTGCAAGGCATTAGCAGACACAACAATCCTAATGAGCCAGTGTCATCATTGACTGTGCCTGTGCAACAGTCAATTGCAGGAGGAGCTGCAAACTGTAGCTGATACCCATAAGCTGACTTTTGGACATCCAGAAAGTGGAAATAGAGTTTCTATGTATGGGAAAACATATCTGTAGAGTTTTGTATCCAGAAATGTAGAGACTTAGAGCGTAAACTGAATATTGCAACAAAATACCATCATACCAAGTCCAAGGGTAGAATGTGGCACTGCAGTATAGCTGCACTTCCAAAAATAAATGCATTCCTTTTTAGGAGTTTCTTTTCCCAGACATCCTGCTGTGTTTAAACAGTTCCTTTGTGCCCTTTACATACTGTGCATTAACGACTATATCATAGTGTGAACGTTCAACTTACCAACATTTCATCAATAAGTTTCTTCAGAATCTCAGCAACTTTCTTGCAGTTTCTGGAAGCATTACTGTAGATGAGAGTTGTTGCCCCCTGGTTCCAGTCCACAACGATGACGTTCATGTCTTCTACAGAAAGCAGAAGATGTACCAAGTCAGGGATCCAGACCGGGATAGAGCCTGTGAGTCGGTATCCGTGGATGATGAAGGTAGTTTTCTTGGTCACATCTAGATGCTTGGAGGCTGCTGAATCGAGCTCTTCAGCACAGTTTGGGTTCTGTCTGGTGTAGAGCAGCAGCTTCACTTTCAGGTCTGTCCCTATCAAAGCATTGCTGATGCTGAGAGCTGTGAATGCAGGGCATGTCTTCCCAGGATCTGAAAAGAGCAGTGTGGCAATCCTGAGGTTAGCACCAATGTGTTTGCTTTGACCTTTTCTACCTGCCTGCCCTGCACAGGCCCAGGTACATATGCTATGAGCTGTCCGAGCCGGGGCTTCTCCTTTCCTCTCCATCACGTTCATGACTGGAGATACCCTGAAACTTAGGTTTTGTTGCCATGTTGGAACAAAGACAGCAAGTGTACCTTCTTGGAGCAGCATTCCCTGAAACAGCACAGTCCTGCTTCCACTAGCAGCTGAGAGATGGTATGGACTTTCTCCAAAAATCCCACTAGTGTGAGGAAGGTATTAGAGACTGACAACTAGGGTGGTTGCTGTATTGGTTTGAAAGCACACCCAGATGCTGTGGGCAGGTTCTAGGGTAAAGAGATATCCTTGTGGTTTGTTTGTAACTCCAGTCTGGAGCTGACAAGCTGCAGAGGATCTTGATGTTGTGAGGGACAGCTCAATGCTTCATTTGTATTTGCAGATGCAGCCTGCTATTTCAGACTGCGAAATGGGACACCCTTTGACTGCATGAGATATGTTACTGATATTGCTTTATACACAGCTGAAGAGTAACTGTATTTTATGTAAGTGCTGCTTTATGGGACGGTCTCTGCCATTTGAAAGCCTGTTTTTGTTCCTTGCTTTTCCAGCAGAACACCAGCTGAGCCTTCAGAGTCCAGTACAATCTCCAACAGGGCACTGGCAGGGAATGGAATAACTGTTTCCAGACAGACACTGCTTATGAAGGCCCTCCCAGGTTTTGCAGCCTCTTCCTGGCTCACAATCCTTTTCCCCAAATCCCCTTAATCTTATTGAAGAACCTTGTGGGAGAGAGTGTCTCTCTCACACATACAGCCTGGGCTGCAGTAATCATTCAGGCTGCAGTTGCTAGAGAAATCTTCCTGATCTTTGTTGCTTAAAGGGCTGTGCAGTAGGTAGAAGGGTTTAGAAAACCTGCAGCTGTAAGCTAATTGTGCTCTAACAAATCTCCAATACGCTGTGCATTTTAATTTCTAAATGATGAAACTCTCACAGTTTCTACAAGCAACTTTCCCTTTTCTCCTCCTATGGAAATCAGGAGCATGAGCGTGATATAAATGCTATGTGCCCAGCACATAAAATAATCTGCTCAGTTGCCATAGTTCTGCTAATTACTTTGTAGAAGCCCCAGAAACTCCAGAAATGAAAGTTAATAGGCTAAAAGGATGTTGCAGTTAAGTCCAACTGGATATTTTAAATTGCTAACATAAATTCAGAAATAAATTTTAACATTTGAAATCCATGGAGTCCTTCCTGTATAAAGCCTATGGTAAAATATGAATAGCAGGACAGGAGTGGTGGAAAATGAGCCCTCAGCCAGGCCCAATGAACATGAGTTGAAATCAGTGGCCTTTGAATTGAGGGTGTTCTGCCTCTGTAATGCTTCAGTCAGGGCTCCCAGGGGCAGTGTGACTCTGGGCTCTGCTTGCAAGAGTAAAGGTGACCTGGGTGGCTGTCTCCTGACCAGCTTGCTCTCACCTCGTTCTTACAGTGCCAAGATGCTCCAGAGAAACAGCAGCAAGAGTTCTCTTATGACACTGCTCATGTGGAGATCTCAAAGTAACTAGCAGAGAAAAGTTATCATTTTTTGCTGACATATACCAGCATACACAGTGATACTCAACGACTGTCCTCTAGGTGCTACTGCAACATAAAAAAATACAATTATTTTTTACTAATAACTAGAAATTGTTACTGTATAGTATTATTATACAATATTGTTAATCATCTTTACTGCCACTGAAGCTGTAGGAATATAGGCAGAAATGCCAGGCAAGAATTACTTCTATATAGTGCAAGATTGCACTGATTGCTTAATTTGTTTCTACATCTCCTCCATTGTGCTGAGACTTGCCCCAAGGAGCAAGCACTATGTTTGTCACCAGAACAACCCAAACCTTCTGGTAAAGAAGACCTTTTAAAGAGCTGATCGGCATTTGCTAATACCTAACACAGGAATTGTTTAAAAAAGCCTTGTTATATCTGCACCAAGTCTGTTAGATTTGTTCTATTTTGATTAACAAAATCAGATCAGTGCTAATAGTGGGGGAAAACGTGCCAGCTTCACTTCTGGCAAGCTGGTGCATATCCCAGACTCATCCACCATGTGTTACAAAAGCTGACACATGAGGACAGCCAGTTATCCTGGCTTTGCTCTTCATTCTGATAAGCACAGTGAATCCTACCCAAATGGCTGGAAGTGTCTTTGAAACTGCAACAAGATTTCTCTGATGGGGCAAGAGGCTTACTGAGATTAAGTCTGCAAGCAAATAAGCGAGGTGGAAACTCACAGCCTGGCACTGTACTTAACCCGTATCCAGCAGACCACTTCCCTCCGGGAAAGATGAATAAATGTGGCAATTAACCCAGTGTCCCATTAACTTGCTCCCAGCTCTGTCTTGGCCATTAGCTTGCTGAACAGCCTCAGGCAATTCACTTTTCTCCCTCTGCTCAATTTTCTGATATGTAAAATAGGATGGCAAACAGCAGTTTCCTGGGCAAGGTGCTCTGACATCTCAGCACCTGTAGCAGGGGGCATACCAATCTGTTAAACTGATGTTCCTATGTGGGAGCTGGACATCTTTTGTCTCGAGCTTGAGATCAGCCTCTGAGGCGCTATTGCAGCAGGAGGGGCTGCAATATATATATATATAATGAAGTTATATACTCCCAGGTGGGAGTGTTGCGGTCATGAGAATGGTCCCAGGCAGACTCTGTGGTATTTACTGCAGTCAGTGCTACTTAAGGCCTGCATTCCTCTGGTCTCTCTCACTCCTTTCTTGGAGACAGTGTTTGTAGGCTTTTTCTTCCTTCTGTCCTGGATGTTCATTCTATAGAGTTTTTTAACTCTACCAGCGTGTCCTTTTGCAAAGTGAAGTTCCAACAGATTTTCACTTCAATGGGTCAGTGGTCACTTGGTCAGATTTGTAGTTGTCCTAGCTGTGGTCCTTGGGAGACCATATTGCCACACAGAGCCTGTGAAGGGGGCTGCTCACCGAGTCAACACCTTGCGTGGACTTCAGATAAACGTGTTGCTGCTTCTGCATCTGTCTGCAGTTTCACCGACACTCAAAACCCTGTCACCTTGCCTGAGCTTTTTATGGTGTGTTTCAACAGACTGGTCTTATGCATCAATAATGAAGTCTTCAGCTTTAAGCACTCTTCACTTCTGCACAGCAAATCTCAGTAGCATTATTGAAGAATTCCATCACTTTTCCATAGAGAGAGTGTGCCCTCTACCTCTTAAAATGGTTTTCAGTATCTCACTGGGTTTCCTTGGTGCCTTCTCACACAATTCTCTTTTTCCACTTATTATTACTACATTTCCTACACATATTTAACAAACTAAGCAAAACATGACCCCAAGATATTACTCAGAGAACCTGATGAAATACAAGTTAGTATTTATAAGAATACTTTTTTTTTTCTTTTTGTTTGTTTTCCCTACAAAGCAGAGAGCTATAACTTGAGTTGCTCCCATGTGAATGCTAACACAAGGCAGTACATTTGTTTATTGTTACACAGGTTGATTCTTGATAGGGCTGTGAGGATATCAAATGAAATTTATTGTTCATAAATGGCAATTCGTCCTTTGCGTCTGTCATATAAGACACTGCTGAAAAGAAATCATTCTTCTCTGAAGATTTCAAATGACATTTTCAGTGTCGATGGATAGTACTTATATAAAAGAGAAATGTTTGCAAAGTGAGAAAAAGATAATAAAAATGACTTCTGGTTTTACATTTGGAACTCTTAGAGCTGACTACATTCATATAACCAGTATAATTTGCTTTGCAAAAATAAATAATGCTAGTGAAAAACCCTAGGCAGTAACTATAATGCAGAGGGTAGATACATTAATGTTTCTGCAAAACACAAAGCATGTTATATTTGACAAAAACATTCAAAACACACGGTTGATTTCTTACCTGTTTTCACCCCATACAAAAGGTAGATGAACACGACACACAGCCCCAGCATATGGACTTCCACATGGAACTTCTACAGGTAAAAGTTTTTAAGGATCCCACAAGTTCTTTGGCATGTGTCTGCTGTCTCTGACAACAGTTTGCTCTCTTTTTTCTGCCAGTAGCCGTAGGTGTGGTGAAAGGAGGAAGTTACCAGCCAAGAAATTAAGACCAGTCTTTAGTTATACAACTAAAGCTTCTTCTTAAAAAGGTGGGGCACCTTCTATTCTACGAGGTTTTCTTATTTTAAATATAGTTTGCCCTGGGGAATGACTAATCAAAGACACAAATGGTTTGGTATCGCGCTATAAGCAGCAATTTGACTACACATGTTGAAACTAAGGAAATTATTGCGTGTCTATTTGTCTTTTGCAAAGAATGTCAAAAGGCAGCAAAGAATGTAGGTGTCACTGCAAGTCTGATAAGCGTCTGGGCAGGGCCAGAACTTGGTTTCACAGGGCCCTACGTTGGTAGCATTCATGATGATCCCTACTCTCCCATGTCCCTCTGGCTTTCCTGAGCACTGTGGCCCAGCATCCCTTCTAACTATCCTGTCATCTCGGGCAGGAGGCAGATGCACAGCACGATGTCATGACTAAGGGAAGGTATCAGTTTGAGTCAATCTATCTGGGTCCCCATTGGGCTGCCAAGCAACCACTGTCTAGGATGACACCTACACATCTGGCATCCCCACCACATTTTCTTGCAGACCTGCTGGAACCTCATGAATCCAGCTCTAATTCAAGTAAGAAAGGCTTTTTTTTTCCTTGCTGGACAGGAGGAAGAAGATGGCAGATGCAAAGACAACTGTCAGGGGCAGGAAAGGAAGTCTGAAATTGGAGCTGGAAGATCTAGTGGCAAAATTGGAAAGATGAGGGTGGTGGGGAGTTTGTAAAGGGGTGAGAGGGGGGAGGGGAAGAGAGAACAGGGATGGCTGCTGGATAGAAGCTGTGTGGTAGCTTTGCCTACGTTTTCTTTGCAAATTCTCCTAACGTAGGCCAGGGAAAGGGAACATGGGGAGGATCAGAAACACCTCATTAAGCACAGGCTCTGTTTTTTTCCCCCTGGTCATGATCTATTGGAACTATTACAGTTCCCAGCTGCATAGCTGTTTCTTTGGTCCATGCTGTACATACTAAGCTTTTTGACTTTGCTAATTCTTGGGTTAATCCTTAACTCTGCCTGCTGGCTGTCTGCAGCTCCTTCTTGTTCAGACAAGTGCGTGCTGCTTGTCTAGTGCAGGCACGGCTTACACCTCAGAGGAGTGCACCCAGCAACACACGTGATTTTTTCACAAGCACCTTGAGCCTTTCCATCCTCATGCAGCTCAGCAATCACAGTCTCACAGGACATGTGCTGTGCTGTGATTCCATTTGGTAATCACACAAGCAAAAGTTGTTTTTTGTTATTCTGAAGAGGATAAACATTCAGAAAAGACACCAAAAAACTTCTGTGGAGTATGGAAGCTGCAAGCTCCAGGAAAGTGCTTTTTCTGATGGACTGGCAAAAGAAAATAATTTGAAACATTGTTTTCCTTCCAGTTCCTTTCTCACCTCTACCAGTAATCCTAAACTCTGTCAAAATATTTTCTCCTTAGCAAGTTCTGCCAATGGTGCGAAGGAATTGGTCCAACAGTGAAACATGCAAGATGAACAGAAGGCTTTTACCTATTGCAAAAGACATTTGAGAATCAGAGATAAAATGAGATAAAAAAGTCAGGAGGGCCTTGCCTTTCTTCTCAGCACAGAGAGGTAACAATTTATTGCCTGAAGTTAAGCCCCACTTGTTTCTTTTCCCCATCACTTTCCTCAGATTTACGTTTCTCATCTGAGACAGCTCATCCAAGTGGCTATCAGTGCAACAGGTGGTACACCAGGACTGGCAGGCTCTTCCTTGTAACTCTCAATCATCCCTCAAAAGACAATGATTTTGAGTAACCACCATTTTAGCATAAATTAGACTATTTACAGTACGTGTATTGGCAAACATACCCAGGATGTCAGCACTGCAAGTGCTGTCCACTGCCACCGTCAAATCCTGAGATGAGGAGTTCAAATAACCACCTGTGTTTACAGATCACTTGAATCCTATTGACCAATCTTTCACGCCTGCCTGACACAACCTTCCTCAGCCACACACTAGTTAAAAGATGGTAACAACTGACTTACGGTTATTTGTTTTTTGTACACTGAACTCTGACCACAGACTACACAGGAATACTTCTTGGGACATAAGCCTCCAGAGTCAGAAATGATCTCATCGTGAGCTTTGAAATCAATAACAACTTGAGACAGTAAAAACTATTTCTTTTATCACATATAGAAAACATTTAAGATCAGAATTGGCACCAACTTAAGAACAATTTAACAGAAGATATGAAATAATTTTACATAAGAGAAACATTCTGATATTAGCTCTGAGGTATGAGATAGCCATTGTTATTTCACACTCACTATAGAAGCATTTTAAACTTGTGTTTCGTCACTGTGAATAGAACCATTGTTTGAATTCGAGCCTTTTTCAGAAACGTTGTTTCCTCCTTAGAGAAGCTTATGACAGCGATGGTCAGCTGAAAAATATTTTTTATATTGCATTCATGCATCCACTGCATGCGATCTCACTGATTCACTAGTTTCCTGTGGGTGGAACATTTTCATGGAGATACTGGAGAGCCAAATCTGTCCACTTCATTTCTTGCTCTTTCACAGACTCGGTTGTGCCACCATTGTCTTGCTCTGGTTCAGGAAGCTCATTCTGAGAACAAAAAAGACGTACAATGCATCCCACACATAATACACTTCCTGAAAGGAGTGGGTTACTAAGACTTCATATGGATAAATAGAAAAATTCACAGACGAGACCAGGGGGTGTATCTGAACAATACATATCATATATACTGATCCAGTTAAAAATATTACTAAGTCCAGTTATGAACAATATTCTTTTCATGTGAATATGGTGTTTAAACTGAAAGGTAAATTGGTTTTCCAGGACCCTGGGGCCTTGCTATACACTCAGACTGCACATGCAGTGAAGAAGGAGAATATATAGCAAATGCAAAATAAGTAAATAATAGTATGATGCAATTATTCCATTGCTTGTTTGCAATGTGTTTCTTTTGCTGTTGCCAAGAATACAGATACTACATTTATTATAGCTGTTATTAAGACAACTGTAACATGTTACTTTCCTATGGCAGGTGAGAAATCCTTCCTCTTTCTACATGCTGAACACAGGTGTGGTTGTGTTATATCAACAGTAGAAGTCAGAAACCCCTACCAGGTGCAACACAGAGCTGCTCACAACACAGTAAGGAGGAAGTATAGTTTAACTGAGATTTCGTTTTCCTTCCTTACATTATTTGTTCTCTGTGTTGCTGTAGTGGTGCAGTCACACAGAGCACATGTTATTCTGCCAGATACCATTTGGGCAAGAATTCTGAGTTCTAGATCTCTGGAAATCCCAGCATGAGCAAAATAAAATTTTTCAGTTTTGAAAACAGCATATGATTCGAGCCCATTTGAGTTCATAGGAATCTCTCGAGTGAGCACTGCATCAGATGCTCAGGACAGGCTCAAATACCACTTTACAGCCATTCTGTTCACTCCTTTACAATGCTGCTGAGTAAGTCTCCTGTGAATTTGTGCTGGTTTTCCTATGTGATCAGAGCCAATCCCATCCCCGGGGATCTTTATATCCACAGCCAGGCCTTTCTTTCTATTGTTAGTTGATGAGGCTTCCTGCTCTGAGGCTGCCATCTGTATGTGACTGTAAGTAGCTCAAGAGATGGCTGTAAGGAAAGAAACAGTAATGTTTGGACACAGGGTAAAGGCAAATGTCAGCAAGAAACTAGTTTATCATATTCAGCCTGCCTAATAAAGGTTATCCCAAGAAAAAGTGGGTTTGGGCTCTTGTATCTGAGAATCACAGCTCTGCAAGATCATTCCCTCAAGCCCAAATCTTGACAGGAAAACTTGTGTGCTGTGTATATGGATTTTGGAGGTGTGTAGCTACTCCTTGCCCTCTCTGAAAAGACAGTGGTGTGAAGGCTAAAGCTTGAGCCATGTCACTGGCGATTTGGAAATGTCTCTGTGCTAAAAGAAATCAGAAGCCTATCAATCCCCACGATCTTAGCATGACTGCTTTCTCAGTGCTAGCCAGAGTAAAGCTTGTGTACCAGAGAGAACAAGGAAAGGGAAAATCCTCAGATACGTCTCACTTCCCTGGTAGTTCCCAAATGGCTAAGGAAGACATCAGTGGGGGACATCTGAAGCTCCAACTTGGGGATCTGTGGGATCAGAGGTAGCTTTTCCCCAGCTGCATCTCTCTGGCCTCGTAGCTATACAACAAGCTGTACGCTGCTGACTAACTGCCATGTGTTGGATGCAGCGCTACAAGCAAGAGTCCCACTGCAGATGCCAGTTTGTTCACTACTATCCTTGAACTGGCAACAGCAACAGTTTATTTGGAAAAGACTGATTAGGAAGACATTTGAAAAATTTTCAGCTTCTTTTAATGGCATTTCAGAAAGTAGAAATAAAGTTTAACCAAGACTGCAACTGTCAGCATGAGACTGATCCTCTCTGTTCTACAAACCAACTGGGAAACCGCTTCAAACACTAGTAACATGAAGGGGAAGCATAGAGAAAGGATGATTCTACTTCTCCCTGATGCCAAACCCAGAACTGTGCGATGGGAAGGGCACTCCAGTTCCGAGGAGATACGGCAACTGGTCAGGGGAAGGGGGAGACAAACAGCCAAGTCCTCATCTGCACACAGGAATGACAGGCATATAGGACAGAAAAACAGTGAGTCAGATCCATTCCGGGAACATTTTGTACAAATTAGCTGCACCACAAGCAATACTCTCTGTGCCGTTTCTTGGAAGGGGCTGTGATAAACACACCGGTCTTAACTTAGATTGATAAGTAGCAATTCACCTACCAGAGGGATAGCCACATCCTCGTATGGCAATTTATCTTCCCTCCACGCATCATCGATCAAATCCAGGATTCTGCCATCTCTTTGCACTTCGCTGTCCATCGTTGTAGCAGGCAAGTACAGCTAAATCTGTGACACAAAGCAGATACTGTTTCTAACATCCACATCCCCAACCACGTAGCTGGAGTTTGGACTACGGGCTTGCTCCAGTTTTGATCCAATTCCTATTAAGCTTAAACTTTTATGGAAAACCTTGATTTTCCTAATCCGCTCAGAAAAGGGTTATAACCACAGGAGAACTACTTAATCTGAAAAGAACACTATCAAACTGAATTGCAGATTGATGAATATATAAAACTAGCCTGTTATTATTAATTATAGAGATTTACATGTGTGTATAGCTACTGACCTTTAGAAGTCTCTTTTGAGTGAGCTTGAGGACCTAGAGCTCCCCCGTGCCCTCTAACTCTGTGCAGAACCATTGCTTATCGTTTGCTGCTTACTCGCTTTCAGTCCCTGATCAGTGCTGTAACTCACCCACACCTTCACGAGTCTGGGAAAGAGTCAGAACAAAGGATTTAATGGCACAGAAAATGCTGCCAAGACCTGGAGTCCAGGAAACTGGTGAAACAGGAGAAAAATAAGACCTGTCTTCCACCCTCAGCTACTACAACCGTTCCAGGGGTTTCTTGTGATTATTTGATTAGCACTCTGCCCTCCTTGAAACGTCACCGCAGAACTCACCCGCGTGACTCCTGCAGGACAGCAGCCAGCAGCAGGCAGCTCGATCGTGCCAGGGTTGGAAGACTACCGATATTTATTGAAAACCAAACCA
Organism: Aptenodytes patagonicus; assembly: GCF_965638725.1. Taxonomy (NCBI): domain Eukaryota; kingdom Metazoa; phylum Chordata; class Aves; order Sphenisciformes; family Spheniscidae; genus Aptenodytes; species Aptenodytes patagonicus. The sequence goes on from NC_134954.1 coordinate 28,878,710, forward strand.
GGCTTGGGACTCCCGGAGGGTGCAGGAGCCACCTGGCCATGCCTGGCTCCAGAGCTACACGTTGAACAGGCCTTGCCTTTACACCCAGAGCTGTGGCGCGCTCCAGCCGCCCCGGAGGCGGCCCTGCGGTGGGTGGGGACAGCCGGGCAGGGCGGACACCGACTCGGCGCTGAGGACAGGCCTAAGCGCATCCCAGCCCCGGTAACCGGGGCGATGCGGCCCCCTGCCCCTCCCGGCCAATGCAGCCCCGTGGCCCTGCCGTGCCTCCCCCCCGAGCGACGCGGCCCCCTACCCCTCCCGCTGTCCCCTATCCGCGCCCTACCCTGCCCATCTCCGGGAGGCAGCCTCGGCGCCGGCAGTGCGCAGGCGCAGTTCCCGCGCAGGCGCAGCGTTCGCCCGCCCCCGAGGCCCCGGCTGTGCTCCGCCGTTAGGTTGGCAGCGGCGGGCGGGAGGAAGGACGGATCGACCGACCGACCGACCGGTGGCGGGGGTGTTTGCGGGCAGGGGAGGCAAGCCAAGCCAAGCCAAGCAAGCCCGGCCCAGCGCTGGCTTCCTGCCGGGCGGGCGCTGCCCGCCGTCAGTAACTGCCGCCGGCCGTCGCCCCCCGCGGCGGGCCCGCCCCACAGTCAGCGACCGGGGCGGCGCGGGGAGCCCGGAGCGCAGGTCGGCCCCGGGGTGTCGGGGGCTTCTCCCCGGGGAGCGGGGCTGGAAGGGCCCCGGGCAGCGCCTCGGCCTGCAGGCCGAAACGCTCCCCTTCGGGGTGTGTGTGTAAACATCGTAAGTGGTTGTTCAGTGCCGAGGCTCCCGTTGGGGAGGAATTAAAACACGGTAGGATGAGGGTGCGTCTTCCGGAGGCTATTCTGGAGAGGCCGGGTGGCTTTACCGTGAGCACCGCCGAGGGGACGCCGTTCCAGGTCACTTCTTGCCCCCGTGAAGCGCCAGCTGGGTCGGGGTGGTTCCCACCGGGCTCCTGCCTGGCCTTGGAACAGCCGGAGATGGCATTTCCAGCGGCTGGCAGGTTGAGCTCGGGTTTAGTGGAACTTTTGGGAAGTTCTTGCTGCAACGTGGGTCGTGCTTTTGTGTTCATTGTACGCTTACTTCCAGCAGCACTTTAAAATTGCATCCTACTTTGCTTTTTAAATGCAAAACAATCCCAGTCTTTTCTCATGGGCAGTATTCTTAAGTCCTCATGCGTATTGTCAAATTTTCTCCACTTGACTGCTGCGATTCTTTCTTGAGTTGGGATGCTAACCCTTGTTGACTTTTAAATGTTTTATCTCTTTTTTTTGCAAATACTTCCTTTTTCTTCAATTTCAGAAGTGACAGGCCAGCTCTTGTTGCTTCAACTGTGGTTAATGGCAGAGGTTGTTTCCTCTGCTGGTATCTGTGTGGGTCTTTACTCAGTTGCCTGTAACTTGCACATCGCGACTTGCAAGCTTGAGAGGTCAAAATATAATACTAAGTCAACAAACCTGATGTAGCGTAAAACTGGCTAGACGTGTCTGATTTTTAGGCTCTTCCCCCAAGCCCTGGGTAAGCTGACAAGTATGCAAAGCTGGCAGATTCAGGCATCTTGCCTTGGGGACCCTGCTTAAAGCCTAACAGAAGCAAGAGTAGATGCTGTCTGGCTCCTCGTGGCACTAGAGCTTTCAGTGTTGAACTGATCCCAACCTCTCACGGAAGGAGCTGCTGATAAAGGACCTGGATTCCTCTCCGGATTTTCTTTTTGAATTTTAGCAGACGTTCTCTGTGGCGGACAATGAAATCTCTCTGCTACCCACTGAAAATCAACGCTGTGTAGGTGTGATTAGAATGAAACAGAAGAGTTGCTACTGGCTGATGTCCGCTGTTGCCACCTGGAGAACTCTCTTGGAGTGCTGTCAGCAGCTCTAGGGAACTGCTCATCTGCCCTCCTCAGTAGCTCTGCCATCAGCAGTACAACAAAGATGTTCTGCATACTGATTGAATTTTGTTAAGCACAGACAGGACCAAAGAGAGACAAAACACTATCAGAATAGGGATAGGAATTTTTTTTTTTCCTCAGTGAAATACGTATTTTCTGTATGTGTGTGTTTTAAAATACAGCTGAACTCCCAGGGAGGCCTTTGGGCTGGCCTGTTTGGAGTCCCTGCATGTTGCTGATCCTCTGCAGTTTGGTGCACCCAGGAGATGGGAGATTTGCCAGTCCCAGTGTGCTGAGTTCGTCCGTTTGCCGAACGGGCAGATTCTCTTTCACTGCTGCTGTTTGAGTTATTCCATTTATTAGATCACATGATTGTATCACTGCAATTTGATAGTGCTGAATGGTTGCATTGGGTCTCTTTTTTTGGTAGAAAAATCTGTTTTCATTTATTTGGCAGATATTTGTCTTGTAAGTTCATGAAGGTGACCATTGTTTTCCTTACCTGTAATTATGTGCTAATTGTAATTTTTTTAACTTCTTTCCTCTGTGGACTTCTGCTTGTTCTGCAGTTGGATGGAGAAGTAGCCTTGTTCATACATTGCCATGAGTGACTGCTGCTTCTCTGTACTTTCCTAGCTGCTAAAGCTACCAGGATTTGGTGATGGAGGCTTTGCTGGAAGGAATGCAAAGAAATGGGCAGGGGAGGTATGTATGCAACAGTATACACGAGTCATTCAAAATCATTTAAGTATTAACCTTCGCTCTTCAGAATCAAATCCTCTGGTATCAGACAAAGCTTCCGTTGCTTAAATAAGGGCTTTGGAGTTTGTTCACTAGCGCATGCTGGTGGACAAATACAGTGTGCAGTGTCCTTCAGCTGGTGCGGAAGCAAAGTCACTGGGTGAGCTGGCTTTGCAATAATCCCTTAATTGTTAGAAATTTAGTTTTACATCTTCCTGAAAACCTTACCTCTTTTTTTTTGTTGTAGTTCTAAACTCTTCTTACCATCTTAACATCAGGAGCAGTAGTAATTAAAGGTGTGAATAAATATTTTTTTTTTTGTAACATCCTTGCAAGGTTAATGAGATGTGACTTTGTTATCTGTTTTTATTGAAAACATCTGATTATTTCCTGCTTGTGTTGAAACTGCAGAGTCCCATTCATCTCTGAAGAATCTTTAATGTTATGTCTTAGGTGAAAGTATCTAGACTTTTGGATCCCCAAGAGAGACTGTAGTGCAAATAATGGAAAAAAATGTTTTATGTGTTAAACAAGTGTGAAGCAAAAGTTACTGATGCCATTTTCATAGTCATCTTTGAGAATGTGACTCAAGTTTACTGATACCGTATCTTCTACAGAGAACTGGTTGCAGAAATCAAGTTTAGACGTTGCTTTATATTAGCAGATGCTGTGAAGGAAATGTTCTTGCTTTGCATAATAGCTGCTAATTTTTGGCTACCTCGCAGGACAGGGTGAACTTCAAATTTAACTGATCTTGGCTCCTTTAAGAAGTGTTTCTTTCCCTATAGAAAAACTGCCAAGTTGTGAAGTGTGCATATGCTCTGGAGGAACAGCGAAATTTCAATCCCTTAACCTATTGATTTCCATTTCTTTTCAGTGCTTCCTGTTTGACAGGCAAATTAAAGGGGTAAAGATCATCATGGAGTTCACCGTCCTCTAGGGCTGTATCTTGCAAGACTTAATATTGTCCCTGGCTTAGCAGCTTGTGAAGTTTTAGAGGAGTTAGTTGAATTGACTTCAATAATTACTGCACCAAATTAGAAATTGCAGCGTCGCTAGGGAGCATGCTCTCCCCAATGGATTGCGAATGTTTTATTCTTCATTATCATGTTGTCATCCAACCCCCTCTACTTAGGGGTTTGTCTGCATTTGTGATAAACTTCTGTTTTCAGGAGCTGATAGCTTGGCTGTAAGATTTCTCTGGTGACTGAAACTTGGTATAAAATGCCTCTGCCTGGAGAGCAATTAAGGCATAGGATAATATAAGGATAAAACATGCTCCGGTTTACTTAGATAATGCATAGTACTGAGACAAAAGATAAGTGTTTATAAGTTCTTGTAATGGTTCTCTGTATAGAAGACAACCCCCCTACATTTAAAGTGTGTAGGTCATTTGTTCTCACTGGGATTTCACAAGTATTCTTCGCTGGTCATTGCCAAATTTAGATCTCTGCCCAGTGATACGAACATACCACTTGTGAGATGTTTCATTAGAGAATGGGATGAATGCGTAAGTATTAAACACATTTCTCTGCAAGCTAATTTGCATAGCGTTCAAAGCACTGCATGTGCAGAGTTGGTCCTTTGGTGCAAGTCAGTTTGTTCTGCTGACTTTGGTGGTATGGGACACTAGACCTGTGTTGGGTGGTGCCTGCTTTGTAACTTCAAGCTCTTTCCCTTCCAGCAGTGGGTTCTTGACTTCCTGTGAGGCTGAGCTGCAGGAGCTGATGAAGCAGATCGACATTATGGTGGCTCACAAGAAATCTGAATGGGAAGGACAGACACAGGCTTTGGAAGCTTGCCTGAGTGTTCGAGAGCAGGAACTTTCCTCTGCCAGGGCTGCTCTGCAGGAAAAATATAAGGAGGTACTGCTTCAGGTTCATAGTTTCCTTATCAGTGTTGACCTGTGTGTTTTACATGTTACAAATACAATATAAAGACTGAACCTACATTTCAGAGTTTGACTTTGCATGGATGTGTGTTTTGGGTATTGTTTCATCAGTTTTGATTTTTTTTTTTTAATGTTTAAATGCTAAGCCGAAGCAAGGGGTTAACTTTAGCAAATAGCTGTGCTAAGCAAAACAGGAGCCTGTCTCATAATTGGAAATCAGGAATAGAATTTACAAAGGAGCCTGTTGGAACAAGATGTCTGATTCATAATTCAATCAAAGTCAAGTGATCAACTCCCTAAGGGTTGGTGGAAGTCCACAGACTGAATTGTCAGAGTTTCTAGAGAGAACCCAGAGATGCTGAATCTGGATACAACAGTAATTGACAGCCCAGCAATGCGCAGTCATTGGTAGAACGAACATTTAGTGGTGTAAGCTACACCAAGATATTGCTGGGAGATTCTCCAAGGACTATTTTATGCAGCTCAGGTTTTGTAGGCTTTAATTAAAGGCTTGGGGGAAGTGCACCAAATTTCTGTATCAGTGGAGAAGTATCAGGAAGTGAAGTTTTTGCATAGGGTGTGGACCATAAACTTTCTCTTGTGCAAATGAGTTGATGTATGTTTTCTTGGATCAGAGGAAACTGGCAGGAGTCTGGGTGGCTATATCTTAAGATCTAGCCACATTCACTTTTTCTGAAAGTGTTTAAAATTTGTCCTTATACTTATAGCTGCTGTGTCCTATCTTTTGGCAGACTCTTTGCTACAAACTGTGTTTTAGCAGCTTTCTAAGGAAGTTGCTTTGACTTCTTGGGTCGAAAGCCAGCTGATAACTGCACAAGCAGTTGGGTTTTTTGGGTGCCTGTACAACTATACTATAGCTATTCTTACATCCTCAGAATTACCCAGGTATTGCTGTAGATTTTAGTAATTTGGTGTGGAATCTAGTAAAATAAAGGGAAATGTGACAGGCTGTAGCAACAGTGGGTTAAGAACTCTGTAGTTTCTTGTTAATGCGGTCAGGTGCTTCTACTGGGCTGGATGGCAAGTTTTGGAATTAATGTCTTTGTTACAGGGTTATTAAATCTGGAGTCATGCCACAGGATTTTCATTTGCAAGAACTGTCATTTTTATCCTATAGGTTAGCATTGTTATTATCAATTGTGTTTTCTCAAGACACTTTTGAAATTACCACCAAAAGCAAACATTGATTTCAAAACTGAACTGTAAACTATGGTTAGAGTCACTACTGGAGTATATTCATGCTTTTGGTTTACTCATATGAATTTTCTGTTATGATTTCTTTTAATTTGTTGGCTTGCTGTCCTTTGGACCTACAGTTAGAAAGGTGGCCACTTTGGATTGCGGATGTGAAAAAGATGGGGTGGGAGTAGGGGGGGGAACTAAAAAATGAGTCACAGGAGTATTTGAATCAATGTAAGGGAAGTCTTCCCCATGAGTTTCAAAGCCCCATTTCTTTCTGTGTCCCCCTCATGTCCATGTATTATTTGGAATCTCTGCTTCACCCAAGTGTAGTAAGATAATGACATGGTCATCTTTTCTCTTGGTAGATAGGTTGAAATCATAATGCATGTTTATGAAGAATTTGATGAAAATGCCAGATAAAAATAGCCTTTTGACACAAGCCCAAACTGTTGGTTTCATCCCAAACATGAAAGCCAGAAACTGGCTCAAAACAAGAGACCAGAATAGAAACAATTCTGGCCCCAGCCTACCAAAGATTTAGGCATAGACTTAATCTTATTCATAGTGAGTAACTCCATTGAAATGTGCAGTTGTTAGCAGAATTAGGATCTTTTTAATAGTCATTTATCACTCCTACTATAATGTATATTTATAAAATGAAAGCTAATTCCAGTACCTACTGACTATAAAGTCCACTTCTGTTGTTTTATTTATTTGCTTTTTAACTCTTCATTCAGGTTGGCATGTTGCGTCACCAGGTAGAAGGCATGGAAAAAGCTAAACAGGACATGGTTAGAGAATATGAACAACAGCTGAAGAAATTTCAAGAGGAGGTGAGTTGCAAAAAGAGAAGATTGGTTTTTAGTTCCCAGTTGATGTATGATCTGATAGGTGAAATATTTTGTGTCATTGCTTTTGTTTTAAAACCATGGCATTTAAACTTCCCATTCTTTTATTGTTTATGCTCTTACAAAAAAGAGCATTAAGTGTAGACAAAGTAATATTTTTATGCTTCATTAGGCCTGTTTTTTGCAATTCGGAGGAACTTGGTGACAAACAGAAAACTGTTGGAGTAGAAATGTGTAGTAAATGTATTGCTGCAGTTTTCATGTGTTAGACATCTGCATAAGTTTACGGCAAAAATGTCCTGTGTTTGCCTATCCTAGTCACCATAGTGCTTGTTCTGAAGTTGCCGTGGTTACAGGAAGCAGCAGTTTGCTCTTTCAGCATTTCCTGAAATTAAAAAGGTGGTGGTGTAACTGGCCTTGATCATATGAGGTGAAGAGATGAGAATGGTATGTAGTCTCATTTTCTTTTTGCCTCCATTGACTCTGAATTTGTTCGTAAGGATTTTGTTCTCTCAAGGCATATTAGTCTTAATACACTTAATAAAAACAAAGTATACTTAGAAAATATTTTTTGAAAATAATTTCGGAGCTTTCATCTCAAAAAGCTTCTTATTCACCTCAAGGTGGTACATGTGGAATGTCCTGCAGGTCGTATAACAGCATTCCATGTTTATGCCTTAACTCTTTGCCTGTCTCCACTTGCTTGTCAGTAGCAGTGAGTTAAATGGCATGAACAGCTAGTAGAGTATTGACCTGTTTTCTCTGGAGGGTTGGGCCTAGTTCATGCTCACTGTAAGCCATAAGTTAAATTAATTTGGTAGTCTCTGCTTTGAGGACAGAAGGCATCTGTCCTCATTTAAAACACCTTACTATTCAGTATGACTAACAGTCTTCATTCACTAGATGTTCCCACTGGAATTGTGGATAAGCTGCAAAGCAAAGCTGAGGTGCATTGGCAGATCTGCGTAAATTGCTAAGGCTAAAATACAGTGTGTGTGTTGTGGCCAAAATTGCAATGTGTTGGTATTTTACCCACACAGTATTAACGTAGATGACATTAAGCTCCAATATTCCTCAGTCTTCTGTTCTTAGTACTGTTTGGGGAAATTTTTTCTGTCTTGGTTTACCACCATTACCAGTAAAATTACAGGTACAGCGTCTAACTCACTGAGACTGTTGAAAGAATAAACCTGTAATCTCTTGATGTGTTTGGCAAAAGATGTTCGTACATTAACTGTAAGCCTGTACGTCTGTCCATTCCCACTGAACGTGCCTAAGTACGCTGCTGACTCAGGGCTCTGGAGAACCTTTTGTGACCAGTGCATGAGGTCTTGATTCAGATGTTTTTTCTTCTCGTGATCCTTCTGTTCATCCATGGGCTTAGCTTTCTCCATCAGTGAAATGCGAATGATGACTTCTGAGATTCATGTGGCTATTTGGAAACTCTTTATTTAATAGTTGAGTTGGGGGAAGCTCATCAGATGGAAAATTCTGTGCAAGTTGCAAGTGATTATTTGCACAGAGGGTCATCTAAATGTCAAGAGTCTTTTCCTCATTCCTGCTTCTGATACGACTTTAGCATTCTAGCAGTAGGCGTAGGAGTGATATTTTCCGTTGGCATTCTCCACTCATTGTGAAATACATGGTGTATCTAAGCAGAAAATGACAGATGAAATAGTGTTGATATTATGTATAATGGCAATTCTCAAATCTTCCTTCTCCTGCTAAGCGGAAGAGTTCCAGTTCCCACCTGAGCTTTACAAGTATATTTTAATGACATAAGAAATTGTACCTCTTTGTAGAACTACCCCCCACTCCATGTGTGGTGTGCTGTGCCCCTCTGTGTGAGGAGATCAACCACAGGTACTGCCTGCTATTACTGTGGCTGGGAGCCACCTGCAGAGAGAGGGGTACCATGCTCTTGCTGCATTAACAGCTACATGTAACCCTCCATCTTATCAATATTTTAGTCATGTTTTAACAGTGGTAAGATAGAGGTCTAGAGCTGCTGATGTCACAACTTCAGTGGCATCTTGCTACTCTTATACAGCTTGGCATATTTTGCAATCCTGTTGGTACAATAGGCTCATTATACAAATAGAAGTCTTCACTTGCAAGCTGTGTGGCCTTGATTAGGGAATTGTTTGTGTGAAGACATTTTGTGTGTCTTCTTTCAAAGTGCTGTTTAATTCTTGCCTTGGGGCCTTGAACAAAGTTGTCTCTTTCACTGTATTCCTTGCAGTTGTCCAGGCTGAGGAGGAGCTATGAGAAGCTGCAGAAGAAACAACTAAGAGAAGCTAGAGGAGAAGCTAACAAGAGACAAGGGGAGGACCAGTTTGAAATGAGCCGACTGACCAGGAAGCTGGAGGTATGTAGTGAAAAAGCAAGTGCTAACCAGAATTTGTATGTATTAACTGACTTTCTGGGCTTCACTGGTGACTGAATAGTCAATTAGGAAGTGGACCATGAATCATGCTTAAAAAGTACTCTCTATCTACTCTCCAGGTGTAGCTCTTCTCAACTGCTTGTGTAATAATGGCAGTTTCCTGCACTGGGGCCTCTGAGTACACAGGATAAACTATGCCGCTGTTCTTAGACTAAATAAAAGAAAGAAGATGCTGGAAGAGTAATTAATTATGTGAATGGAATGAATTCCAGTGTGGTGAGGTTGTCATCTCACTTCTTTGAGGAGGAGGGAGCTCCATGTCAAACTACTTCTCAACCCTGTCTTATCTTTTAATCTCTGCTATGCTGAGCTCAACCACACTGAGTTTTCTTCTACTGTACCCTGAAGATGTGGCTAACAAACACATCTGACTGATGTAGTGTCCAATTCCTGGAGCAGAGATTAGCATTAAAATTCTGTAGTTCATACTTGTCATCTTAGTGATTTCAATAGCAGCATGTTTTGGAAGCTAAAGCCAGTCTGAATTGTTAAGCCTCTGACAGCAAATCCATGAAACTAGCCATGAATCTGTTAGCACTTAACATTTGTAAACAGCAATAATTGACACTGACGTTTTAACTCGGGAGGGAAAGAAATACAGCAAGCACAGTATGTGAGGGGTTTTATACTGCTGAGTTGGTGCATCAAATGGCTGGCTAATGGTTTCCCTGCTGTGGGGAAAGGTGCATGAGGATATGGTGGAAAGAGAAAGCAAACATGGATATGAACTAGAAGGGGGTCTTCTTGTCAACTGCATGGATGTACTGCTCCTAGCCACCCCTGCTGTGCTTGCAGGAGTTTCGTCAAAAATCACTTGACTGGGAGAAGCAGCGCTTGCTTTACCAGCAGCAGGTGGCATCGCTGGAAGCACAGAGGAAGGCTTTGGCTGAGCAGTCTGAGCTCATTCAGGTACAATTAATACGTGCTGAAAGTTTTTGTTTTGTTTGTGGCAGCAGGTGGGAGGGGAGGGAGGGGGAAAGAGGGAGAGACTAATGAAATCTCTCAGGCTTGAATCCAGTTTAGGTTGCCATTGAAATGACTTTTAATGTCCCGGTGGAATAAGGTTTACTTGTGTAAGTGCTGTATGGAAAAAAAGATCTGGAGTCTGTCAACAGAGGTTAGATAAACCTTGTGCAGTGCTCTCTGCCACCCCTCCACCCCTCCAATTAGTAGAGAAGATAGTAGGATGAAGCTTTCCCTAGGAGACAGAGGCCACAGCATATGACACTTTAAAATAGCTGTTACATCATGTGGTCTAGTTCAAAGCTGTGTACCTGCCAGTAGCTAAATATGTACCTTGTAGGTCCAGCTCAGAGGATGATGTTGGAAAATAGTCTTCCCCTATGACAGATACTTCTGCAAAGTACTGAAGTAACAGCAGTTTTCAGCCCTCCCTTTTTTTTTTTTTAAAGTCTCTTAAAGGCAACAAGTAGTGGGGCTGCTGTTCCTGAAAAGCTAATCATTCGGTGAGTTAGTGGTGCTGCAGCAGAGCAAGATGAATTGACCTAGAGCACAGCTGTGAAGTCATACTGACACAATCACAGCAGACACTGATAAGAAGCTCTTGCTGGGGGCTTTACACTTAATGGGCTCCTGAGTTGCTCTTGAGTGGAAGCTCCTGCAAGGAGGAAGCTTGTGATGACAGGATTGAAGCTGGCTCTGACAGGGGCTTTGTGAGAGGCTGACACTAGTAGATCTACAAATGCAGAGAGAGTCATTGAGCAGAAGGTCTTGCTGCTCTGCTGTCTTTGTATCATTGATAGCTCAATTGTCTGAGAACAGATGTGTCCTTGGAGTGCAGGCTAGTATACTGGAGTGCAGAGGAACTCCTCTTACTGTGCAGCAGAAAAGCAGGAATTTGGGGAGATTTTTCCTAAGCGGTATAGATGACTTAGGTGCGTAGGTACTGTGAACAGACCGCCTGAATCCTCAATTTCTTTGAAAAGCCCAGCATGAAAGTGCTAAATTTTTGCCTTGGATGTTTCTATGCATTTTGTATGCTTGGTTGTTTTTCTGGCACAAGGTCAAGCTGAGATCTGTCACCATGGAGTGCTTCCCCTTTCTCTTCTTTCAGCTGGCTTCCCCTCATCTTTCAGTGCAGCTTAGGGAAGCCTGTCATTCTTACCCAGTGATGAGCACCTTCCTGTAGCACCTGCAGCCTTTAAAGTCAACAGGTGAAACTTGGAATTCTGTGCTGTCCTGCATGTTCTGTGGCTGGAAATAAGAGATAGCTTAAATGTTTTCTTAATACAGAAATAAATATTCAGGTAGTTTCATACTCTGGTTTCTTGGGTGGAGAAAGGCTGTACTTTAAACTCTTGCCCCTCCTGATTACCTTTTCTGTCATGACTATTCAAATAATGAAAAGACTGTAATCAAAATTATACCATAGTCTTCCAAATGCACAGTTCCTATAGTTTTCTCAGTTATAAGGCATTATATGTCAGGCAATAAATCAAGGCATGTGGTGATTTAGAAGCTGGCAGGAATTGCTACTCTTAGAAACTGGGGCTAAAGGACTACTCAAATATTTTGTTTCAGCTTTTAAAAATTATAAGGTACTATACAAAAAGGGAATATATGAAGTCAATATTCTTAGACACTTATATGAGAGCTGGCTTGTTAAATTTCATCAGCTAGCTACATGGAAAGAAATGCTATGAAATAAAGTATTGTGCCTATAAATAATAGAGCATGTATTGTTTGCTAGTATTATGTTCCTTATAACTTTTTTTTGTCTGCCATTAAAACAATGAAACATTCAAAGTGAGCATTCTCACAAGTTGTTAGAACCAGATATTTACTGCATAAAGCAAAACATAATTGACTGTTACACCCAGTTTGGTTTTTGATCTGTTTGGTGGTTGTGTTTTTTTGTTTTGTTTTTTTTTTCATTGTGCTCCAAGAGCTGCTTTCTGTCCTGGTGTGGAATTAACAATTGGGTAATCTTTAGCTTGTGTGTGGTATTTGCAAACCTTCTTACATGCTGCCATTTCTCCTGTTCTAGCCTTAGAGCAAAAAATAGTAGGCAGCTTTGTTCTTAGACAGTTCATGCTCGGACAACTTGAGTGACTTGAGATCTTCTTTTCCCAGATTCTCTTTGAACCCCTTTTGGAATCAGAGGGCTCCCTCCCCCCCTTTTTTTTTTTTTTTTCTTTTCTATTCTGTTTGCCTTCAGAAGTTTTACCCATTGTGTAATCCTGGAACAATACTTTCCCTAATTTGCTGAAAGGTAGTGTTGCTTACTTTGAGGATGTGACTTGTTACACAAAGAAATCAGTAGTTGTTTTGAATGAATGCAAACCAATTGCTCTTAGCAGACTCAGCTTGCCAATCGGAAGCAGATTCTGGAGTCAGTGGAGCTGGCTAGCAGATCGGAAATCCAGCACTTAACCAGCAAGCTGGAGAGGGCCAACGATGCTATCTGTGCCAATGAGTTGGAGGTGGAGAGGCTTAACATGAGAGTGGATGACCTGACTGAAAACAATCGAATGATTCTGGAAGATCAGCAAAGAGTTCAAGAAGAATTAAGGCAATCCAAGAAAATGTTAGAGGTCAGTGGAGGAACTGTTAGGAAACTAAATATAAAGCAGTGCTTGGGAGAAGTAGCAGGAAGGCTCTTCATTCCAGAGCTCCCATCTCCTTCTAGAGCCTTTGTAAAGTTCCTGATTGGCCTCAAGGCTGGCTTTGTACCCATGTGGTGCTCTGCAGTATTTCCAAGGATTCCTTAAAAATCTGATCAACCTCTCTTCGCCCTACAACAAACTGATTTGGTCCATCTTGCAACAGTCATTCCTTCTGCCTCCCATGCAGGTGCTACAGGATGAGAAGATGGAACTTAGAGCCACGCTGCAATCTCAGGAAGATTTCATTGACAGCTCCAAGCTGCACCAGGAACAGTTACAGAAAGAGCTGGCCAGGGTGACTGAAACTCTTTGCACAAAAGAACTCCTCATCAGGTAGCATCTGTGCCTCACTGGTACTTATGCTCTTGAATCCAGAGCTATATTCCAGGTTCTCCCACTGAGGATGGTAGAAGCATTTTCATACAGCTGGATCTGTATTGGTTGATATATAGAATGGTATGCTGTAATTTCTCACAAGTGTTGTGCTTCCTTGCAGCATTTGCCAAATTGCATTGCTTTTGAAATCAACTGATACTCAATGAAGAGTGTGGAAGGAATCAGCTTTCTACTCAGCTAGGTTTCTGGAGGCAGCACAGGGCTTTTGAGCTTTTCAGCTTTTTTTTCCCCCAGGCATTTTCAGTCAAGTGCTGGAGGCCTTTCAGGATTTGATACTGTGCTTATTAATATAGGTGAAAGTTCTCACCGATTTAATGATGTCAGATTAGGGTCTTGGTAAAGTAACTACGTATGTGACAAAATCATCTTGGCCTTCGCCTTTTGCACTGGCAACATGCAAAAGCTTATAGGGTTCTGATGGCCATGTCAAAAGGTTTTGGTGTATGTTACCTAACAGCCACATGGTTTCTTGCAAGCTGGATGTCTGCTAATGGCAGGGAGACTGTCTGGATCAGGGAGGCCAACATCAAAATAGGATGTAGTCTTTTTTTAATCAGCCTGAACTCAAATAGGGGGCTGTCATCCAGCTGGTATGTGTGTTTATTCACAATGCACACAGGTGTCACCTAGTGTTAGGTTTTGTGTATTTTTCAGAGAATTCCAAGAAAATGGTGGTTATGTTCCCCATGTTAGTGAACTCAGACATGACTTTTCTGTGCTGAGATTAAAGTTCATATCTCTGCTTAGGGCCTTGGAGGAACGCTTGCAAGAGAAACAATTGTCTTCTCCCGGGCTGGAGCTGGAGCATATACTGCTGCGGCTGGATGTTGCCCAGAAGAAGGAACAGCACTTACAGTCAGAAGTGACTCACCTTGAGAACAGGTAGCCGACTGCTTGCTTCCCCTGGATGTGCAATGAAACTTGGATAATAATATAATACCTAATATATTGTATTCATCAAGTTAACCAGTCCCACTGATTTTTGTAGGCTTATTTTAAATATCAAAAGGCTGAAGAAATCAAATGCTATTCATTTTGCAGTTTAATAGTGAGACTGTTTTGCTAATTGGTTGGCTGCTTTTCACTGCACACTGTGGGTGTTTTCAGTGTTTTAGCTTGCTTAGGCTTAGCACCTTCACTGGTAATAGGTTAAGGAGTCTTTGTTAGTCAGCTGGTAAGAACCAGATCTAGACCTTACTGTGAAATAAGAATTATAAACAAGTCTTCCTCTCTGAGTTTGTAGTTTTCAGACTAATTTTGCATGGGAAGTTTGTAATCTTAGAATGGTAAAGAAATAAACAAGAAACAGCTATTATCTGTTAGATCAGTTTCCTGATCTCCTTTGAAATTATTTTGGTAAACAAAACCAAAGGATTGGTAAGGAACTTCTAGGTTAAGAGTCCAGTTTCTGTTATGACAGACATAGGAGTCTGCTTGGAAGATCAAAGTTTCTCTGACCATGTCCTCCTTCTTGGGGTATTCTACTAATCTGTAGTTTTACATTTGGCACCCAGCCTAGTGTCTTCAAATGCAAGGTGTGTACAGCTGAGTGAAGAGCTGGATGAGAATATCAAAGAGCTGCAGTCAATGGAAGAACACCATACTGAGTCAAAGGCAGAGATTAAAAAGGTAATGTCACTTTGTTCCTGGAGAGTGGGAAAGGCACTTGTGGAGTTAGCTGTTGCTGTGTGTGTCATGTGCCTCAGCAGAGACTGCAGTGTGCAGTTAGCAAAGCTCTAAATGGGATCAAAGGCCAGGAGTGTTGTGGAGGCAGTGATATGCTGAAGGGTAAGCAGCAGATCAGACAGAGGAGGAGTTGAGAGGATGGGTTTGCAGGTTTCTATACATGGCTGTGCGGTTTACTTTGTGAGCATCTGTTAGGCCTACCCCTACATCATGCAGTACTTCTCTACAGTGTGGAGATACTTGAATTAGTGCTGGAGGGACAAATACGCAAAGAAATGAAGGCCTGGAATTCTGAGTTTAAGCCTAATACAGGCTCCCAACAGGATGAAAAACAGGGAGGGAATGGGTTTTGCTGTAATAATGACCTATCACACTTGAGACAGGGCTTCAAATGTGTTCTCGTCCATATGTGAATAAGGGAGTTTGTTTCAGGCTTGATACTTAGACATGAACCAAGGTCTGGAAGAAATGGAGCAGCTCGTCTGCCGTGAGAACCTCACCCTAGTGCTCTGTACACCCAAGGGAGGCATGCCCTCCAAAAGGCTTGACTTTTAATAATGGTCTAGATCAGTTAGTGTGAGAGCTTTCACTGGTGCATGGTTAGAGTAGAAACCTTGTTGGACTTGAGTGGAAAACCTCACTTCTGTGAAAATCTTTCATTCTTTATTCTGAATGTACAGAGGTGCAGATCTTGCCAGAGATGCATGCTTGGTTACACATTTAAACAGCCACACAATAAATGAATCTCCTACAGGCTGCTAGGGAGGAAAGAGAGATTTATTATGGTTGTTTCTATTTTATATACTTGGGAGGCATTGAGGTAACATGGAGATAAATCACCATATGTATAGTATTTACGTGGCTAGGCAGAGATCATCTGGTTCAGTTTTCTAAAATGCTTGTAATTCTCAGAAAAATCCTGGAGGTTTGGGTAGCTAATATTTCTGGCTAATGGAATGCAATACTAGGGAAGAAATTATGCTGTGTTGTTGTTCTGTTATGCCACTGAATAAATATATGGTGTGCCTACCAGAATATTATATGCAATTCAGGTCTGCCATCTCAAAAAGGATTGAGTAAAACAAGATAAGATATGGAAAAAGGTGACCGAAAGGATGGAGTGTTTTTTTTATACAAGGAACAGCTGAATGGAATAGGACTTACCAAACTGGAAAAGAGATAAATGAGATTGAACATACTAAAAATAAAATCATGCCTGTCATGTGGAAAGTAAATAGGGAGTGATTATTCTCCCATAATGCAGGGACTATGGGTCATCAAATGGAGTTATGAAAATAAAGAGGTATATTTTTACCCTGTGCATAGCTAGCTTGTGGAAGTTTGCCATGGGTTGGCTTTAGTTGTGACAAGCTGATATCGATTCAGAAGACTTAGGACAAATTAGTGGAAGAAAAGTCTGGCTAGAGCTATTTAAAGATAC
Organism: Aptenodytes patagonicus; assembly: GCF_965638725.1. Classification (NCBI taxonomy): domain Eukaryota; kingdom Metazoa; phylum Chordata; class Aves; order Sphenisciformes; family Spheniscidae; genus Aptenodytes; species Aptenodytes patagonicus. Next base: position 28,894,891 of record NC_134954.1, read on the forward strand.
CATCTCTGCCTCAGGAAGGCAGAGTGGCAAATTGCAAGGTTATATTATGAAAGTGTTATGGTGCTTGCCCAGTGATGGTAAACCCTTGGGTGTCTGTTGTTGGCCACGGAGGTAGAATGGTGAGCAAAAGAGACTGTGGTTTGATCAATTATGGGTCTTCTCGAGTACTCCACAGCATAACTTATGTCTTGTCCCAGTTGGCAGTTTATGGTGTGGAAAAGGACTGAGATGAGGTGGTTTTCAATCAAGAAGGACAAGCATGCACAGAGGGCTTGTGACATAGAGCTTTTTGTTTTCCAGTACTTAGATTTCACGTTATCATGTGCAATACTTTTGCTTTTTTGCTGAAACGTCTTTCAAAAGCTCATGGGTGGTGTGTGCATATCTTCCTCCAGCTGAAAGAGCAGCTCTCTCAAGCTGAACAAACTCACAGCAGCGAGCTAGAAGGGATGAAAAGGGAAATCTCCAGGTTGACACAAGAGTTACACCAGCGGGACATCACAATTGCGTCTGCAAGTGGCTCCACATCAGACCTAGAACAACGGCTGAGAACAGAGATTGAAAGAGCAGAGAGGAAAGCGGTGGAGCACAGGGTAAAAAAGGCAGAAGACTCTTACGCTGTCTCTTTAAGGGATCTGAAGGCTTGGAATACCACCCTAGTTTTTAGCTTGTTAATAGTTTCCTTCTCTCTTCAGACTTTGAACAAAGACTTTGAGACCCTTCCGATGAAATCTTCTAATTTATGGTGTTCACTGAATCTGTCTTGCTGCTTCTTTTCAAACCTGTAACTGGCAGTCCCACAGAATTCTTTGAGATCACTCATGTTAACTAGGCCTGCATGATGACATCTTTGAAAACTAAAGTAAACGACTGTGCATGGTTATTTGTATGGCCTTCTCTGTAGGGTCTCTGCAGAACTAATGTCCCAAACCTTGCCTTGTACTCATGCTTGAATTGCGGGTGGAAAATGCCTGTAGGGTGTTGTGGGCATGTGTTGTGTTGTGTTGTTTTTTCTGAGCTTGTTGTTTGCCTCTGTCTCCTCAGGTAATTCTGGTCCAGCTGGAAACCTTGAGGCTGGAAAACCGTCATCTCTCAGAGATGCTGGAAAAAACAGAGTGCGGTATGCTAGAGGTATGCATTAGGGAGCGGAGATGGGAAGGGGCTAGCGTTGTGTGTCCCCTGCCTGGGAACCGTAATAGTCTTTGCCTAGGCCTCTCAAAATGCTTGGTAGAGTTCAGTGAACTTAAAACCCAAGCAAAAGGGGCGTTATGTGAGGAAATAAGGCCCAGAAATACTGAATGTCTTGTTCAGTCACAGAGTAGTGAGGAGAACTACAGAAACGGAGCCCTCATCTCAGTTTCTTCTCCATGGGGTCTGGCCCATGGTTTTTAGTACATTTTGTTACATTTCCATTTTATGCCAGTTTACCTCAAACCTCTGATTCTAAATCTCTGATGTCCTTTTGACCTGTCTTCGAGCTGTAACTGCTCTGGTCCTTGCAATTTCTGGGTTGAGAGCATGTTCCCCTCCTGGTGAGGAGCCATTCAGCAGGGCTGTCCCTTGCTCTCCACGGGCAGATTGCAGCCTGGGAATATGGGCTGGATGCCTTGGGGCAATGTGCCGGGAAGGGGCACTGTGGTGGGCTCCTGCTGATGTGGCACTCTTGAGGCTCAATGAGGGCAGCTCGTGCAGAGGGGAGAAGGGGAGCCTGCATGGAAGAGGTGCAGTCTTGGCAGGAATAATACCCTGAATGTAGCTGATTTTAGTGCCTGCGTGAAGGAAGAAATGGCTAGTTTGCAAGTTCTCTCTCATATAAACCAGAATGGATGCCTCACAGGGGCGAGGACTGGATTCAGACAGCTGAAAACCTAATGGGAATATATCATCAGAGTTTTTATCCTGTCAGATCTGTGAGAAGGAAATACTCAGCTCTTAATATTAGTTTGGGGTGATTGTCAAATGTGCCAAGTTCTTGGGAAAGTGTTGAACAAAACCTTGTGGCTGGTGAGATGGAGAAAAAACAAAGCTTTCTGGAGGGCTGATTTGAGACTGAAATGACCTAAGGCCCATTACTTTCTGCTTGAAGTGCCTGGTGGGCTTTTGCCTGCCTGACTTAGAAAAACTTGATATCAAAGTGCAAAGCAAGAAATCTGTTTGTTTTTGGGTTTGTTTTTTTTTAAAAAAAGCCCCATGGCACAGGAGCTACCTATCTTGGCCAGGTTCTCCTAATGCACATTTGGAGAGATCTTAGATACAGCAGTGATGAGAATGAATTAAGCATCTAAATTGGCAAAAAGAAAGTGGGAATGTCACAGGAGTAGAAACAATGGAAATTATATCCACCTAGCCTAGTAAGGAGAAGATGGGGAGAAGCAAGCTGTTCAGAGTTTCAAAAAGAAAAAAATAATTCTCTTTTACCAGTGAAAGTTTCTAAAGGGCTATGGGTCATCCCAGGTGGGGAGGCGTATGCACAGCCTTTCGTAATTGTTACCGTAGGCCTTTGCTAATTTGAGTGAGGGGATCTAGAATTGTTCTTGCAAACAGCTTTGCTGGTAGATCACATGGAAGGTAGTTTCTCTCTGAGAGTGGTTACTTCTCATCAACAGCTAAGCCACTGGGATATGTGTTTCTTTACACCCGTAGGAAGTATCTGGCAGAGCGTGCTACTCTGATACCTGGAGAGTTGCTCGGACTGAGACAGTTTACTGGGGGTGCCACCTGAGTGTTCCCAGCTTTGGCTGAGAGGCTTGCATCTTAGCTAAGTGAGGGAATCGTAGACTGTATATCTGGAGGAGAACTCGAGGTCATGTAGTCCTTCTCATTATCCCAAGGCCAGAGGCAGATACATCTGAACTATTCTTGGTCTATATTTTCCTGTTTTTAAAAGCATCCAGTGATGAGAGAGAATTCCTTTTCTAGGCAGATCAGCACAGCGTGTCTGGATGCAGACACAATAAGGCATATATAATTGATTTGCTCATATGAAAGCCTTGAAAATTTTGCCAGTCAAAATTGGGATTAGACGATATGCCTTAAGGAATCACTTGATGGCCTTTGCTCTGGATTTGACTATGGTGTCTTGCAAATCAGAAGTTTAGACTTCAGCCCTTCTCTGTCTATTAGGGAAAAGAGGTCACCCTAAGAGCACTCAGTGAAGACTATGCTGTTGAACTAAATAAATTAAAATCTCAGAACCAGCAATTGCAGAAGGATCTAGCAGAGGCCAGAGCAAAACTGGAGCTCACTTGGCAGGTCCGCCAGGATGAACCTGAGGGCACTGCTCAGCAGGTGCAAGACAAAGAGCCCGAGGCCAGGGATGTGCAGTACAGGTGAGTGTTGCATGACCCCAAGGATGCTGCTTCCTTATTATGAAGGAGAACAGAAGGCATGGGGATGTGTGGGTTTTTGATGATGTGCTTTATGTATAGTATCTATCTCCAGCACATAGCACATATGGGAGAACACAAAGGAGTGTTTTGGAATCTGCCTTTATGCTTTAAGTAGTGCAATAGCTTTTAGTCCCAGCTGGTTTGCTAGTCCCAGCTAGCAAAGCCAGCTAGTATTTGACTGTCTTTTGACTGCCTTTGCCTTTTTCTTTGATTGAGAAGCAGTATGTGCTCTTTTTGGTGAAGGGATTAGATTTGGCCCAGGTGGCTGTGCTCCTTTCTTTTGCAGTACTAGGATGTGCAGACTGTAGTTTTTGGTATCTAAAATAGCAGAAGAGTGAGAGAGAACTCCCTAGAGACTGGATGCGCATCTGGAAGTCCTATGGAAACGAGCCAGTTTGGATTGCCAGGGCTATTAGTAACCTTTATGTTAATTGTTATCTCTGTGCAAGTTTTTGCTGAAGTTCAGCTGCTAAGAGGCAAACTGTCAAACAGTTAATGTGTTCAAACCTGCCTTCTAGGACAACTGGGGAAGCACAGCACAAACATGATGAACAAGCAGAGAGAATGCATCACAAGCCTGATGGGACTATTCAGCATCATCAAGGGGAGCCCCAGCGATGGGGGGCTGCTGAAATAGGAACTGTGACCTCTGAGACGGGTGAGCTGCCCACCCAAACCAGCAGGAAGAACTGCATGGAGTCACTTGCTTTGGGCGCCTTGCTGGGAACGGATTCTTTGCTCCATGTGCTGGATGGAAACAAAGATTTCGCAGATGAAGCATCTAAGCAGCCCATCTCAAATGATCAGAGAGAATCTGTGCCTTTGGTAAGCAGTTGTATAGAAGCTGGTTGCTATTCAACAGCTGAGAATATAGCTGGGTTCTCATCTGGTAAAAGGAGCCAGATTTTTTAATGTATGGTTTGGCTACATGCTGGATATGATTCTTTAGGCATACATCAAACTAAACAGGGAGGAAAAAACCACTGCTGGATGGTTAATACTTGGACAGTGGGAGCCATGTGGTTATTATTCAGAACTCTCTGGGGAAGGGCTTTGTGTTTGGTTTAACTGATAAGCTAATTCCAGAAGCTCATGGTTCTCTCCGTTCTGATGCTGTACATCAGTGGGTACCATGAACTGCTTTTGTCACATCAGAATTCTGCTTCAGCTTTTGGCTTGGGTCTGTAGTAGAGGCTCAGAGTGTATGTAGAGTGCTGAGTATTTCAACATACAGTTTCTGGGTGAATCTGAAAGCTGGTGCTGCACATCTGCGTTCACTGTAATGCACGGGGTGAGTTTGACCCCTCTGAATGGGACTGCGGTAGTCATCATACTGAACTTAAAGCCACTTATGCCAGCTGATAGGAAAGCCTGAAATCAGTGCTTCACTGCACAAGGGAAGGCTATTATTTTTCCCAGTCGATGGTTATACTTTTTTAGTAGGGAGCAGTGTTGGCACCTTCTCTGACCTTTTACCTCAGCTCAGTTGCTGGAGCACTTGCCCAAGATACAGGAAATTTGGACTCGATCACTTCTTGCTTGTGGTGTTTAAGACCATATATCCCAGTACACCCTGTAATGACTAGGTTGTAGACTGACTTGAGCAGGGAGGGGAATGGAAGAGGGTCACTGACAGTAACTGTCATACCCTGGGTCAGACAGGGCTGTAGTAGTTCAGGGAGGGGAGAATCCTGGGTGCTGATCCTTGCTCTAGATGTGTTGCTACTAGCAGTCTTTGGAGTATTTTCTCCTCTGGTTGTGTGTTGTTAGCAGTGACAATAGCTATTTTGTGGGGAGCCCAGAGAAAAGTCTCTAAGGCTGATGCATAGATAAGCAGAGGCATGTCAGGTTTGTAGATTTTGACGAGGTTTACTACCAAGAATAGGTCTTGATTGTTTCAAGACTAAAGTAGCTTGTGGGCATGTCCAGAAAACAAACATTGGGAGCTTAGGGAACTGTAATATTCTAAATGGAAACTCTTCAGACTGCAGGATTGGCATTGAAGTGCGAACAGTTCCACTTCAGGGTCTGAGAAGCTCTAGGGCTTGATGTTTAGTAGAAGAGAATGTGCTGCTTTTTGTCTGAGAGGTAGAAATAAGGTTTCTGAGGAAATGCAAATATTTCTCCTGGTGTTGACTGGGACTCCCTGCTCATGGTCAGGCTCCAGTGTCTTTAAGTCAGTTCTTTTAACATTAAGAGGAGAATTCTCATCATTAGGTAATAGTGGGGTGGGAGAGATTTGCTTTTTTCCGCTTCTCTTTGTTCCTGGCTGTTGATAAAAGACCAGAAAACCATGAGACTCCAGGATTTGAAAATAACCGGTTATGTTCTCTTGCCAAGACACTGAGGCAAGTTTTCTGTAATGGAAAGCAGCCCCTTAGTAGCTTTCTAATTCACCTGCCAGCCCCTGTGCAGGAAGCTTCTCTTCATCGACTCGTAAATTAAGCCTAGTTTACAATGTTATTTTTGTAAGTTAAGAACTTGTGGGTCAGTGATGTGAGTAGCCGGAATAGTTCTTGACTGTAAAGGAAAGAATCTGGGATAGTTTATTGACCATTGCTAGCTGAACTGAAGTGGTGTTCAGTGAGCTGCGATGGGAGTTTGGTCTGTACTTCCCCTGTGGGATTGTACCAGCAACCCATTATTTCAGGGAAGAAGAGGAGGTATATGAAAGAAAGCAGAGATATCCCCAGTGCTGGTCCAGTCTGGCAGTTCTTTCCCTTCCCTGGAACCCATATTCTGAGGTGATATTGCTCACTGAGATTTTTATGAAGATGAGGAACAAGATGTAGACCTTAAGTGCGAGGCAGGACTAACACACCCAGGACAAAACCCTTGGTATTTTGTAGTGACCTTCTCTAGAGTTATGCTATGATTGCACATGCCATGTCATTCCCTCTCATTTGAAGTGGAGAGGCTGGTAATTGAAGTGAAACTCCAGTTCCCCTAAGTAACCAGTCAATTCCTATTTGATACCTCTGGAGTCAGGGTTCCACCTGTGATGTGCAACAGTTATTTAGGCACATGGAGAGCTTGTTTCTGTTCAGCTCTAGTCCCCCAGTGCCTTAGAGAGGGGAACTACTGGAATGGAAAAGTTATGTGTGCTGAGGTACTGATTTTACTCCCTGCAGTTTTGGCAAAGGCTTGGGAGGCTTTCATTGTTGGTTGGAGACTGTTGAGAGGGACATTTACCTATGATACGAGCATAAGAGCTGAGTGCTTAGTCTGTCGAGTAAGACAGGAATGACACAAGAGCCCTTTAGAAGCATATCTAGTTGTGTGGTTTGCAGATCAGTAGTGTTTCTGACTGAAACTCGGAATGAGAGAATACCTGATATTCCTTTGTTTCCTTTTAGTGTCCCCTGCCTACAGCTTCAGTTGGATCGATAGCTGCAAGATACCTGGAAGAAGAAGAACTAAGATCCCAGCACATCCTGGAGTGCCTAAATGCTCACATTGAGGAACTGAAAAAAGAGAGTGGGAAGATAGTGAGACAGTTTGGACACCAGGAGTAATGTTTCTTAGTGAATTTGAATGCTGGTTTACTTACATGGTTCCAAACTGTGACTGGGGAGGTAGCTATAAACCCATTGCCATTGGAGCTTGAGTGAGAGGCTGTACCTCCCACTTTGAGCTGAATCAGCAGGATGGATATTGAGGAAAGGAAACTCCTCTCTAATGTGTTTGATCTGATGGACACCACAAACGCTTCAGTCAGCTTGCTGTAGGTCAGAAAGCTGCATCAGAGGTACATGTTTGTGCAGTCACTCACAAAGAGATTATGGTGTTTTTTTAGAAGCAAACCATTTGCTAATTTTAATATAAAGTATTTTAAGTATATTTTATACATGTAAAAGCATTGAAATAAAACAAAATGGAAAAACACCTCTTTTCTTGTTCATACAAATATACAGAGTAAATCTCTTGTGGCTTATCTTGCCTTCTCATCAGGAACTTTGATCAATACCTTTTCCATCCTTTCCCTCCCAGAGTAGCTATGTTCTTCAAGGAACAAGGAATATAATTCCTATTTCCTTTAGGCTACCTGTATTTTCTCCAGTTAATTTTCCCTTTGTGGAATTTCTTAGTATTTCCAGGTTCTTCCAACTTCTGCCCTTTACTGTTTGTATAGTATCTGGCGTCTTTATCTTGCCTTGCACATTGCTGGAAGTACTGCAAAATAGCTGAGGAATGAATGGCTGAATTCTGATTGTGGTCACAGCTCTTATAAAAGAAAGGAGAGTAGTTGGAACTGGAAATGAAATTGTATGGGAGGAGAACCCACAAACAAGTGAGATTCATCTGTATGGCAGATGTAATTGCAGCTGCTGTGTAGGCTGCTATCAGCCTGTTCTGAATCTAGGCAGTCTCGGACACTGTCCAGTCAAGCTGAACTGCTGCATTAAAATACATCTGTGACCTGTTTTGAGGAATATATTCAGTCCTTCCTCAAGAAAAGTAAGTTGTTAATGAGTGAACAGGACCTGTTTCCTGTGGACTTGCCTTTCTTGCAGGGGCACTCTGCAGTTCTTCTGTGGCTGAGCCTTTACAACCTTTGTACAGGCAAACCTAGGGACAGAGAAATCCCTTCTCCATCACTGTAAGTTTCCTGTTCCTTTCCACCAGCTTCACCTTGCCCTAGAGCAGCTTAAGGCTGTCCAGAAAAAGGAATTCAAAAGCAACATGCGCGTGCAAAAACCAACCATCAGATTAGGCAGATGAGTTCAGCAAAGGTCATGCCTGTGTGCAGACTGCAGCCTCTTCGTCATGCCATAAAATGGAACTGCACTTGGTCAAGCAATTCTGCATTCCAGAGTTGAAAAACATTTGAATCAACAAGTCCTTTTATTTTGGCTTTCTTCTGGAGTTCTTTGAGCAAGGATAAAACCTTCAAATCCATTCTGGATTCTCATTGTGCAGTCTTTGTAATGAGGTGTTTTAACTGCCCACAACTGGGGATAAACTGTGGTTGTGCATTTTGCACATAGTCAGCATTGGCCTTGGTTCCTGTTCAGAGCTGTCCACAGGTAAGCATTTTTGGAACATCTACCTTAACTGTCCCGATCTCAAGTAAGGGCTTGTTGATCATGGGGCATTTTGACAAAAACTGAACGGCTAAATAGAACAAACTTTTTCCCCTTACTGCATGAACCTATAGATCCATTGAGTATGTGGTATGCCAGAGCTCTTGGGGATTCCTCGTGTCCTTCAGTGGTGACATTTTTTTAAATGATACCTTACAAACCATTTTATATTTCCTGAAGATTTAAGTAAGCTACACCATGCACTAAGTGTTTTCAGAAGTTTAGAAGACATTTTGGCTCATTAGTGATGTTTGCTTCCATATCGCTTTCCTTTAGAGATATTTAACAGTTCATGTTGGCAGAAGTGAAGAGCGAAACTGAAGATGATCCATTTGTTTAATTAGCAGCTATAATCCTACAGTATTTATCAATTTCTAATACATGTAATAAGCAGCTTCATTCAGGGAGCAGGCTGTAAAAATTTGATCTAAAGAGTAAAATTTGCAACAGGGGAACTGCCGAATTACTTCTCTGTGCTGGTGTATGTGCTCTGTCTTTCCCACCTTCTCTCTCTGCAGGTACACAATGCCACAGGCTCTTGTGTGCCTGCTGTTTCTGGAGTTGCTGTGCATGGACAACAGGAGAGGAGGACAGAGGTTGAGCAAGGCAGTATGATGAGTTGAACAGTTTCCTGCTCTCACTGCATTGCTCATTTTTAAGCTTGTTTCTTTCTCACGGCCAGCATGGAAATAGAGCATCTGATTGTATACTAAGCATATTTGTTCGATGGGTGAGGAAGCTAGCTCGTGAGTAGATGGAAGTGCAGAGATACACTTGCCAGAGATAAAAACTTGTTCTGCACATACTTAATTTACCTTCACTGAGAAACAAGATGTTTGCAAAACTGAGTGATCTGAATTCATAGTGCTAAGTAATTGCACTTCTTGGTGGTGTAGGGATTACAAAAACTGTTCAGTCCTAAGGCCTGCCAAGGGAGACCTCTGACTGAAATGGGAGAGCTGGTAGTCCTGAGATAACCGGGAAGTCTGTTCCAGAGATGTTCTCCTGGTGTTAGTCTTGGCTGTGCTGAAGAATCTGCATTTTTTATGAGGGGGAGGAGAAGTAGTTTGGTTTATCCTGGAGGGAGATGTTACAGCAAGTACAGACTTCTGTGGTGCTTTTATCTGGGGCTGGAGGGTTTCTCAGGCATTCTTCTCTGCCTTTGCAGTGTCAAACATCCCTTGGAATAATCACTTGGCCCTGGAAGCTTTATAATTAATGAAGCTGGAGCGGGTTTTTTTGTGTCTTTGAACTCATGCCTTCAACAGCACTAAAGAGTTTCTTACACATTTGCAGGGCTGAGCCAGATGTTTGTTTTCTGTTTGAAACAAAAATGTGGAAATTTATTTGCAGTACTCCTGTTTGTACCAGCCTAGCATCTCAAAAGTGGGAAGCCGTTGCAGGCTCTGTCTCTTTAGTGTGCTACAGCTGCTGTTCTGTGGGTGTGACAGTGCTTTGGGTCAGTCTTTACTTTGAAGGGTTAAATGAGTCTGTCTGTGCCTGTATACATGTGTATAATTGCAGGTGCCTGGGTTTTGCAGTGTTGTGTAGGGGGAGGAAGGAATACTCCCTGAGACCTTGCTAGGTAGGGGGCAATAGTGTATAAACTGTCCTTTCTGCTCCCTTAGGATAATTTTTTTTCCCCTCTGCCATCTTGAGACAGAGCATGTGGGGTTAGAGAGAGACCTTGTGAAAGGGAGTCTTTGAGATGAGGAGCAGGGACCGCATTCATACTGGTGTCGCCCTGCAGAGAGGCTTTACCATGGCTGCCCACTAGTTGTGCCTGTTTGTATACGTGTAAATGAACATCAAGTATTTGGCTGCATGAAGGGTTGTATGTAGTTTGGTATCCTTGACCCTGTTATGTGGAAAAGGTAGTTTTGTTTAGTTCCTAAGCTCTCTGGGATGCCTCCTTATCCTCCCATTATAAGAAGTGATGTATTTGACTGGATCAGCTTGACCTGTAAAACGAAAGCTACTGAAATGTGTCCTCCTTGGTCTGAAAAAATGGGATCTAAGAAAAAAGATTTCTTTTACTAGGCACCAAAATAAACCAGGGCTGTCTGTGTTTACAGACGAGGCTTGCTTTAGCCTTCGAGGTCCTATAGGCAATCAAAAAATCCCCAAGTCTTTCTTGCATCCGTATCTGTGCTGTTCAGTATGTGTTGCTGTCCAGGGAGCGGATGCCTGCTGGGCTACAAGGCTTGTTAGTGTTCCTGCAGGAAGGAGCTGCTGCTGCCAGTTTTTGAAGGCAAAGACACTTAGCTGTCTGGGGGAGGCCTTAAAACCTACTTTTATGTCATGTATGGAGCCTCCTTGTCTCCAAGTACAAAAAAGATCCCAAAGCATTGCTGTACTCCTGGCATCCTAGAGTAAGCTTTGTTAGCTTACACGTTGTGTTTATACTTGCAACTCGTGTCTGCAGTAGCCTGCATCCTCACTGAGAGTTCTGCTACTTGAATATGGCTCCAGGTACTCTGCACACTCACTCAACTTGCTTAAAATGGGGACTCAAACCTGGTTGCTGGGGTAGGGGGAGTAATGTAGGAGGGATCAGAGGCAGTGAGCCTACTGCAGATGGGCAGCCCTTCGCTATCGTGTATAACTTCTGCCACCCAGTCGCTGAGGAGGAGGGGAGTGTAGGAATAACCCACGTATTTTGTGTGCAAAATACAGCAGCTTTGTGAAGAGGAATTCGTATCATTTGGTCAATGAAATAGAATGCAAAAACATAACAGGTTTATTTTAAATTCAAGTTCAAACATAATATCTCTCGGGTCATGCTAACACTTATGGACATCTGAATCGTTTATGAAAATGTTGCTTGATCTTATGACGTGTATTTGTGGTGAGATTCACAAGAAGACCACCTTTGTCTTGTGCATGTGGGGGTTTTCCAAGAGTACAGCACCAAATAGTTTTTTACAGGATAATAATATCACTCAGCCTGCTATTCCACATAACCCCTTAAGTTTTTTAGTTGCAGTATTGCATAGACAAGTAAGGAGTGGTTTTTGAGAACTTTATTCTCCATTTTACTGTAGTTTTAGTTATGGAAACACCTATATGCTTGAGATATGATTACAGTGTTAATATTGCAGAAAAAGTGTTTACAATTCAAATACTCTAATATAAAAAGGTAAAAATGATTTTGTTTATTGTATTTAAGAGTCAGTGTAAAAAGTAATTTCGCAGTATCACTTAAATTTGTAAGACAATGAAGTGCACGAGAAAACTTCACGTTGTATCTTCTTCCTAACGCTTCTCTCTCCTGGGATGTATTTTGCAACTTGACTAAAGACATACAGAAACTCGGTTTAAATATCCTGAAGTTCCTCGTGTCCAATATTGCTGCTCAAAACCAGGGTGTACCTTCTTCATTCTGCCCCATAACTAGGTGGATTCTTCTTGGAGTAGCCATTGTAAGACTTTTCTTATGGTCCATAACTTGGAAACCAGCAATCACTGCTGGCACAGAATGACCTATGGCCAGAGTCAGTTGTTTTCTTCAAAATGTTTGGACAGTATTACTGAAACATAGGCGAGGGTTTTATTTAATTTCTTCCACTGCTGCTCCTTTCTTAACAGGCTTTTCTGCTTCTTTGAATTTCTTTGAGCCTGTGGTCTTGCAAAAGCCTGCAAGTGTTGTCCTGCATTCGTTGAAAGAACAGATTTGATCGAGGGAATGAGCAATCTCCTAAAGCTGTATTGGTTTTGGGCACGTTGGAAATGTTGGTTCATGCAGGTGAGTGAAAGAACAAGGAGGGGGCGTTACTGGGTCTCAACTTCGTATTTCAGGACGTGTGAGTAAAAGCTGTGGTTAGCATTCTCGTGCACCATCACAAACACCTCTCTGCATCCCGAAGTGTTGCAGGTTCCCTCCCAGTAGCCTCTGCTCTGAGTGAGAGGGTAAGTGTTCTCAGCTTGAACTAGCACCTTTGCTATCCCATGCATTTTGAGTTTAAACTGAACATTGCGATTCGCTGGCAGCAAGCCGGAGAGCGGCTCCAGTATTTCATAGTCTTCTGCCCACTTGCTGTAACTCTGAGGGAAAGCTGGCCGCTTCACTTCAGTGTTCAGGCAAGTGATGAGGTAGTTGAAGATGTAGTCGTAATTGCCAGGATCTGACTTCTTCTTGGCATAGATTTTCAGAACAAAGTTCCCTGCGTGGGGGAGATGGATCTTCAACTCAATTTGGTTCCCACGGTGGATTTGCATGATGTGCCGCCTTCTCATATCCTCTGTCAGGCTGCTGTTATCGGAGTGCAGTGAGGCTAAGACGCTTATGTCTTTGCCCAGGGTGAAGGTGACAGAACACCGCCCGTCGTTGGTGTGAATGATGGGGTTGGGGTGTGATGGCCTCAGGAACCCTTGCCGCTCCGTGAACCAGCTTGGTCCAACAGGCTGATGCAGGTCCTTTGGGAAACGCATGGCCTTGTCCACAGACTTGCACTCTACAACATATTCTAACACGCAGTTGTAGACCTCTTCTGAGGCTTTGGAGGGCTTGGCAAAGATCTGAAGCTTGTGACTCCCTGTTTTCTGTGGGTAGATATCCAGCTTCATTCCGTGTTTTTTCAAAGTCATTAAACCATGTTCATCTGTTCCCTTCAGCTTAAACGTAAATAATGTGGCAGAACGGCAATCCACTGATACAGAGGCTTTTCCATTTACTATGAAATACAAAAGAAAAGAAACTGCATAGGAGTTTCGGCACACTTTTTGCATGTACACCCTGTTCTGGGAAGACTAATCTGTTCCAATAGATTGCTGCTTCTCTAATAGTAAAATAAAGAGCTGTAATTGACAGGTCATAGCTTGTCAGCTGTCTGCTTAGACCAGTGTCCCTCAAAAAGAATGAGGTGAAGAGTGGCCTTTGTTTTGGAGATGTGCATATGTCTTATTTTGATATACACTGAAATGGAGCTGTGGTCCTATAGAATATGAAAGCCTGTGTGATAAATAACTGAAAGTACTGTCAGCCCATGTGCTCGAGAAGGGCTCAATTAGATGGATTAGACCTGATTGATAGTCCAGTAGCTGTTCCAAGAAGCTTCAGAGAAAAGTGCAGGAACCCTCCAGTAGGTAGATATGAGATAATCTACCTCCCTATGTTCCCAAACAGCTTGAAGACAACATTAAGTCCTGAAATATTGTTGCCTTTAAGTTTTAACTCTGTGTTCTTAGCACTCGTAAATTAGCTATCTAGTTAAATTCCTGCAGCTCTTCCAAAATCTGAGGAAGGTGATGTTAAATGTGGGCCCTGTAGTTCAGTGGTGTTACCTGAATAGTTTTGTGTTAAAAGAGCTGCTGGACTTACTCAGGGTGCTGAGTATTGCGTTAAGAAGTGCCTGTTTATCCATCATTCAGTAAGTCAAACTTTTGGAACATTGTAAAAGGTTTTAATCTCATTTTCAAGCCAGAGTTGCTAATAAATAATAGTAATATTGCTAACTTAACACCACTGATGCTGGCTGAAAGAGTAACTCATCCTCAGCTGCTGGCTGAGGCTTTCTTTTAGACCCAGAGGCTACAACAATTTTTCACAGCTTGAACAAAAAGAAAAGAAAGAAAAAAAGGAACAAAAAAGACCCTCCTCTGCCCCAAGAGCTTTGAGTGCACGCTGCTTGCCAGAACCAAGCTGGAAATGTAATTCACTACATGCACGACAGTGTGTGGTGGATGCAGGGCTGCATAAGGAAAGATGCTCTGCAGCTTCCCCTCCACAGGGTGTTACCTGTGTGGATGACAGCTGTCTCCGGGTGTGCAGTCAGCAGGCCCAACATGTAAAAATTACTGTTGTGCAGCATGTTGTTCTCAAAATCTTTCAGCGTCAGGGTTGGTTTAAGAAGCTGCCAGTTACTGTTATCTGGGAAGTGATTGTTAATGAACAGAGCCGGGTGAGTCAGAAAATAAAACTCATTGTACCTGGAAGAAGAAGAAAGGTATTAAAGGAAAACAAGTAATTATAAATAGTTAATTCTTCCCCTGCACAGTGGTGGTGGTTTCAGCAGGAGGAAGTCAGAGTGTTTTGGGCTGCTGAGAAACTGAGGTCTGTGGGTTTGAAATTCTCCAGAGAGAGAAGGAACCTGAGCATTGGTCTTCCATTTCCAGGGCAAATGATGAGCTGATAAATACCCTGATAAAACCAGGGTATGTGCACTATCCCCTGCAACCACGGGCTCCTGAAGAAAGAGGGAGGCACTGCTTGTTGTTTGAAAGTGTGGAGGTACCACCTCTCAGGCAGCTGAAAGCTGTGAATCAAGCGTCACGTAGTATTGCATAAACTGAAGATGTGATAAGCAAAACAAGTTCACTTTTAGCAGTTATGTGGCTTGCTGCTCAGGGCCGCTGCCCTTCTACAGGTACGTGCTCCATCCCTTGTATAGGCAGCCCAAATATCTTGCTCAGAGCTTCGGGTCTTGCTGTGGGACCTAAAATTTGTCACTGTTTGGTGTTTCTTATCACACCCATCAGCTTTCTTTGACCTTTGGGATAGGTTTATTTATTAACGTGGAGGATGGTTTCTTTACCTGAAGGTGAACTTGGTGAAAGAATCATCAACAGCACCACTTCCCCAGGTGCTATCAAGTAAATGCCACCTTCCATCAAGGTAGACAGCATTCCAGGCATGGTCAGAGTCCCCTGTGAAGGTCTGCCCCATCTTGTACCCATACCCCTTAGAGTATCCCGATAGCTTCATGCACTGGATTCCTGCAATACTAAAAGGAAACAATCAGACATAGCAGGAGACTTCTGTTTAAAACCTGTCAGTGTACTTTTGTGGAAGGACAAAAGGAGGAGCAAAGTCCAGCATGTCTACAGAACTTCAGACTTGTAGTCAAGTGGATCAGCTCCTCAGGTGCCTCCTTGCAGTTGAGTCCCAGGGGAGTTAGGGGTTTTAAATGTCTAAGTGTGCAAGTGTACCTCTCTTTGAAAACTCGAACTTCTGACCCTGGTGACAGACTACTGTGGTAAATGTCTAGGTTACTGCACTTTTTAATTCGTTGGAAAATTGCTGTTAGCTGCGGCGCTGTATTTTTCTTGATAGGGTGATCTCTGCACTCTGTACAATGTTCCTCTAACTGCCTTCCTGTACCAGCCCGTCAGCACATCTAGAGCCAGGCAAGTTCTCCCCTTTGACCACTGACATCATGTAAAGACTGTATTTTTCTGGGCAGTGCTAGAGAATGGCTTCATATGGGGTGAGCATGTGAGAGCAACCCAAGGTAATGATGCCCGAGGTGTTGGGTAGGGGCCGTTTTTTCTTTTAGTCTTTGCATAGGCACTTGGAGAGAGTGTCCCACTGGAGGAAGGGGCTTTTCTCTTCCAGTTTTTGCATATTCCCTCTCTTTTTGTCTGATGCACCATCAATTCAACGTTGTTAGAGGAGGATGACAAAGATGAAGTGTGCTTAATTGCTCTCTGTCTTGTTACTCAGTGGAATCCCTTTGATGCTGTCCACAATTAGCCCATGTAATCATAAATTAAAAGTGTGTCTGTTCATGCTTGTGTTCTCTCTGTGATGGTAGGCCCGGTGTTTGACACCAACTAAGATATCTTAGACCTCATGGGATTGTGGATGCTGATTTAGTTTCATTAAAGAGTGAGCTTGTGCTTGCCCAGGGTACAAATGATTAAATAGTCTCTTTTTAAAAAAAATAATGAATACCTGTGTTGATGTGTAAATAAGATTTAAATAAGCATTGTGTTAATAAGCTCTCTGCTGTTGATAGTAATGGATTCTAACATTGGCATCTTATTTCAGCATTAATCTAAAATTGTTCCACTTAGAGGATTGTCTTTTGTGTAGGATGGTATTGATATTTTTCCTCTTCATTGAAAAGTACATTAAATGGAACAGCTACCTTAAGTAATAAACTGTGCATGCTTCAAGAGCAAGATTGTCTGCATAATGTGGGTTTAACTCAGAAGAAAAGTGATATTTATGGGGAAGATAATTAGCATGGTTGTTAAGAAGTCAAGGTCTGATAACAGATACTGGCTGGTAATTGGCAGTGCAGTAGTGCTTACAGGGAGGACTGCTTTTTTCACAGAGATGATGCTGGTTTAAAGGGAAGGTGGTCACTTCAGCTTCTCATACAGACTTACTAAACTCAAACCTGGATGTCTTTGTGCTACTTAGTTATTTGATACTCTTTCTTTAAGAGTATCAAATTAAATTCTTACATTCTTTCTTAAATTCTTTAAGAAAGAGTATCAAAAATAGAATCACAACTGCAAAGGGCTGATTGAGAACCAGCTTGGGAGCTCACGTTGGGTAGCCTGCAGAGAGAAGACAAAGTTATACGAAGAGGAGAAACGTGGCAGTACCCCATCCCTGCTAAAGATGGCCAGCAAAGAAGAGGAGGGAGCATGCTCTCGTTTAGCGTGGGCTGTTAGGCAGCAATAGTGAGGTGCTGTCTGTCACATGAGGTATTCAAAATGAACGTGGCAAGCCTGGAAGGAATGCCATTGAGAAACCTGGTGTCGCAGGTGGTCTGTAAAGTCTTTGCCAGCCCGCAGTCGCCTGTGAGCCAAATTCTAATGTGGAGCTGGGCAGTAAATCTGGAGCAACTCCACTGACAAGACTGGTGAGAGCTTGGATTTACATGATGTAATTGAGACTAGGAGCTGGCCCGGGAACTTTAAGGAAGATTTGATCCTAGGAGTTTCAAAGGGGCCTAACAGGAGCTAAGTACCAAATTCCCACTAATTTCATGGGGATTGGCATCTAATCCTTCTAGGCTTCTCTAGACATTCTTGTTAGCTGGGATATTCACAGAGAACATTAAGGGACAAGTTCTGCCCTTTGTTGTCTCTGTGCTCTCACTTACAGTGAATGTTAGCAAAGCAGCAAGAAGAGTTTGTGCTTGGATGTGTTCAAAGTTCCCAAAAGAAAGGTCAGAGCATTTAAACAGTGGTCTCTCTAATAATGGACACACAAAAAACCCAGCCTAAAACATCCTGTAAAAGGGAAATCCTGTATTGGTGAAAAGAGTGATCATGTCTCTGTTCTTGTGTAAATGACTTTATACAGATAAATTAACCAGGCAGAGAGAAGATTGAGAAGATCTCTAGAAATGCTTGAAGTGGCAATGTGATGGTAGGAGATGACCTCTATACAAGGTGGACTGGAAGAACTGAATTAAGAAACAGTTGGCAACATCTGCTTGGTGCAGCAAGGAGGTTAAAAGCTGAGTTGCTTTTCTGCTTCAAAAAGAGTAGGAAATAATCTGGATCTCGCTACAGGTGTCACTGAAATTCAATGGCACATTCTTCCCTTTGATTTCAGGTTGACTTTGATTTCATCTAAAAAAGAAGCAAATCTGGCTTCTCCAGAGGGAGACAGAATGGTTTATATTTGTGGTAGGTAGGTGTACACTCCTGTGCCTGAAAAGAAGGAAAGCTACTGACTGTAGAAAACGGGAAAAGCAAGAGGATGTGAAACGTGGATTATTTGCAGACTAATTATGAATAAGGAGCAGCTAAGTGGTCAGATCCACTGTAGGGAGTGTGGTCAGCTTTGCTCCCAAAGGTGGTGCTGAAACCTCTCAAGTGCAAATAATAGTTTTGCCTTCATCATTAATTCCGGTAAGGGAGTTTCTCCCAAAGTCTGGACTGCTAGGTTTTGCCCTAAATTGAGTTCATGAATTTACGCTCCCTGGTTCCCTCGGCCATGCCAGCTCCTTGAGTTGGTTGTCAGCTGAGAAGCCAATTCTTGATAAATGCTGCTAAAATATTCGTCAGAAGCCTGTGTTTACATTCATTGCTATTACGCCTGATCAGGCGTAATACCAAAATTCCAATACCGTAATTCCAAAGAAACTGATGTTTTGTGGCCAGCTTCCCACTATTCGTGCCCACCTTTCCTCTGTGACAGGAGTCTCAGCTAATGGGAGGAAGTCTGGCTGCCAAAGCTGTGGTTAGAGGTGACAGTGTTGTGTCTGCAACAGGAACTCTTCTCTCTGCTGGCACTGGGACAAGTAGGACTCAATCGGTGTCAGCGGTTGACTTCAGCAGGACCTTTGGGGGACTCCTGGTGACTGGCAAATTGGATTGTTTGTTAAAGTTGCCTCAACAGGAGCTAGGAAAAAAAGGCATGTTAAAAGACCTTTTTTTTCCCCCCAAACTTGGCTCTGAAAAACCTTTATATAAGACGACTGCTCTTTGCCTCTTGCCTTTATGCTTAGACTCAGCATAAGACTTGAACAGTGCACAAGAAGAAGGGATGAGGAAATCCTCTTGCAAGAAAGGGGTGTTGTCTTTGGTTATAGTTTTTCAGGAAAGGAGCTAAACGTTTAGCTAATATTTGACAAAAGTAATAGGCTGGATGACTGTGAGGTTTTCCGAATCACAAAATGAATAATCAACCTGGAACTGAGGAATTAAGAGTAAATCAACAGAGTCTTTAAATAGTAAAAGATATCCTTGGAAAGATTAATGTTTTTAATGAACTAAACATATGCTTTCTAATGAACAGATGCAAATTTCCCCCACTTCTGCTAATAACTGTTCCATAAGATGCAGTTATAAATTCATACTTCATCATCCTATTTCTTTATTTTACTCCTTAGAAAGCAAGATCCGATATCTCAGGATATGTTATTGGTTGGAAGCATTCATCACTTTAGCATCTGGCACAGTATTTTTTTTTTTTTTTTTAATCTGTCCTTTTCCCTGTAGATTTTGTTTTTTCATGGTGAAAACCTTCCCAAATCTTTTTGGATGGTGTGGAAAGCCAATTGTTACTTACACATGCCAATTAATAACAGGTCTTTAATTTTTTCCAAAGCTATCTTGCAAACGGAAGCTGCTCTGCTGAGAAGGTGCTCCCTGGGAGAACCACACTGCAAGCCCACGCTCTTGGGAAAGTACACCATTGCTTTCTGGTGTTGGAAGCCCCTTCCAATCTTGTGTCTGTGAATCGTCAGGTCCAGTTTTCTCCTCTTGGACAACCTTCTACTGGTCCCAGACTTGCCAGGCACCTTCATGGCCTTCACTACTCCTCTAAGCCAAACTATTGCATACAGCTGTGAGAGGTGAGATGCTGCTCCTTGCTGTGGTGCTTGAGGGTTGCCTTGCGCAATGGCCATCTCCTTTCTTTACTGGGTTGGAGAAATGTGAGGGAGAAGGGATTTGCACTGCATTCATATGCAAGGCGCCTGTGCTCCCTGCCAAGGAAGGGGCTGCCTCTGCTATGAAATGGCAGATTGTGATTGTAAAGTCCTGCTTTGTGGGGGAAATCCCACTTGTTTATGCAACTAATCCCCAGTGAAGTCAACAAGCTTTTGTAGGCAGGAGAATGGATTTTAGTCATTAAATGCCAATGTGGTTATAAAATGGCCAATTGCAGTATTGGCCTCAACCGTGATGGCACCTTGAGATTGACTGCAGAAAACGGTGTGGAAAGTGTGAGGCAGTGTCCCTGTGGTGCTTCTGTAGTGGAGGGGAGAGGGCATCTCCAGAAGGTTTTGGGAAAGCTCCTTCTGGGACTGTGCCTACCTCTTGCATGGGAGCACGTTGGAGATAACACTCTTGTTTAAGTCTTGCCATGCTTTTAACCTTCACCTACAGATACTCAAAGGAAAAACCTAGCTTCTTCTAACCAAATTAGCTCTGTGTTTTCATCTGCCATTATGTTAATGCAATGCGAAGCTCAGCAGATGGCACAAAGTAAATTATGCTGGGGAGGAGGGGGTGGAGGAGGAAGCAAAATTGACCTTTCTAGGACTTGCTGTTTTTCCACAGCATGGTTTGAAATGTAAAGTTCCACGTCCTGCTTAAAGTCACATCAGTCAATGCAAAGGCAGACAGAATAGGCACAGAGATGACAACGAATGTTAACTCTCCCTGGCATTGAATGTTTCTGAGCTTAATTTACCTGCACATTTGTTCAAAGAGCCCAGCGTATCCCTCACAAATGCTCTTCCCCGTCTGAAGCACATCTATGGGTTTGCTCGACAGCTGGCTTTTGTTATGGTAGCCCACTACGTCGTATTCTGCGGGAAGGAACACAGACGAAAGTTCATCCAAAAGCCTGAGGCAATGGGATCGACAGGCAGCAGGAGCAACGCTTGGATTGCTTTTCAGCTCCATGAGCGCGAGCAAAGAGAAACGAGCCGTGGCACGTGCTGCACAAGGATGTTGTGGATGGCTGGTGGGGGGAGAGGGACAAGGACTATCTCTCATCACTGTTTGTTCTAAGCCTGGGCTGGGATTCAGCAGTGGAATCCAAATGGGAGGAAAACTCTGCTTTTTTAGAGAAAGCGGGCCTCCCCAGGGGCTGCCCTTGTGTGTGGGGATCTACAATATCAAGAGCTCCTGGTAAAAAACAGAGCTCTGCATTTGAAAGAGTCGGACTTGTGTTACTGTCAAAGGAAACCATTGAGCTTTTTGCATTCTTTACAAGCAGTTTGTATTAAAATTACCTGAAAAGTAGCTTGTTGGGAAATACCTGAAATGATTTGTTGCAAGTGAGTCATATTAATACCTGAAAGTGTAGGAAACCTTAATTTGTTTGAATGAATGCAGAAAAGTGGTACAGCAGGGTTCGTTCAGACAGAGCTTGAGGAACTGGTCTGCGAAGGTTAATTCAATACTGACCAACCTTGGTCATGTCCATAACCTCTTTCTTAAAATACGAACATATTTTTCTGACAAAGCTCTAAGGAATGCTGCATCAGCTGATTCATCATCCCTTTAATGCTGTGGAAGAGGAAAAAAAGCTGGCAACACTCTGTATTTGTGCTTTGATGAAACACTGCAACTGCTTGTCTTTTATCTAAGGGAGCTCAGCTGTCAGCTGCCTCAGGGTTGGCTCGTGGGGCTGTAGGGAAATGCTGGCTTTCTCGACCTGGGCTGTTCACTGGGCTACCAGCAAAGCTGCAGAGCACTTTGAGGGGTATGGAGAGCTAGCTGGCTGCACGTGGCTCTGTATTTATGCTAGAAATGATAGCTAAAATAATTTCTTTTAGTGCTACTGCTGCATGGAGGTAGCAGTCCATCACAGGCAGGGAGTTGAACTGGGTGGGAAGAGATACCCAGGGAGCAGCGCTCTCGCTTAAAATCCAAATAAGGAAGGAGTTTATGTAATCAGTGCTCTTCCAGGATAGATACGTTGCATTTTCGTGAGCCGATTTAAATTCCTAGCACTGTGTTTGTTTCCCATGCATGTAAATAGGGGTCAACCTCTGCAGGAAGGAAGGAGAACCGGGGCCAAGATGGCGTAAAAAAAAAAAATCTTGTGAGGAGATCACAGCGTACCTGTTGGGGACCAGAGACATCCTGTGAATGCGTGTAAGGTAAATGGACTGACTCAAACCAGACTGGCCATCCCAAGCAGGATCTGGCCCAGGCAGTGGCAGGCAGAAATGAGTTAATAGCATAAAAACTGAATGACCAGTAGCCGACAGGAGCTTGGCACTGGGATGAGTCAAATGCTCGGTTTCAGGAAATGCAGTGAAATCAGCAGTCTGTATATTTGAGGGCAAGATTAAAGCTGCTTGGGATTGACCTAACTATGCTAACTGTGCAGTTGCTGGCAAAGCTCTGCTGATCTCAGTGGGTGTGAGATTAGGCTAGTGCTTCCCAAATTGCTCTTCTGCTCTCCGTCAGCTGGCCTGTTCAGCCAGCGAATTGCACTGCACCAGAGCCTGTCAGGATGTGTAAGAGGTGAGGGAAAGAATAGCTGTACAGCTGTACTTCTCCCCTTCCTTCCCCAAGAGATAATGGGAAAGAAGTATTTTTACATATGCTATGCAAAATGCAATCAAGTTGCACATCCAGTTTCCCCCCACTGAGGAGCTTGGGGTGGCAAGAAGCTTTTTGCCCCCTCTGATGTGCCAGACTGGAGAGGCTACAAATGCTGCCTCATCCTCCTTCCTTGTCCTCTTCGCATCTTGGTTATTTCTGAAACACCAATGTTTCCTGGGCTGGGGTTGGGTAGGAAGGGGCAGGGGAAACTGAGTGATTGAAGCTCTTATGAAGGTTGAAAGGGTGCACGTACAGGCAGGAACAGCAATTGAGCAGGTGCCAGCACGTTTTATGAAAGCTGGCCTCTCTGATGTGCTGCGCTGATATGGCTGATGGACGTGTCAATAGGACCAACGCAGTTAGGTACTAGCTAGAGACTGGAGTGCGGGATGTATCCATGATACTCAGGGGCAAAGCTGGCCATAAAAACAGCCAAGAGACTGTCAAAGGCAAGAGGGCACCTCATGCAGGACTGGTTGTGCTGAGCACTGGGCTGGGTCCAGGCTGCTCCTTGCAAGGGCTGGTCTGCTGCCCAAAGAGGGAGAACAGAGGAGCTGCAGAAGCAGCTGTGATGACACCGAGCTGGGAAAGGCAGCTTGATAGTTCCTGGTGGTACCTAAGCTACACCGAGATCCTCCCAGAGCAAAGGCACCAGGATGCAGAGTGCTCTGGGAAGGGCTGCATGGGGGTGCAGGGATTCAGGACAGTAGTGGAGATGAAACTTCTGGTGGCATTGGATGGCTCTGAAGGTGACAGCCAAGCCTCTGGTGCTTGGCAGCCGGGCTTCATGCTCTGGCTACTTAGATGATACAGACTTGTATGGTTACACTCGCAAATAAATCAGGTAGGAGTTACAGATTCATCACGTGGAAAGAAATCATTTACACGCAAACCTTGTAGGGCCTGGCAGTGCTAGGAGAGGAAGTATGGAAACAGAGATTGTAAGATAACCTCTGAATATATTTCTGGATGAATACATCCAGAAAGTCTTCCTACCACCCACCACGTGAAACTAACCCACAAGATATATAGTAAACTGCAATGGCAGAGTAACAGAGCAACAGCCTTATCTTCTCAACTGAAGATCTCAACCTACCTATGTGATGGCATATCCACATCCATATGGCTCGGACTTTCTCCAGATCAGTCCGGGCTTGTTTAAGCAGGGCTTTAACAAGTTCCTCTACGCTGTTCTTGACGTTTACCTGTTTGTGAGGAGGAAGCATTGCAAGATCGTGGTGAAGAAATTGCTATGGTAGATCTCCCTTCCTCCCTGCTCCCTTGTTCTTCTAAAGCTAGTGAGACCCCCACCTGCCAGGAGACTGCTCTAACTCGAGCTTCATTAAAAATAGAAATACAAAGCCATGTTTCAAGCAAGAAGTATTTTTGGTCATAGTTTCTGTCCTAGAGTGGGAATCTCTGTTTGCAGGGAAATGGTTTTTCACTTGTTTGGGAGATTTTGAGGCACTTGCCCTGATAGCTCAGACTAAGCTGGTGTTAGTGCTGGTAGCTAGGTTTCAAGGAACATCCCCGCAGGGGAGCCAGGAGGAGGACAGAGGCAAAAGCAAGACTTACTTTTAATGCATAGGCATCCAGCTTCTCAAATTGCTGCAGATCTACTGGCATGGATTTCAAAGAGGATTTGTCCCATGGATATGCTGGGAAGAAACAAGTTCTCATTGTCTCGGGAAGGGAGGGGGTATTTTTCCTGGCTGTATGCTTGAACAAGGGGACACAGCAGAGCTCCTGCCCGACCTGTGGAGGCATCCATCAGCAGGTGCTCAGGGAGCAGAGGACACAAGGGCACTTGCAGAAGGTCCCTGCCAGCTGCGTGGAAAGCAGGAGCCATCCTGTCTAGTCTAGTACAAATTGGGCAATGCTGGGGTGGGAGGTGCCCCTGCATCTTTGGCACTGTATAACAGCATAGAAAATCCCAGGATGTTATATGGAGGTGCACAAGATATAAAGCAGGAGTATCAGGGAAAATCTGTGCTGTGGAAACCCTGGCAAAACCATGACTTTTTAAAAAACTCAGCAAAGAGCTGCATTTCTTCAGTAGTTTTGCTGAAAGCGATGATTATTTTGCATGGTAAAGGGCCACAATTCTGCATGAATTCAAGCGTGTGAGAAACGTTACATAGGGAGAAGTTGGACTGAAACCGGTGTGCCTGCCCCTCTGCATCTTTGCAGGCTCTAGGCTCCCAGTTCTACTCAGTGTGAATAAAGGGTTAATAACTTGCCCTAATTAATCAGATAACTTATTTTTTAACAGCCTCTGAATGAGCTGACACTGTTCTCCCTCATCAGTGAGCCACCCGAGTGATCCAGCTATAGTTCAGTGCACAGATGTATTGGATGGACATCTCCCCCAAATCGCTGTCTGCTCAGCACTCCCTTTTCTTCTGGGCTGGTGAGAGAAGAATTGAGCTCTACGGCAATCTCTCCCCCTGTCATGTGCTGTCAAAGCCATTCTGGACTAAAGAGATTCTTCTAGCTATCTCTGTAGGATTGTTATTTCTCTGGAAAAGAGGATTTAAAAGAGATCACAAAGTGAAAATGCTGTTGCGTGAATCCTGAGTGCTGGGCGAGGTGAATAATGGTGCCGTAGAGCTGCTGTTTGTCTGGAGAGAGGTGACAAGGAGAAGTGAACTGCCTTGGGCTGCATGTGGGGGGACAGAGGCTTTGGCTGGTTGCATACTGCTTTATTCTAGACCCTTGCTAAGCAAGTGGGCCGCCACTCTGCTGCCTGCTCAGTGGGTGCCAGTGGGAGCAGGATGCACCAGAGGCTCCAAGAGCATCCTATCCTACCTGAGAAGCCAGCAGTGCTTCTGAAATCTATATTCATCACCTGCTCCCTCTCCATCTCCCCAAAATGGGGCTCTGGCCCCTTTGCTGCCAGCTCCAACCCACTGGGGAGGTGGCCAGAAGGTCTATTCCTGACTTGCAAAGGTGTTTTGTTAACGTGAGCCCTGCTTTTCTTGGAAACCTCTGCCCCCGTCCCGGTGACGGTGCAGCCTGCCAGGCGGAATGCAGGCACATCCCTGTGCTGGGCAGGTGCCCGTCTGCCAAAATCAGTGTGTAGGCACACAGCATCTGTTTCTTTAACAGGTTTGTTTGTTTATCTCTGTTTTCCCTGAAAAGGGCTATTATGCTGACCTAAAGAGAGATAAAGCAGATTGATGCGTTTAAAGGTTCCCACTCTCTACAGCTCTGAAAATTACTTTTTGCCTTTTGGGAACAGGATTTTTTTTTTTTAAATTGGTTATCAGTTTTTTGTCTTTGTCAGGTTATAGCTGCAAGGGCTCCCCGCAGATGTGGGATCCGCAGTAATTCATGTAGCCCTGTGCAGTTAGGAAGTGTGCATCGTGCCTGTTTGCAGAGTAGCCTTCCTCAGGTGTGGAGCCTTGGGAAGGTCTCGGGCATGTGTGACATTCCTAAAGCCATCCCCATCTGCCAACCTGATGAACAGGGGGCTGGGAAGCTGAACACTACTCGTGGTAATAGAAATTAAATCCCTTGTCTGTCTTCCCACTTCAGTCTAGGCTTGCAGCAGGGTAAGCCCTGTTTCTAGGACTGAAGGGCTTCCTATCTGGGGCTGCCCTGCGTTGTGCCCCACCATGCCACTGGTGTGGGGCAAGGGGACAGCTGATATTTACTGTGCAGGTCTTTTCCTCCTGGCGGCCGTGGGGCTTCGGTCCTCTGGAAACCTAGAAAATTGGGGAAGGGAGCGTGAGGTGAGCAGTTGTTGGCAGGAGAAAAAAGACAAATGGAAATAAATTATTCTGGGGAGCAGGACTGGGTGGAAAAAGTTGAAATAGAGGCTTTTCTTTGCCCGTTCCCTAGCATTTGGGCATGGATGTCAACACCCTGCAGAGTGTGGGTGCCGAGGGGAGAGGGATGAAGCAAGCTGCCTGGACAGCCACTGCACCTTGCGTCCCCTCCCCGCTGTCCCAAGGCTCTGCACAGAGGCCACATTCCCTGGTAGTCAGACATCTCCTGTTCTAGCCTGAGGGTTGGGGACTTCTAACCCCTGCACACCACCCAGCCAAATCCCCCAGGCATAAAGAAGGGAGAGCTGAGCTCGAGAGCTGTTAGATGATAACCCTGCAGAGCGGTCTGCAGGAGCTGGAAGATTTCTGAGGGACGCTGTGGCCCCCAGACTGTCACTACCCACCTTATCCCAGAGCCTGTGGAGGAGGAGACTCCCCTTGCCCCAGGAGCAGAAGGATTTTGCTCCTCAAGGTGCTGGCAGGGTCCAGCAGCATCTGCCTGGCAGGGAGAGTGGGCATAGGGGTTGGCATCCTCTCAAGACCCTCGAGCTCCCGTGGGTAGAAGGGAGCCTGTGTCCTCCTGGGAGCAACCTGCTGGGCAAGGGCTAGCTTGGAGACATGCGCCATGGCAGAGCAGAGCCTCACCTTTGTTGTCCTGGCCTCTCAGGCTGGGTAGCCTCCGGGGACCTGCAACAACCCTGGCATGGTTAGTGCAATCATCGCAACCCCTACCCTGGCTCAAGGGGTGCAACATCTCCTTGAGCTCCCAGAGGGCTTCTTGCCCTCCCTACTTCTGCATAGGGAAAGATGCGGCCCCTTCTCTCTCCCACCCTTGACCCACTCTGCCAGGATTCAAAGCCTGGGCTGTACCTTTTCCAAAGGAGAGTTTCTTGAAGAGTTGTGGGGTGGTATCCTTGGGATGAATCTCCACTGTCACTTGGGTTCCTGCAACAAATGATGACAAACTCCCTAAGAAAGGGAAAACTAACCAGGACGCAGAGGAAAAGGGCAGGATTGTCTGCCAAGGCATTGCTAAAGCCAGTTCTTAACTTTAGGAAAAGAAGTGGCAGCTCTGGCCATTGCGAAGGTGCCAAAGCGCTTGGCTTTCCTGGCAAAACAAAGAACCCTTAAGGTAAACTGTACAGCCAGAAAGCCTCTGGTCACCTCCAGTGTGATTTGTAATTCTCAAAAAAACTCCAAAAAACCCACAGCCCGTTATAGCCTAACAGGTGATAAAGCGGATCATAAATAAAGCAGAGGTCCTCAGCGAGGATTATGTGGCAGCTTAAAAAAAAAGTTTTATCACCATATTAAATAGCTCTTGATGGAGATACGGTAAGAAGAGAATCAATTTCTTTCATTGATTTTTCTTGGAAACAAACAGAAAAAGGCTCAGAGCTATGAAAATGGATACTTGCGATACTAAAATCTTTGGCAGAGGCCATTGCCTGTAAAAGGCAGCGTCCTGGCAGAGCTGGCTGCGGTCCAGGTGTCCCGTGGGACTTGCGCTCTGTGTGCCATGATGCTCCAGAACAACCTCAGATGGAAATCTGGGGGTCTTGTGTTTAAAGTTTTATAGACAGAAGTACAAGGAAAAAAGTTGGGGAGTGTCTTATAAGAACTACCTGAACTTTTTGAAAGAGACCGCATTTTTTTTTTTGGCAAGTATTTCAGAAGGTTTTGCAACCACCAAGGTTCCCTGGAGGACCTCGGCGTGCTCGTGGGCTCCCCATTTTGGATCAGACAGAGGTTACTTTGGAGACTGAAGGTCAAGATGTTAATGCACCTTGGGGCTGCCATCCAATCGCACATGCTACTTCCTACAGTTTTATTGAGAGTCTCATGACATTTGGGGTTTTCCTTGAAAGCCAGCTCTTGGAAGCAGCTAATTAGGCAGGAATCTGCACTTTCATCAAAGAATAAGTTTTTCCTCAGAATTTAACTTTAGAAAGAAGTTTTTTTTATCTCCTGTGATTATGCAGAAAAGTTTGATGTCCTTTAAAGCCCCAAAAGCAGAAGGCAAGAAAAACTGTAAAACCTGTAAAAAAACCCCTTTTAAATCCTAGAGTTTTACTCCAATTCTGGGATGCTTGCATACATCAGGGTGTCAAGACTAGAGCTGGTTGGTATATCTTGTCAGTTAATTCAAAGGTAAAATTAAGTTGTTTCTCAAAGACATGACTTTGTGCAAACAGTATAATTTTCTTACGATTTTTATATTTTCAGGGGTCCTTTTTTATTTCTCAAGATTATTTTTGTATTTGGGGTTTTGTGAGTTTTCTTGCCAACTTCCACTTTCTCAGTTTTCCCCATAAATTAAAATTCTTTGTTTTCAAGAAACAAATTTAACAATGAGGAATGCCTTCCTCCAGTAAGTTTAAAAGGCATTTAACAAATGAAAAAATGTAATTCCACAGAAATTTTTCAAAGTCCTACAACCATTGCTTTAAAAACTAATGGTATGAAATGGTTGCTGATGTGTTTTACTATTCCCAATCAAGACATCCTTCATAAAGAAACACTTGCATTTCTCCTCATTCTCTGTGGCCAGACATGTCCTTGGCCAGTGAGTGCTTTGGGGTGCAGCTGGCCCAGCACTGCCCCTACTCTAGTGCAGGGATGGCTCCTTGCAAGGATCTACCCTATGACAGGAATTCTGCAACCAGCTGTCTTAAGCTAAAGTTCTGCCAATATTATTTCTTCCAGCCCTTGTACCCTTCCATCAGCACCGGAATATCTGTCATTGGCAGGAGTATGTTGTTGTTATGCTTTCTGATTATATCTATGCTATGTCCTGGTGGTCAGGGGGATGGTGGGAACTGAGGTGCTCCAGGACCCACCTCCACGCATCCATGCTGAAAGACCCAAGGATTCTCCAGGCTCCCCTGGGATTTTTAATTCTTCATGCTCAAGATCACAAAATGGTCAGGGTGGGGCTTTTCTGCTTTTTTGGTGTGTTCTGAGGTTATTTTATTACAAAAAAAGCTTGAGTGGGAGCTCACTGAAGTCCTGCTCTGAAAAACCGTTATCTCTTGGGTTGCCACTTACCTTCGTTAGAGTAAGAAGTAACGGCTTGTGTCTGCTTGCAGGGCTCCCTGGAGCCTCGCTGGCCTGGTGGCGAAGAAAACCATCTTAGTGCCTTGAAGAGAGCAGAGGTGCCCGGCATGGAGGTGGACTAAATCTGTGCCTTTGCTCAGCAGCGAAGTAAGTAATGACACAAGAAGCCCGACCCTGTTCTCCAGCTTCGAAGCCCAATTGCTCGTGGTCCAGGGGCGCCTTGGCCCTGTTCCAGAGGGATGCTTCAGCCTGGGGAAGGGCTGGAGCAGGCACTGCCACTCAGGGGGGTTAGGGTGCTTGGACCAGCGGGTGCGTGTTTGGAGAGGTGGGTTGGGAGGGAACAAGCAGTGTGGGGAGCTTGCAGGTGATGTGGTCCCTGAGTGGGAGCATGGTGCGCTTCGCAGCATCTCATCCTCATCTTCATCTCTGCCCTCTGTGCTCCGGGAGCCCCTGACCATCTCAGTGATGCCAAGCCCCAGGGTCCTTGGGGCAGAGGGAGGTGAGTGGAGCACCTTGCATGCCCAGAGAATTGTAGGCAGCATAAATCCGCTCCCCGAGACTGCACTGACAGTTAGCCAGGGCGGTCAGCAAATGCCAGATGACACTAAGCATAGCTCCCCACATGGCTTTGGATGCTCGAGCCTTGCCGGAGGTGGGGTGGATGTTGGCCAGGATGCCAGGGCGATCCCTCACTCTTTTCCAAAGTGTCATGGGATCACTGTCCTGCCAGCCACCAGAGACCAGCACAAGGAACCTGGTTTTTACGGCTCGTCCTGAAGGCCAGATACCATTCGTACCTTGTGGCTGTGACAAGGATCAGGCCCGTGAATGATGGGATTTTGTGGCGCGGCATGGGGCCGCAGCCTATTTACCTCGGTGGGGTTGGGGTGAGGCTCATGTAATACAGTTTGTAAATATTGTGGCAGCACCAGCTGCTCGATGGTGTCAGAGGCTTCACCAAGATGCTAACATGGCTGATTAAAGGGGAAATTATTAACCCCTGCGGTGCTAGAGGAGTGAGAGCTCTGCCTGTTCCTCTGGTGTCTGAATTCCTTAGTAATCCTCACGAGGATTTAAATTGTGCCTAAGGTAGAGCTGCAAGGAAAGGTTTCTCATATGCATGCTAAATACTCCTGCCATTAGTTCGGGGTGGTGAATGATCGATACCGTCCTCTCACTCCTAATGGAGGCTCTGATTTGTCTCTGCAGCTCTGGTTGCAGACCCTCTTGAGCATGACGGAAGAGCAAGAGAGTGTTGAATATTTATCTGCTTCCCAGGGTGCAGGCTTTTGTTATCTGGTGTCTGAGACATCACATTAAAAAAAAAAAACAACCAAAAACAACCCAAAAAACCCAAACCCCCAAAGTTGTATCTTGCCATGAAATATTGCTTGCTCAGAGTCTGTGAGCACCGTCCAGCCACCACTGATTTCAGAGGGGCTTGGATCAGGGCTCCTATCAAGCATCGTAATGGCTTTTGTATACTGTTATTGCTTTGCTTGTGGAAGCAAAGTTCCTGTTTGGTATAACTAGAATCCACTGATTGGTACCATGAGAATTACCTGTTGTCTTGCTTTACCTTTGCCCCCCGCCTTTTTCTGCTAGACACCACATTAGGCTTAGACTACCAGGAAAGCAAGTTGGATGGTCTGATTCCCTTCCCCAGGAGCTGCTCTGTCCTGTTACATCGCAGTCCTGCAGCCTGGCTGCATGCAGCCAGGGGTAACCCCTTCAGGTGTTCCTTCTGAACTGTTTCAGGGCAGAGGGGTGAGGAACTGGCAGGGGAACATTCAAGACTAGCAGCTACATCGTTCCTGGATAGCAATCACACCTGCCTTGCACTCAGCAATCTCTGAGTGGGGGAGATGAAGAAAGGGCTGGTGGATAGATGGCTTGAAGCCCCAAAGGTTTCTTGCACACCCCAGACCCTGCTTAAGCTGTGTGAGTGCTGGGGAAGTCTCTGGAAGCTCTATCTGCAACCTGAGCAATTTGGGGCACTGAATTTCCCCTGCTATCAGCTGGCTGTGAAACATAAGAGCTCCGTGCACCTGAAATATGACCGAGCTCCATGGCAGCTTGCAGGAGAATCCTCTGCAGATGGCCATGCGCAGGCTCTGCAGTGCCACTGATGTGCGTCCTGGCCGTGGGGCAGAGTAGGGTACGGAGGGGATGCTTCCCATGGTGCAAGGCCTGAGGCCCTCCACATGTCTCTATTGAAACCTCCCCAAAAGTGCTGGAAAGGGATGGGTTGTTTCAAGCACATTTATGCTCGAGAGGCACAGCTGGGTGCTAAAAGCTTGCAAATGGGTTTTCTGTGCTGTGGCTAGTTTATCAGTAGAGTGAGAAGATGACATACCGTTAAGGTCTTTCCCCTGAGGTGGCTGTGATCTGCAGTTTCCATTTCCATCATCCTGCAAACCTATAAAATATAAATGTGAGATTGGCAGGCTGTCCTCCTGGAATGAGGTTCTGGCACTGCCTGGAGGCCAAGCACCCCGAAACCTTTCATGTAACCCATCATTCCAGCTGAATCCAGGTATCATTGGGATACACCTTCCCTGTCTTGTCTGCAGCATTTGTTGCAGCCGCTGTTGCTAGAGTGTGAAATACCAGGAGGAAGAAAGTGCAATAGTCCAGGTCTAAGTTGCTTCAATAGGGCTTGCTCGTATTTGGGTAGGCGCTGGATGCCGTGTTAGATGAAGCATGAACACAACTTCTGTATTAGCTTTGCCTATCCTTGTTAGCCTGGAACTGGTTATCTAAAAATCTAGCTTTTCACCAAGGTTTTAGAGCAGGAATACTCCTTTTTCTCCTTTTACTTCTGCAGGGAGGGTCCCCTTACAGTTGCAGAGCACAGTCTTAGCTTTTTGGAAGATCCCCTGAAGGGATAGGAGCTGGGCCAGGGAGACTGTCCCAAACTGTAGCTATAAATGGCTCAGGGTAGTCATCCTTGGAGACAAAGCCTAGACACGCTTCAAACAAAACAGTTTTGCCCACCCCTGTACTCTGTTGTAGTAGGTGCTGGTCTGGGGTGAAACTGCCGAGCTCTCCCCCTGCTCCCCTTGCACAGCCAAGAGAGCCTGTGGAGGCATCTCAGGGCCACCGCAGGACAGAGCAAGGTGCAAACGTGGTCCTCAGATTAGTATCCGTGCATATGTCACCTCCTCCTGCACCCTGGGTTGCATGCACCAGAGTCAAACACTGAGTAACATGCAGCATGCCACACTGCATGAGCAAGGGCTCTTCTGCACCAGCAGGAGGACCAGCGAAAGCACGCTGGATTTCTACAAAAAAAAAGTTTGAAGTTTGGGGGTTTTGCAGCACGTCTGCAAAGGAAAAGGGGGGGGGAAGCCCAAACCCTGCTCCAAAGCTGCTGCTTCGCTTCACTGTCTCCTGGGCAGCCGGTGCTGCACCTGCAGCCCTCCCCTCCGTCACACCAACTGCAGGCGGGACTTTACCTGCGCTTCGGCTCTCTTCTGTCTGCCTCTCTCTCTGCCCTTTCTGCTTGCTCGCTGTCTCCTCAGGGTGGACAATAAGCAGCAAATTGATCGTTACTGCACTGGGATCTGTCTTAAAGTCCATGGTACCCATCAGAGCATGGCCAGGGTGCCGGTCCTCCTGCGGAGCTGCTGCTGCTGTGAGCTGCCGTGTTTATTTTCCACCCTTGGAAAGGCAAGCGCGCTCTCCCCCAAGCCGCAGCACTGGCGGGCTGGCCCCGCCAACTGCACCATGAGTGCTCTGCCAAAGCTGACCCTAATGAAGAGGTTACAAGTCACCTTTGAAAGGAAATCACAGGAGGGATCCGTTTCCTAAAGCAGAGGAAGGAGCTGCATTTTGGCCAGGGGGGTCTGGTTTCAGAGTGTGCCCCTGGCTCCCCCTCCCCTCTCTCTGCCCTTTTCAGCTTTAAGCGCTTGTCTACACTCAAATCCCCCAGCAGCACTGTTTGCTGGGGGAGATTTGCTTCCCGGCGCTGGCAGAAATCCTTAAAAGGCTTTCTCCTTTGATCCTCTCCCCCGGTGGGAACTTAAAGGATGCTTAGGAGTATAAATAATAACAATAACTGCTGCAGGAGGAGGGGAGAGGAGGGCAGCAGCTGCAGCAGGGGGAAAGGGGCTAGAAATGGGGCACAAGCAGCCATTTGCAGCGGGGAGGCTCAGCCTTTGCAGGGCTGCTCGGTGTGCAAAGTGACTGTAGCGAAGGGATTTGCATGGTGTAAGCCGGACTGTCCCAAAGGAGCCAAAACCATCAACCTCCCTCTGCCCCAAAGGACCCCAAAAAAATCAACCTCTCTCTGCCCCCATCAGCATGCGAGCCCAGCTATCTGGGGTAGCTGGAGACCACTAATCAAAAAGGAAAGCCGTGCAAATCCCTGGCTTTCTAGAAACTCTCCTAGCCCTACAAAATGGGGGAGAAGAAGGGTTACAGTGCAGGTTAGCAACTGGGCTCAGCTGGCCCCTGCAGCTTGGAGAAGGGGCTGGCAGAGAGACGCTTTCTAATTTTACTGCTGGCCCCTGTCCTGCCCATGCTGCCAGCCCCAGCCGGCTTGGCTGGTGGTCCCAGGGGAGCGGTAGCACCTGTGGGCTGAAGGACTCTCTGGCAGCGTTAGGAAGGGCTGCGGGAGGCACTGGCTGGCAGAGGGGGTTTTCGGGAGCTCAGCACAGGCAAGATGCCTTTTTGCGGGTGTCGCGAGCACTTTTCGGGCAGGAGTGTGAGAGCACTGGGTTCCTCTGGCTGTGGGCTGAGGGAAGTTGTTGTCCTGGATCTGCAGGCAGGAGCTGGTACTACTGCCTGGTGTTAGGTTACTCATGTTCGCAGACACGGGTTTTCCCCGTGGATCCTGTTCCCTCCCAATCTCCTGCCCCTTTTCTGTTCTTGAGCCCCTTCCAAAGCATGGACAGCCGATATGCCCCCGTGCTTGCCTGCAAATCCAGCCCTAAGCAGCTCCTCAGCAGATCCAGAAATAATGTGTGTGGCTGCGGGGAACCTTCCTCCATCCAGCTTTGCTGGTGCACCTTTGTGTGGTCCTGCACGCTCTGTGACCCCCTGGATGGTGCCTGCAGCGTCCCTGCCACGAGGAGAGCATCAGGGATGGGACGTTGCATGTAAGCCCCAGTAATGTGGAGAGAGTCCCATGCTGGGGATGGATAATATCGTTGTTGGGGTCCAGGTAGCAGTTCTGCTCTTTAGTTCGTGCATCAGAGCGGTTTTAGGTTCAGGGGTCCCTGGTTCAGCTCTGGCTGTAAGGAGCTAGCTGGGTGATTAAACCTGATGAGGAGGAGGGAGGGACAGATGCATGCTGAGACGCACTGGGCTTCGCCAGGCAGACTTTCCAAGCCATCTGGGGCTTGCCTGTCTCCGGCTCAGGTCCCTGAGATTTATGGCTGGAGTGACTTTCTAATCACGGTTTTGCCATCTGCCTGTTGGCCTTTAGCACCCTCCTCTCACCTGTCACCGAGTCCTGCCGCTCCTGCCCGTGCCACCCAGCGAGGAGCACCCTTTCCTCCCCATTGCCCCAGCCGCTTGTCTGAGGTGCAGCCCTTGTTCCTGTGGATCCCTTCTCCCTCATCTTTCCGGGTGGGACCGTCTGATCTCCTGAACAACTCATCCGCACAGCTGAATCCTAATTCTGGTGTCCCCCAGCTCCTGCACCAAACTCTGCTCCGGCTAATGCATCTTCCCACCAACCCACTTCACTCTGCTGCTGCCTCCCATCGACGGTGATTTCAGAGAATCATTGAACCGTTTAGGTTGGAAAAGACCTTTAAGATCATTGAGTCCAACCATTAACCTAGCACTGCCCAGTCCACCACTGAACCATGTCCCTAAGCACCACATCTACAGGTCTTTTAAATACCTCCAGGGACAGTGACTCAACCACTTCCCTGGGCAGCCTGTTCCAAGGCTTGACAACCCTTTCGGTGAAAATATTTTTCCTCATGTCCAATCTAAACCTCCTCTGGCACAACTTGAGGCCGTTTCCTCTCGTCCTATCACTAGTTACTTGGGAGAAGAGACTGACACCCACCTCGCTACAACCTCCTTTCAGGTAGTTGTAGAGCGCAATAAGGTCTTCCCCTGAGCCTCCTTTTCTCCAGGCGAAACAACCCCAGTTCCCTCAGCCGCTCCTCATAAGACTCGTGCTCTAGACCCTTCACCAGCTTCGTTGCCCTTCTCTGGACACGCTCCAGCACCTCAACGTCCTTCTTGTAGTGAGGGGCCCAAATCTGAACACGGTATTCGAGGTGCGGCCTCACCAGTGCTGAGTACAGGGGGGCAATAATCACTTCCCTACTCCTGCTGGCCACACTATTTCTGATACAAGCCAGGATGCTGTTGGCCTTCTTTGGCCACCTGGGCACGCTGCCGGCTCATACTCAGCCGGCTGTTGACCAACACCCCCAGGTCCTTTTCCGACAGGCAGCTTTCCAGCCACCCTTCCCCAAGCCTGTAGGGTTGCATGGGGTTGTTGTGACCCAAGAGCAGGACCTGGCACTTGGCCTTGTTGAACCTTGTACAACTGGCCTCGGCCCATCAATCCAGCCTGTCCAGATCCCTCTGCAGAGCCTTCCTACCCTCAAGCAGATCAACGCTCCTGCCCAACTTGGTGTCATCTGCAAACTTACTGAGGGTGCACTCAATCCCCTTGTCCAGATCACTGATAAAGATATTAAACAGAACTGGCCCCAGTACTGAGCCCTGGGGAACACCACTTGTGACCGGCCGCCAACTGGATTTAACTCCATTCACCACAACTCTTTGGGCCCAGCCATCCAGCAAGTTTTTTACCCAGCAAAGAGTACTCCTGTCCAAGCCATGAGCAGCCAGTTTCTGCAGGAGAATGCTGTGGGAAATGGTGTCAAAGGCTTTACTAAAGTCTAGGTAGACAACATCTGCAGCCTTTCCCTCATCTGCTAAGCGGGTCACCTTGTCATAGAAGGAGATCAGGTTAGTCAAGCAGGACCTGCCTTTCATAAACCCATGCTGACTGGGCCTGATCACCTGGTTGTCCTGTATGTGCCACGTAATGGCACTCAAGATGATCTGCTCCGTAACCTTCCCTAGCACCGAGGTCAATGCATCCATGCATCCGGCTAATGCATCTTCCCACCAACACACTTCACTCTGCTGCTGCCTCCCATCAACGGTGATTTCCTTGCACATCTTGGCCTTGCTCCTCCAGCAAAACAGCTTGCTCCTCCTCCTGGTCTTCTCTTAACCTTGCTCCTCTCCAGCTCCAAAATGGTGATGGCTCAGTGACAACAAGAAGGAAAAAAAAATCTCATTGGGGACATTGATAAAAGGAGCTTTCACTGGTGCAACCCAAGTCACACTGAGAACATGAGCTGAACTCAGTGCAAACACCCAAATGAATATTGTGGTGGCACCAGCTGATGTTAAGCCGATGTGTTTCTTCCCTGGCACCTCAGAGCCGGAGCCTCCACAGCCGAGCACATGGTGGTCGCTGCTTCAGTTGCTGCTGGCGCTTTCCTTCCTGGCAGGCTGTGAAAATTAGTAGAGTCTTATTTTATTTCTCTTAATGGTGAACTGGCTGCTCCTGGCCCAGCTGCCCGCAGGCAGCAGTACTGCAGGCTGAGCACTGCTCCACTGTCTTTCCTCTGACAGCCTCAGCTGTGTTCTGCCAAAATGTGTTTCCAGCGCAATGAAAGCATCTGCAGGAAGTTTCTGCTCTCCTAGAAATAACAATCATCAGGGAGAAGGTAGTTGTTTTTGGAGGGCTCTTTTGCATTTTCCTTTCTTCTATTTTTTCCCAAGAAAAGGATACCTTGAGGGGGGAAAGGGAAGGTTCCTGATCGTGTTTTTATGATGGTGCTTTTATGACAGTGCCATGAGCACAAAGGCAAAGGCTTTGCTTGAAGTGGGTGCTGCTACCTCCCTCTGCAGCAGCAAGCCCTCCTTGTTTGGAAGATTTTTTTAAAGCCATGCGATTTCTCATGCATAGGAAACCTGTCATTGGCCTGAGATAAGGTCACGACCAGCAACATCTGTCTGTGTGCCAGGATATTTTTGAAGCTAAAAAAAATTTACATTTTGAGGAGGGAAAGAAGAAAGCCTTTTATTGCTGTGTTGATTTTAAAATAAAGGCAGCTCTTTGAATTTGCTGCAGGATTTAAAATGTTCACCTAAGTCCCAGGGAGATGAATTAATGGCCAGAGAACAAGAGAAGCTATCAGAGTGGCATGATTACATGTATTTACCACATGGCTGTCATTTCTCCAGGGGTGATCTGGGGGAGAGAGAGACCGTACAAATGTAGAGCAAAAATTAGGTTATTTGAATCCCATTGGGTAGAAAGGAAAATTGCAGGCTGCTTTCCCCAAGAAAGTGTTTTTAACTCTTCTGCAGGTGTTTTGCCTTCGCTGCGGTCCGTAAAGGCTCCAGCAGAAGGTGTGGTGGGAAGATGCTCTGTCTCTGCCGTGCCGGAAGGTGGCTACTGGAGACGTCGGTCCTGCTAGGGCCATGGTTGAGGGTGGCCAAATGCTTTTCTAAGACCGTTGTAGATGCCTGCACCTGGAATAAGTGTGAGGACTGCCCTTCTCCTCAGTGCAGAGACATGGGGCACATTCTCCTGACCTGCTCTAGCTGTCCACCTTGGGGGAGATGGCTTACACCCCGGTACGGGGTCTTCTCCATTGTCTGGAGAGGAAGCCTGGGCACGTAACTCCAGTGGAGACAACGCCAATGTCATCTAAAGATGAATCCTAACCCCTTTAAATTAGTTTGGAACTAACATGCCCTTGATAACACCTTTGGTAATTGGCTAATACTCATTGCTTTAAAAATTTTGCCTTTCATTTGATGCTTACTGGTTCTTGTGTTACGACAAATAATATCCCCATTTCCCCCACCTGTGCTGTCCATGAAGGCATTAGCAGTAGTCACCTCCAAGCTGTAAAGCCTTTGTGCAGGAGTTGTTCCCCATTGCTGCTCCTCCTCCTCTGTGCCCTTGTAAGATCTAATGTACCCTTTTTGAGATGGGGGACCAGGGCTGGACATACTGCTCCACGTGCAGGCATTCCAATGATTTCTGTCTTGTTCTCTGTGCCTTTCCTGTTAAAGTCCTGTCCCAGCATTAGCTTTGCTTTGTTCGCCCACCACTGAGCGGGTATTTTCACAGAACTATCCACAAAGCCTCCCAAGATCTGTCTCCTGACTCAGAATAGCTCATTTAGAGCCCATTATTGTGTGCGTGTACATATATATTTGGAGTTTGTTTTTTTTTTTTCCCCCCCCAGGCATTACTTTGCATTTGTAGGCATTTAAACTCAGCTTCCATTTTCTCTCTCAATTGCAAGTTAACTTTGGAGCGCCAGGAAGCGTTCATGTTGTATAACGCATTACAATTGCACTCTGATGAGTTTTAATCTACTCTTTTGGCCTGCCTGTCCTTTCTTCCTCCCTCCAACAGAGCTGCAAGACGCTGTGCTTATTCTCCTCCCAGCAGCTTCCAAACCACAGATTGCTCAGATGCTCTGTTCATTTTGCAGCTTCTGCTGTGTCAGCAGCTGTGCTTTATGATTTAAGACGGCAGCAGAACTTTCCACTGAACTATAAACCTGTGTATTCAGTTTCCTGGTATCCACACAACCGGGAAGCTAATTGATGGCTGGGATAGTCCTGCGAGGAGAGGTCAGGACGTATTTAGATTGCAGGGAGACAATGAGGGTTGATGCAGAACTGAATCGAATGCCACGACCCCCAGGAAGAAACATGGTGGGGGAGATGCTTTGAAGCTGGAGTCTACCTGTCTCCTTGCTGGAGTCTACTTGCCTTGGGGAAATAGTTGTCCCCAGGTTGAAGAGCCTCTGGCAGGAGGTAATGCATCTTGGATGGGATTGCTGGTCCATAAAAGCCAAGCCTGGCTGGCCCCTGGCTAGTGGTATGGCACAGCAATCGTTCCACTGGGGAGCACGTGGATAACCTTGCCCTGGCTGCCTGCACAGGGATGCTGGAAGCAGCCGTACGATGAGTATGGATCTGGGTGAGGAGTGGAGCCATGGCTTGGGGAATATGATGTCACGTCTCCGTGCTCAGAGAGAGGACTGCAAACATTTCTGCAGGTTTCTGCTACTTTCCCTTTTATTCAGTAAAAATGACATTGCTGTGATGATCACTGCTCTTTGTTCCTTGAAGAACAAGCTTTCAGCAACTGAATATTCAGCAGATGTTTTGCTAAGGTCTCTTAAAAATGAAAAATACCAACATTGATGCCCAGTGACAGAGACCTGCAGGAGTGGCCTTGTGTCCTCAGCCACTTTGGGTCGCTCTGGCAGGGCACTCCTTCTCCCCTTGCGCAGTAGCAGCTGCATGCTGCTCAGCCTGCAGCACCAGCGGCGGAAGGCAGGGCTGCCTCTGTCCTCAGCACGCAGGGCTGCTGGAGGGAGGGAGGGGGCTGTTGGCAGGACATTCACCACCAAAGGTTGCCAGGGCGGGAGAGCTATGCTGTCTTGTCTGTCAGAGCATGGATCTGTTGACCTTCAGTGTGCTGCTTGGCTTACTTTTTGT
Source organism: Aptenodytes patagonicus (assembly GCF_965638725.1). Lineage (NCBI taxonomy): Eukaryota > Metazoa > Chordata > Aves > Sphenisciformes > Spheniscidae > Aptenodytes > Aptenodytes patagonicus. Next base: position 28,934,470 of record NC_134954.1, read on the forward strand.
TGCTGGCCTTTCTAGATGAGGAGAGCGGTTCTGGCTGGGCTGCGTGCGGTCATTAAGGCATTAATCCTTTTATAATCTCCAAATAACTCATCCTTTGAAGGCAGTGAGGGCAAGTGCGACAGACCCCCTCCCCCTGACCTTGCTGGGAGGCCAGTGAGCTCTCCTGGCTGCTGCTGATCCCTGGAAGAGGTTTCGTCCTCTCCCAACCACTGCCAGATCAGCTCTCAAAATGGCTCGTTCAGCTTTCCCAGTGACAGTCTGTGTCAGCTTTTGGATACCCTGCAGAGGGTTTAGGGATCGTTTGTTAAGGTGTCCCGGTAACCTGAGTTATGCATTAGCCATGCATTTGGGTGACGTGCTTTATTGTTAACCACTTACCATAAAATTACCCTCAGACAAGCTGGGTTAATGTACGATGTGAAATGCATCTGAGATGGGTAGTACGGTTACAGATGTTTTAAGAGACATAGGCGAAGAAATGAAGGGGGGAGGGAAACCCATGCTATATTTACTTACACCAGTATTAAATATGAAGGGGGGTCTCTCCCCCCTGAGCAGACTGGCTTTCTCGACTCACCCCTTCTCCGAAACTCTGGCTCTTGTACTGTGCAAGTCTGGTGGAGATTGTATAGCTGTTCTTTCCTAGAGTCCTCCAGGATGCCTAGGCAGGTTTATTTTCTTTCCCTGGAAGGCTATTTCTGGTTTATTCAGGAGGGAGCCTTGCCCCTTCTAATTGAATAAGCAGCATGTCACTTTCTGGGAGATGCAGAAGGTGCTTTGCTAGACCAAGTGTCTTCTTTTTCATTTTATCAACATCTCTGTGCTGCAAAGCCCTTCTTCTTGTTGACCCAGAAGACACATGAGTTATCTCCTCTGCCCAATCAACCTGGTATTTTTTAATACAATGACAAATGTAAATGAAAAGCAAGTTTGGAAAAAATATCTGCAGCTCAGTATGAGTAGTGGTATTTGAGGGAAAGCAGACATTGTAGTAATCAACCTTTCTGGAGTGACAGTGGCCCTGGGGTGACTAAACCCCCAAACCTTCCTTTGTGAGATACCATAAGAGTGGGGTTGTTGTTCCTTGAGAGCTTTGTCTGCAGATGGACACACTCCCTGGTTGTTACCTGGAGCTAGACCTAAAGGACGTGAATGGTAATTTGGAGGCAAGGTCATGAAACAGTTCTCACTGGGGTTATTTCTTCATAACCCAAGATACCAGGATGCTGTGGAAGGAGCTGGATGCTCTACATGGTGGTCATGGACACCTGAGCTATTGGATGAGCTGATGACACAATGGTGGCAACAGAAGCAAGTACACCGATGACTTAGAGAAGCTATTGAGGAAACTCTCCTGTCTCTGAGATGGTTCATGCATATCTGCTGCTGGTGGGACATACCAAAGTGTCAGTAGTAAGGGCTGAACAGTTTGAATTTGCTGTGAGACCTGTGTTTGGAGGAGTAACCCTGGTGTTTCAGTGGGTACCTCTCTGAACTATGTCTACCGAAACGTGATCTCAGATGCCCTTGAATGAAGAATCTGGTGCTTGTCATGGCTGAATGAGCTGTTACGATGCCAATAGGAGATGGATAAACTTAATCCAGCCTGGAAAAGAGAAGGCTCCAGGGAGACCTTATAGCAGCCTTCCAGTACCTGAAGGGGGCCTACAAGAAAGCTGGAGAGGGACTTTTTACAAGGACATATAGTGATAGGACAAGGGTCTTTAAACTGAAAGAGGGTAGATTTAGATTAGATATAAGGAAGAAATTCTTTACTGTGAGGGTGGTGAAACACTGACACAGGTTGCCCAGAGAGGTGGTGGATGCCCCATCCCTGGAAACATTCAAGATCAGGTTGGAAAGGGCTTTGAGCAACCTGGTCTAGTGGAAGGTGTCCCTGCCCATGGCAGGGGGGTTGGAACTAGATGATCTTTAAGTTTCCTTCCAACCCAAACCATTCTATGATTCTATGATAATTCAGGGCGAACCAGGCCTGGTTTTGCTACATAGGGGTCCTTGAACCAGGAGTGATGCTGACTCCGTGTGTTCCCAGGGCCGGGAATGACACGAAGGAGGTCTGCTATGTCCCTCAGAACACGTGAAGCTGGCTTGCAGGAAGAATGTGTCCATAGGGAGGCAGGGCTATTTCTTCCACATGTAAACTCGTTATTTTTTTTGGCCACGGACCAGAAGGTAAGTGCTGCCTGGAGCAGCTCCTTCTTTGCATTACGCTGTGGGCAGCAATGCTATTCATGGGCCAGGAGGCAACGCATGGGTTTGCTCTATCAAGCTGGCACTGATGGCATTCTCCTTTACCACATCTCCTGCCCTTTTTGAGGGCCACACCTTCTCTCAGGCTGACTGTGTTACTGCCATTCCCACCCAAAATGGGTTGCTTGCCAGAGACACAGGCTGTTTGCTGTAGCATGCAACACCTGCCAAGTACAGGCTGCCTGCACTCGCTGCCGCTCACCCTGGCCATGGGAGAAGTCCAAAACACTGAAGCATTTTTGCACCAGCCAAACCTTCACGCTTTGCCAGGTATTTTGCTACCACCTTGGAAGAGCCAGCTGGCCAGTTCCCCAGGTTGAAGCCCCAAGGCGTGCTGCTTTCCCAGCAGCATGGTAGGGCACTGAGAAGAACCAGACACCTTCTCAGTTCCCACTGCCCTTCCAAAAGGTGCTAGAAGATGATCCTGACAGCCTGCCGCTCTGACATGAACACTGCGCCTGGCTGGAATGAGCAACCTGGGGTTGCCATGGAGATGCCTGATGGGCATCTCTAACTTTTCAGAGACCTGGCGGGATGCCGGGGCATCCTAAGCAACTTTAGCAGTGCTGAAATATACCCCATCTGCTCCAGGAGACCGAAAAGTAGTCAGGAAAGACTTCCCTACTCAGGATGGAATGAGCTCACCTGTGGAGCTGGGCTGTCTGTCTTGTCCAGTCACTGCTCCCACCTCCACATGAGCTGTTGAAAATATGAGAAAATGTTATTAGACTCTTTCCTTGAACAGCTGACCAAAAATCACATTATGCTTTTCATTCTGCTTGCATAGTTTCAGGAAGCTGAGCGCCGAATGGCACGATGCTGTGGGTCTGGTGAGATGCACGGTGCTTTGTTCAGAGAAGGAGAAAGTTGTTTTGATAGAGAAATGGAGAAAAAATGGAGAGGAAGGCACAGTCAGTGGCACAGCACATCGGTGTGAGTATTGGAGCCAGACCCAAAGCGTTAAAACAACCCAGAAAGCCTAAGAGGGTCCCTCAGGACAGCTCCTGAGTAGACTCAAGTAATGAATTTTCACTTCTGTACTTTCATTATCATTGTTCTTAGCTGGAAATTTACCATTTGTGCCTCTTAGCTCTGCGGCACATTATTCGTGTCATTGAGACAGTTGCAAGGACAGTGCTGTTCACTCAGCTTTCCTGTTGGAAACGTGATGGGCTCAATTCCTGCAGGCTCCTGCTAAGCCCGAGCTTTGGGGGAGGAGAAGTGTGCATGGACTGTTACCCCAGGAATGATGCTCTGCTTTGCCTTCTCTCTTGGGCCAGCTCCTTCAGATTGCCCAGAGAAGTCCCAGGTTTACCATAGTGCTGAAACAGCCACTGTGCTCAGCAAAGCCTGTAACTTCGTTCTTTCAAACATGAGCTGGTGACTACCAACCACCTTCCCTTCCCTATTAATCCAGCCAAGTACACGTACCACGATTAAAGGCAAGAGTAGACATGCTTAGGTTCAGTGCAGGCAAACTTGGTGGGAAGGAGTATCAGTCACTTCATTGCAAGCAAGATTAGTCTTTTTTTTTTTTTTTTTTCCAGAAATATTTTGCTATGTCATGTAAAATATTGACATACTTCTAGAGAGGTAAAAGGAGAGCAGATTCAGAAGTGCACTACAACATTGTACTGGAACACAAGTGGCAAAGCTTTGCGGTACCACAGCATAGCTTCCAAATCAAATACCTTTTTTAATCATTCACGCTATTTATTAGTTCCTGGAAAATTAGGGAACCAGGGATGTGACACTGATAATTTGTGTATCACTCCCTGATACAACTTCCCTTGGAGTTTATCCCTCCTGTTTGGTAAGATCAGCAAAAACTGTTTTATTTTTCCCAAGACCCCCAGAAAGTGGAAAAGCAGGAGAGGTAAGGCAGTGTCCTCCGTGAACCAA